>NW_015551038.1:124695-166339 GCF_001515605.1 Sinocyclocheilus anshuiensis
TTTGTTCATGTTTTTCACCCACTGACGAAGTTAAACTATTATGGCCAAACCATCACGCCAATAAACACACAGTAATAAACACTGAAAGTCAAGATTAAACTGTGTATTGTAGCGAACTGACAGGATTTTACCATCTTTGATATTACCGTTTTGATCCACGTCCTCAAGCACCATTTTGACTAACGTCAGTTCAGTTCCCGGTTTTATCGCTCATCATGCTGCTCAATGTTGTGAGAAAATACTCGGACAAAACCCTACAGTTTTAAAAGAACACATTCCAGTCAGTTTCAAAAATCTCCCTCCTCTTCGTTTCGATTAGTTTTCTTGTATTTTCTACACATATTTCTGTCATGAGTGCCGCAAAAACGGATAGACTCGTCTCATGCGCCATTCCAGCTGTTTCAAGTTCGCGCTCACCACATTCACTGCTCCAGTTTTAAAGGAACACACTCCAGACAGTTTCAAAGTTGTCCCTCATCTGCGCTTCGAATAGTTTTCTCCTATATTCCACACATGTTCCCGTCTTAAGCACCGCAGTCACGGATTTCGTCGCACACACAGAACCGTTCACGTTTGAACTCACGTGACTTGCTGCATGCTCTCATTCACGTCCTCCACATTCATAACCCAGCAACATCGGGTTATTAAAATCAAGCCAGCTTCCTAACCCAACATTCTCAACCGAGCATTTGGATTGAAACAATTACCAGCGTGTTTTATATGTGTAGGCTATAAAAAAGTACACAGTGTATGTTTTTGCTAAATCGCTTGCAAATATAAGATTGTTATTAGGTCATACAAACCATGTAATATTACAATAGGTACCCCTTAGTTTCAAAATACTTACAGTATAAATGATTTGTAATTTTATAGATTATTACTCCTTTATTCCCCAATCTTCGCATATTGTTCCCTTATACCTACACGGAGGTACTGAATAGGTACTGTAATTACAATAAAGTTACGCTGTAAATACTGTTTACTTACGCAGTACATTGCGGTTTGTAATCTAAAGCGTTACCAAAAAGTCATAGTCAAAAGATTCACAATTACCATGGGCACATGATTTCTATGAAAAATAACTATTCTTAATCTATTCTTATTTTATTCTGTATCTTATTCTATTCTTAGAAACTGCCTTTAAGGTAACCATATTATAGGAGTGTCAAACTGAATGGGTGGAATTATTGTGTTTATCAATGGTTAGAGCACAGTGAGCAAGCTCATCACTTCAGCACTGCGTGGGAGGCCTGTCCTGTTCTGCTCTCACACTGCAGCTGACAGACCATAATTGATTAATTTCAACATTTAGGCTACTCTCCCAATCCAGACCAATGCAAACCGCTCTGGGAGCTAGAAGTCCATAGTACAGTTTATTTTATCAACAAAATAGTCTCAACACAAAAGTATTAAGTTAATTTCCATTTTACATATTTAAGTGGATTTAATGTAATATTGTGACCTACAACCTACCTGTGTAACCTACAAATCTACCTTGCTACATGTGAACAGTGTTGATGCCCTCTACTGCAGAAATTGTCTGGTAGTATGCCATTATAAAACATATCCACACACAAATACACATCAGGTTCAGAAACAAAGCAGGTCAAATTAAAGATTTAAGTAACAAACCAGCCTCTGTGAGAGAGAGAGAGATGTTGTGGAATGATACATTATAAAGGGTTAGCAGGGGTGTCATGCACCATTTTAAACGGGAAACAGTCTTGGGTCACTTGGTACCCTCTGTGAGCTAAAACATGAGCATTCAAGGGGATTGGGGTTCAGATCCCAACATACATACATACATGTATTTATTTATTTGTTTGTTTATGTCATGAATTAATAACCATGTATTTTTATGTAATGGAAAAGATTAACATTTTAATAGTAAATCCTTCTGTATTTTTCCACAGGGAAAGAAAGTCAAAACAGTTTTGGAAAGACATAGGAGTAAGTTTACGATTACAAATTTTCAGTTTAAAGCAAACTCCACTCCACAGGTCATGACTTGATAGAAGTGACTATATTTCACTACATGTAAATGTGTGAAATTTATACTGCATATTAGGCAAACAGTTTTACTTATAGTAAAATTCAATGATGATATTTTTGGAAGTGGCATTCAACAGTTGCTAGAATCAATCAATCAATCAAAACAGATACGTTCCATACAACAGAGATACATTTTGCTCACTGACAAAGCAAGTTTTATAGTTATTTTTGCATGTTTATGTTTATAGTTAATTTTGCTTGTTTATTTCAATAAGTACGGAAGAAAAAATAAATGAATGAATGAATGAATGAATGGGTGAAATGCATCTGTATTTTAATAATATGCTGGTTAGTTTCTCACATGTACACACACTAATGTGATGTGACGCATTGGAAACAGTTTTTATTGTAGTCATCACAAAAGCCAAGTTTAAATTTCTTTATCTTTTGACTTCTGACCTGACCACCTGCTCCATGCAGTTCAGGTTAAGCCTAAGGCCTAAGCCTAAGATCAGCCACAAATCTGCCCCATCCTGAAGACACTCATAAACCCAATGACCCCTGGCCTTCCTGTCTGACTGTGTCTCTCTTTTGTGTCTCTCTTTTGGTCTCTACTGATATCATAATTCTATCTTTTTAACCTGCTACATGTGAGAAATCACAGGCTTATTATTGCTTTCTGTAAATCAATCCTGCTTCTCACACATATACATCTTCAAACTCACCTCTGATTACATCTTTACGAGTATGTCTTTATCTGAGCTGGGATGGTATTCCCTACAAACAAATAAAATAAAATAAAATAAAATAAAAAATAGGTTTCTTAATCGAAACTGGCCCGGTAATAATAATTTGTTAAAATAATAAAAGTTGTCAGAGTTATATACAGTATATTTGTATATGTATCCCACTTTACAAAATGCACAGAAAAAAATAGAGTATGTATTCAGTAAAAATAAAAATTGATATACAAATTTTACATAAAATATTTTTTACTCAATGTCTGAATTGTAAATTAATTGCCAGTTCGTTACAAATGCATTTGATGTATACTAATTAATTGTTCATTACTTCATTACTAACTTTGTTTTGACCTTATTAAGTTTTTGATTGATCTGTGTATGTAGTTTTAAATAAATAATAATTAAATAATTAATGTATAATTAAGACATTGAATAAAAAAATAAAAAAATAAAATAAAATGAAACATTGTCTGTTATTGGCTTAGGCCTACTGTATATGTATTTTCATTGAACACATTATCCAAATCGGGTGGCACCCTGGCTCAGTGGCTGAGTCAGAAAGCCTCAGGAAGTTCTCCCCATGTTTGTTCAATATGTATGCTTGCTTTTTTTTGTCTGTCTTTGTCTTCTGTTTTCACCTTTTTTTTAATTCTTCAGCCATACAGGTGCTGATTCTCTCATAATTTCTGCTGGTAGAGCATAATAATAAGTGTGTTCCATTGTAATGTGTTATTCGCATCACCAAACAGGATGAGGATTTTATCTAATGGTGCGTTCAAGTCATGTCGGATAGATCGTATTTACGAGTTGAACGCACATGAACGCCACCACAAAGTCGTTATTACGAGTGGGAAACTCAATTTTCTTTAAGCCCCGAGTTGGGGGCGTGTCAATGAGAAACATGGCGGAATCGATGGATGCAACGTCTGTAGTTGACGGTAAATTTTTGTTTAAATTGATAGTTTAGTTGTCCTATAAACTTAAATTGGTCATGTTCTTGTTACGCAGCTAGTTAATGAAATCCAAGTAAAAAAATGCAGACCCTGTTGTATTTTCTTGTAATTTATTAAAAGAAGGTACACCGCCATCTTGTGCCGACTAAACTGACTTGAACGCACCTGACGTCGTAATTACGACTTGTCAACTCGTAAGTACGAACGTCCCAGGAGGACTTGAACGCAGCATAACATTTGGTGAAACACTCTGGACCATACAAAAAAAATTTTTATTGAGATAGTTTGCGAGACGGGGCGAGCTGTGGAGCATGGAGCGTTATGGAGTAAATTATCAATGTTGATAGCTAGGCCTTTCGCAATAATTACTATATTGACTTACCGACGTATGGACATGACCACAATAAGTTTTGGTGGTTCGATATATTGCCCATTGTGATTGCATGCCTGTTTGTTTGAATTAAAAAAAAAATCACTACAATTTTTGCTGATTGAGCTGCCTCGTCATCTCGTCTGCTCTCTGTCTCTAAGGTGGAGGCGAAGCTCAGGCAGCTTCTCCACACATGCACAGAGCAACAGTGACAGGGGAACTGAGAATGTGTGATTACCTGCATCTGTTCTTCTTCGGGTCAAGTTATTTAATTCTGAAAAAAAAAATTCAGTTTGACATCAGTTGTCAGAAGATAGATGCAATAGATGCATCCAATTGTGGTATTTGAGCAGTACTGTCTCAATGCCATAGCAACCCAAAAAGTTAACACACACCCCTCGCTCGAAAAGTAATATGCGGCGGAACTCTAAATGGCATTCTTCCACTTGATGACGACCCCTGAAACATGATAGCTTCTAAAAAAAGCACAAAAATCAACACAAAGAACGGGCTAGATAAACAACTTCCTGAAGAAGAAAAACCTGGGGATTGATTGTGAGGACATGACCTTTTGAGGCACTGATGAAGTGAAGCCTCATTGTTAAAGGCCGGGACATACCAAGCCAACAGTCGGCCATCGGTGTCTGTCCTGTTAGTGTTTTTGGTGTTTTTCACATGCCGGCTCTCAGCGGCAGTTTGCCCCATTCAGCGTGTTGAATTGCCATTGGGGCCGTTGGTGAAAATGAGAATTCTAATTGGATATTCAGTTTTGCGAATGAGTCGGTGCACGAGAATTAAAGCGAAAGTGATGAAAAGCAAGCAGGCACAGAACGCATGTTCTTGTTTGCAGTAGGGGTGGGGGAAAAATCGATTCACCTAACTATTGCGATTCTTTTTAAAACAATTTAAAAATCGATTGGTTAATCTCAGAATTGATTTATATTGAATTATTTTACATTTCCTAAGAGGTGTTGGGGAGGAGTTACAGATTTTATTCCAACAGAGGGCGAAATGTTTAGGAGTGTTCGAGTTGAAGCAGCACCGCGCAGACTGATCGGTGTATGACATCAAAGTACCGCAAGAGCAATTCAAAAGCATGCGGAGCCATCTGCTCTATGTAGCTCTCGTGGTGCTTTGATGTCATACAACAATCAGTCTGCGCAAGAGATTATATTACTATAGGGAGATGAGAGGGTCTGTATTACTTACTATTGAAGAAAGCGTAACGGCTAACTTGGATCACGTGTGCCTTAATAACCAATCACATTACAGCATTGGGGCCAGTTTAACTAACAGCTTGCACCAGTGCAGTCTTTTGGCATTAAAATAGTACTGTCAGGTTTTACTAAAGACACGCAGTGACGAATTAGCGCTGAAAAGGCGTGGACAGCTTATTAAATATGCATTTATAGGAGTTTCCCTTTCAGACGCAAAAGTTATGGGAGGAGAATATTCAAATGAATCACGCAACGTGCTTTACTAACGTTTGCGCTCGTCAAATTACTGGCATTTGCTCCATTATTTAGCATCCAAAAAAAGCATGTCTTAAACTATTTTGCACTTGAAATGGCTGCAATTATTGTTGCTAGGATGAGGCAGGGTAGAAGGGAGGGAACAGAGAGGAGGGTAGAAGGGAGAGGATTTTTTTCCACACGTATTAATTTATTTTGAAGGCCAGAAGAACACATTATCCGAACATATCATTTGCAAAGCCATGTTATTTTAAATTTGTTTCAGGAAATAAGACAACTTGGAACCCTCAACTAGGAGTCACACAATTCCAGGTCTATCAAAACCTCTAGCAAACCTTCATTTTTTTTGGCCTCCGGATATTTTTAACGTACAGTGGCTTCTTTATTTCTTTATTCTTTATTTGCGACTATGCTAATTTACGCTGTGCTTGGCATATTGCGTTGGTCGATATGTAAATGAGATGTTGCGTCTGTGTTCGTTAATTTGTACATTGTTAGTAAATCACCCACAGAAATTTACCCTCCCATCGGCGCTGTTTGGAATTGTGCTAATTTACCCTGTTTAGTAAAACTGGCCCTTGATGTCATTGAATTTCAGTCAGAGTTGTACGACAGTCAGGGTTTTGGTACTTGAAAGTTTCATGGTTCAAATGGTATTTTAAAATATACACTGTGTATGTGTATGCTCCTGAAATAATAGTTCAGAAAGATGCATTGTTTTTGTTAATATGGCTCATCATATACAGTCTCTTTAAGGGTATGATCAAGTATTTTCCATTGTCTAGTTTTTAATAAGCAAACAAAAATCACAATAAATTGTCATTTTGAATTGCAATAGTTATATAATTGCAATACTCAATTATATTTATCGCAATATATAGCCTATTGAATCCGCACACAAGTATCGGGATAGTATTGAATCGGCAGATTAGCGTATTGTCCCAGCCCTAGTTTGCAGTTGACTGCAGTCTGTGTAGTGTGTAAAAGCGCAGCTTATTGGTCCAGACGCAATCAACGTGAGGCGAAAACATTGTCAGATTTCGTCACCGCTAGTTCTTTGAAATTGGCTTGGTGGCATGAAACCGAAGTTGCATTGACTTTCCTTCTCTATTGTGATGTAAATTCGAGTGAAACAGTTTCTCGAGCAAAAAAAATAATGTAGGGTGAGACTTAATTGACTTAACCAAGGAATTGGTTGGATCACTGGATTGTTGTCATTTGCTAACTGCAAACTCATTGCTAACTCATTTGAGTGACAGGTTGCTGGGAACAGGTTATTGTCCCATCCTCTTGCCAGTGCACGTCATCAAAGAAGAGATGTTGTTGCAAGGTGGAGGGGACGTTATTTGGATAAAAGATTATGAGGGTACATCAAAAAATGAATCATTTATAATGAACACTGTAATATTCCAAAAAAAAAAAAAAAAAGAATGATTGGAGAATAATTGGCCATTTTATTTAATGGTGACTTTGACATGTCAATGTGCTAATTCCAGGGGCAAGGATAATCAAGGATCAGGGGAGCCTGATCATTTTTGTGGCTATTACCTAAAAAAAGCTTACATCATCATGAGAACTTTATCAAATACTAATAAAAACATTAGGATGATCTGTTTACACAACCTTTACATAATGTTAGCTAATGCCTTTGGAACATTTCCTATTAGTTGCAGTTTAGTTGTGTGTCAGGGGTCACAAGGAGTGGAGGGTATTGAGCATTGACTGATGTGTTATTTAAAGAGTGCCCTGTAATCCTGTGCAGGGCCAATGAGCTGCTTTAGACGACCCTCAGAGAGTACTCCGCGGCGAGGGGTCGAGGGCGGGGGTCTTCGTGATGAATGGATAGGGGGAGCAATCCGATCTGTCAGGAATGCAGAGACTCGAGTTGTAGTAAGGGAGGTTGTTATAGCTGGCAGAGCACACCGCCGAAGAATGCATCATGAAAGAGAGAAGTGGAGGAGATACACTTATAGATGATAAAAGAACAAGAAAGGAGGGGAAAGTGAATAAAGAGGGAGAGAGAATGAGTGTGGGGGAGATGTGTGTGCTGCTGCTGGTTGAACAAGGAACCAATTAAATGATGTGCTCAAGAGCTGCAGGCAAAGCACTCGAACCGCCACATGGCTACAGTAATTAGTGACCGCTGGTCAAAGGTCAAATACAACTGTACCATACATCAGGATGGGGAGGAGATACACACTCAGAAATATTGAGGGAGTACAGTATACACATACATAGACATCAAACACCGAGGTGCCATTGTTGTAACAATTATCTGTTTAGTACAGTGTGTGTGTGTGTGTGTGTGTGTGTGTGTGTGTCTGCGTGCATGTGTTTGGATAATAAAACACACTAAGTGATGTCTTAAATAAATTGTTAAAATCCAGAAAGCTTTGTGTCCAGGTTAGGTTTAGAGGTAGAGGAAAAACAATAAAAATAAAACAACAGACATCAATGGAAAGCCACCACCATGATAGAAAAAACTGTGTCTCTGTGTTAAATGATGGATTGGGGTAGCGATAAACTCTCTCTCCAGCTATTTATGACCTCAATTCTGATTAAACGTGAAAGGAAGTGCAAGGAGTGTAATGATGACACTGCTGAGGGTGCAAGTTCAAAAGAGCAATCATGTGGAAAAGATAACAGTTTGAGAGAGTGAAACTGAGGCAGATAAAGATACGAGTGTGTGCACAGTCTATATTTTGTAGGGTTTTCTTTAACACAGAATGTTATTATTTTTTCCATTTTCCATTTTCCAAGTACTTTAATGGTGTTTTGTATACAGTGTTACCAAAGCATCATGGCATTCACAAAGAAAAGTAAATCCTAAATTTAAATTGATTGCTAATAAAAATATGATTTTAGCTGTTAATAAAATGGACTAAAAATATAAAGTTCCAACTTGTTTCAAAGTTCATCATGAGAAAGTGAAATATAAAGTGACACTTCTTTTGTATGCCATGTTAATGCATTTGTCAGGATCTGTCTCTGAGATATGAATTTTGTACTAGCTGCTTTTGATTGGTTGATTGTGATTTGGTTTTGTTCAGCAGTGCTTGCTGGTGTTAGTGGGGATTGTGAATTACAGAGAGGGGCTGCTTCTAGGGCTCAGTGCTCGGCTTCTAGGTTTTAAGGGCTTTTCTTTGTAGTATGTTAGGAGAGCTTGATTTAAGAATGAGCCAAAATCCTAAATCATAGCCAGTGCCAGTTAAAATGTTGTCATTATTTACTCACTGTCTTCTTGTTCCACCTATATGTCTTTCTTGAAATCAACAAATAGAACACACTGCTCTTTTCAATACAATAAAAGTATATATCGCAGTTTAAAAAGGAAAAGAGCACTGATGGTGTTAAAATTTTATTCATCAGATTACCTATGATCCTTTAGGCTCCTGTGAGTTTACCTCCTGTGAGTGTAATGGTATCCTTTAACAGGTCTGTTCTGTCTTTTTATTTTTAATGTGCGTTGGAGTGCCGTTTGCCGGGAGATTCAGTCTCATATCTGAGCTGACATATGGTAACATGGCTGTGTGCATTCTGCAAACATTTCATTTGTTGACAAACGCCGCATGTTTTTTTAAAAGTCAAAACGTGTGCGTTTGTGCATATGTGCGTGCGTCAGAGTGAACTGCACATCGCTGGGTGTTATGAACATGTTGTGGGAGTGTCAGTGTTTGTGTGTACTTGTATGTGTGTGAGTGCGTTTGGTGCCGCATATGTGTGAGAGCGTCCCACTGCTTGGAAAGTCAGCTGCACGGTTTGCCAGCTGGCACTGTGCCCCATTGGCAGGCCGCTCGTTTAGAACAGCGTGCCTGTCTTGATCAGGCCACCTGTCTTCGCTGTAAAGGCGTGTGGCAGAGCTCACTGAGGAGAGAGGAGGAGGAATCTGCTAAAGCAGCCGGAGAACAAAGAACTGGCACCACAGCAGGACGCGACCCTCTTGCAGGAGATCAGCACTGGTTCAGAGAGGAACACTGCTGTGTTTTAACTAGAACTTGAGATTTCTTATGAATGAGTCTCGACATTGATTTCTGTTCTTTGTTTTTTAAACACATTCCTCAACAAAATGTAGTTCTTTATTTTCATGGTATGCCCACATGATTTCTTTTTTTTTTAAAGTTATATTTATGGTCTTTTTGTGCCTTTTATTTTGAGAGGAAAGTGGATAGATGACAGGAAAGCATTGGGTGGAGAGAGGGGAGCGGGATCAGCAAAGGACCTTGAGGCGGGAATCGAACTCGGGTCGCTGGGAGTGCAGTTGCCGACGCATATGTCGACGCACTAACCACGAGGCTACATGCCCATATGATTTCTTTATTATGCCCATATGATTTCTATTTATTGAGGTCACATTGGTTCTAATAGGTTTTACTATCAAATGCAGGATGTATTAGTATATGCCCAAATGCCTGGCTGTGTATAATTGGAGATTTGTATTTGGAAGGGTTGATGGCTGCCTTTGTCATAAAGGAAAAAAAATGTCAAAGCATGTAGTTTTTGTCAGTGTGTCATTGTGTTAACAAGCACCTGCTCAATTATTCAGCGCTGCATGTGTGTGTCTCTAGAGTGAGTCTGATTCAATAATGAAGGAGCCCGTCTTTGACCAGCAACACGTCATTCAAATAAGCACAGGAAATTAGATTTTGGTCAGTGCTCGGTTGAAGTGAATGTGAAAAAAGACAGATAATATGGACAGGGAATGAGAATTGGTCAGTACAGTAACACTTATGAGTTGTTGATGTTATTCACCATACAGTGTAGCTTTGAGTGCCTTATTATATATTAGACTATTATCATAGATTACCCAAAATGAAAATTCTGTCATCATTCACTTACCCTCAAGTTGTTCCAAACCTGTATGAATTTATTAACACAAAATAAGATATTTTCAGGAATGTGGGTAACCTGAGGGTGAGCAAATGATGACAGAATTTTCATTTCTGGGTGAACTATAACTTTAAGGAAATAGTAGTAACATACACATTATAATACTACAATAATAATGTAAAATTTGAGGTACTTATTTTCATTAAAATGTTCATTTATTAAGCAATCATGACTGAATTAATATCAAGTAGCTAATCAAAGTTCACGGCTAACTAAAAACTACTGTCTATTAATTAACTATTAGAAAACCCTTTGATATGCCCTACCACGATTTTCTATTTCAGCTGGAAATATGTCAACACAGGAAAGAAAACTTCACTTGTCAAGCCATTAACCATATAGGTTACATATAAAAATACAATATAAATATAGTTTTAACTCCACAGTAAAGGTAAGAAATGACATCTTCTCATTGACATGGGTGTGTGTGCCTCTGGAGGTCAGAGGTGACAGAATATTAAAGGCAGTTTCTGTCTAATTACATTGGCTGAGTCTTATAGTTTTTATAGGCTTAAAGGGGTCATCGGATGCGGCATGCACTTTTACAAGCTGTTTGAACTGAAATGTGTGTTGGCAGTGTGTGTACACAACCACCCTATATGACCAATCACAACGCACTGGATAGCTGGTCAATCAGCGTGCACCTCGCTTTTCAGAACGATGAGCTTTGTAAAAATCGACGCGTTTCAGAAAGGCGGGGCACAGAGGAGCAACAATAATGTACAGTATGTGGAAAAGAATGTGGTTTTTTTTACCTTAAACCGAATAAACACATTTCATTACACCAAATACACAAAATAATGTTCTTTTTAGCAACATCATTGCGGCATGCACTTTTACAAGCTGTTTGAACTGAAATGTGTGTTGGCAGTGTGTGTACACAACCACCCTATAATGATAAAGATCCACCCAGTGTTTTTTTTTTAATCTCGTTAAATCATTTGCCTTTTCTCAAATCGAGCCGATCTCAGATGCCTGTCTGTGTGACGTCACCACTGGATGCAACAAATGCCTCATTTGTAATGGGTTTTATTGGTTTTGTCGGGACACGGCATCACAGTATGGTAAGGGGCATAACATTTCCGTCACACGCTTGAGATATTTGACCAATCACAACGCACTGGATAGCTGGTCAATCAGCGTGCACCTCGCTTTTCAGAACGATGAGCTTTGTAAAAATCGACGCGTTTCAGAAAGGCGGGGCACAGAGGAGCAACAATAATGTACAGTATGTGGAAAATAATGTTTTTTTGTTTTTTTTTACCTTAAACCACATAAGCACATTGCATTACACCAAATACACAAAATAATGTTCTTTTTTGCAACGTCATATGACCCCTTTAAGACCCTAAAGAATCATATCAACTTGTGGAAAATGGGCATCCGATGACCCCTTTAAGGTTGACCTTTGACCTCCTCCTGACCGCAGAATCAGTTTTCTAAAACCTCTTAACCTTGCACCACCCAAACACAGTGACCTGAAGAGTGCAGCAGTTTAAAGTGTTAGAAGGTCACTGATGTATTGATGTATGAGACCCCTGTTTTATTTTCTTGCTGTCTTTTAAAGACAAAATGACAAATCTGTATGCATTATAGTCAGGTTATAAATCTGCATACAATAAATCTGCAACATGCTGGACTGGGGTATTCATCATACATGTAGGGCCCTATGATTTCTGCGATGCCGAAAACACAGATGGAATCACGGAATCCAGTCATAAAAATGGAGTTTACTGTATAACGCGGAATGTCACGGAATTTGTCAAATTTTGAATGAATTAATCAAAAGTAGGTCATTACACTTGAATCAAATCATGATATGGACTAGTATCTGTAAATATTAAGCCGCAAATATACTATTTAAATATAAATCCTGCATGTTCTGTGTGTCTGTTGATCGAGGCACTACAGCGATCTGTCATTCCAAATTAAACAGTGCCAAAACGGGATTTATTGTTTGAATACTGCAATACAATGGACAGAATTTGAAATTTGAGACTTTATTTTTATATTAAAAGTACCAAAGCACAATGCTTATTGCAATTTATTGGATGGGAGGTGCGCTTCAATGTTCCGTCCATTAACTGAAAACAGGCTAGACTAATCGATTCTTGGGATTTAAGAATCGATATCGTTCCGTAAAAATGAGAAAAGATTAAAATCGAGATATCGATTTTTTTTTTTTTTTTTTTACGCAGCCCTACTATTTTCAGAATAAGTTCGAATAAATTAAGTTATTTTATGCATTCAAATAATTAGACATGCTAAAACACAGAATTGGGTAACAATAAAACATATGGTGAGAAAAATAAAACATTCCATAGGGCCCTAAATGTAATTTTTGTTAATCTTTTAATAAATTGATGTGAACTTATAATATAACGTATAATTTTCATGATTTTAATTAATTAGACATGCTTTTTGATTAATACAATTTAATTTAAATATTAAAAAGGAGTTCATAAAAATGTAAACAAAAAAAAAAAACCTTAATCCAGAAATATTAAAATGTAAAAAAATGAATTTGGGAAAAAATAAAACTGATTTCATAGGGCCCTACACATGACTACAGGCCCATGTTGTACACTTTTGTCAAAGTTTCTCTCATCAAAGGCCCCTGTGACCCTTATAATTAAATAGCATGTTTTGCTACTATATCTTTAGAAACTTTTTTTTAAGTTATATTTATGGGCTTTTTATGCCTTTAATGAGACATGATAGTGGAGACTGTCAGGAAAGCATTGGGTGGAGAGAGGAAAGCGGGATTGGCAAAGGACCTCGAGATAGGAACTGAACTCGGGTTGCTGTGAGCACAGATGCGCTGTATGTCAGCACACTAACCATGAGGCTATCAGCGCCAACATCTTTAGAAACTTTTACATGTGATTTGCCTCTATGACATGCTTTTAGATCCAATAAATCAATTAGGTGAACTGAAGAGGGCATTTTGAGTCGTTGTGTTGCAATAAGCACAGAAAATCCTGTTCCCATTCAATGCCAACATGAAACTGCACTGAAACCCTGCATGGAACAAAGAGAAACAGGAAATTTACTGATTAAAACTAATTTAAAAAATATATTTTATTTTGTTTAGATTTTTTTGTTTTGATTTATTTCTATTTTAGTTTGTTGTTTGCATTTTATGTTGTTTCTAATGTTGATGCTGTAGAGCTCGGAGCTCTGTCCTTTTTTTCACAGGTAGAATGATCTCTTTCTCTAGTCCATCTGTAACATTATCAGCTTTATGTTTCATGAAACTTCTATGATGTTTCGATATTAAAAACAAAAACTAAAAACTTCATGGTTATATTTTAGAATATAAATTTGGAGCCATTTTTTTTTTCTTCATGAAAATAAAACTGGGCAGGACTTTGGAAATTGAGAATCCCCTTTGAATTGATTGGATGTTGGCAGGTTGTTGAAGGGGAGGAGTTTAAAAATAAGAGGGCTTGGCAGCTGAAAAGGAAAGTCATTTCAGATTAATACGTTTATGGTCTGATTTCTCACAATAACACCAGAATCCCATATTAAATAGGTAAATAGGGTCAGTTTTGATTTCATGTTGACTTTAAGATTGAAATGATTTCGTCCACTTGTGTGTGTGTGTGTGTGTGTGTGTGTGCGCGCGTTGATGGGAGACAGCTTGTGTTGTGTTTCTCAGCATGCTGTAGAGATTTGTGACAGCTACAGACACACACTGTGCTTTGAGCCTGTGCTGTTGTGGGATAAAGGAAGTGTCTGTGATGCGAGCGTAAACCTACGAACACAGCCGCAGATCAGACATCTCACCGCTCCGACTCCACAATAAAAGAGCTTGTGCTTTTGTTCTGCTGAAATCCAATTATAGCAGCTCTACCTCTGTGTTCTCATTCCTCATTGTCCAAACCCCCTAAATGCGGAACATAATGCTGGATCCAGATAACTCAAATGAGTGGGCTCTGTTAGCAGTGAGCTGCCAGTGTTTAGCACACTGTACATGAACCCAATAGAGTTCTCATGGAATTGCATGTATACTTAGAGATCATGAGGGCTACACTCTAAAAAACACTGGGTTAAAAACAACCCAATTTGGGTTGTTTTTAACCCAAGGGCTGGGTAAATATAGGACAGAACACATATGGGGTTAGTTTTACCCAGCAAATTGGGTTGTTTATTTAACCCATCATAATGGGTTGATTTAACCCAGCTAATGGGTTGATTCATTTTTATTATAATATAGCTTATTTTTTACTTTATACATGAAATAATGTTTACAGATTAACTTAAATCCACTAAACTTTTGTAAAATACTCCACACAACCACTGGTTTGCATGATAACTTCCTTTATTTTCCTTTATTTATCATTTACAGCATTGTTTATCGTTTGTATGTATACATATTGCCTATTTAAACTCGTTTAACAAACATTAAAAGTAAATATTAAACATTAAACAGAAGTAATTCACGTGTAAACGACCAGTCTATTATTCTGTTTCCACCGTAACGGCGCTGGCTCTCGTGCCCGAGCTGGAGTCATGTTCAGTGGGGAACTGCTCACGGCTGAGACCGCCGCCCTACGTTTCACTCATAGCCGAAATATACTGCCACTGCCTTCATAACCTGTCCAAAACAAACAGTAAACAGCTCTGAGGAAATATTTTAACATCCAAAGTATTTGTATTCTGTATCTTTATGAATAAAATCGTTTATTTTATGCAGAGTATCAGGCTTTTCCATCACGCGATAAGACTGACGTTAGGTGATTACACCTCGCGCCTGTATGTTGCTCTGCATGAAATTGAACGATATACAGCATAGTAACGATTTTATATATAAAATAAAATGTATACAAACCTGTATTTTACCGAAGATAATGCATCAATTCGATGGCGCTTAGAACCACTCTCTCCAGAAGAGAAAGCAAAATCCCCGCGATAAATAACTCAACCTCTGGGTTACTTCTGACCCAGAATCTGAGTAAAACTACCCAAACATTGGGTTATGTCATGTCTGACCCAGGAGCTGGGTAACACAAAAACTACCCAAACACTGAAAAAATAACCCAAAAAAATGTCTCAACCAAAAAGGCTCAACCCAGCATTTGGGTTAAAAAAATAACCCAGGATTTTTTTTAGAGTGTATACTGCAACATATTCATGTAAAGAACTAGCAGCCATTTCTAGAAGCTCTTCTAGAAATTCTAGAGACTGTAAAATGAGACTCATATTGAATATTTTTGTTGACAGATTGACAGAGTTTTGACCTTAAATAAGGACATTTAAAATCTGATCTAAGGTAACAACAAAGTACCATGCTAGGATCATATTTTTTTGGACTTGTAGCAGGGTAGTACCACGGTAATCATTGAAATATCTTGGGAAAAAATGCCTTAGTATATAAATATGATAATTAGGGATGCACCGATAGGATTTTTTTTGGCCGATACCGATTTTAACAAGCAACTATTGGCTGATTCCGATTCCGATGCTGATGCCGATACCGGTCAATTGCATAAACCAGGGGTTAAAAACGAAAAGAAAATGTAAAAAAATGTATCGGTTCACTCCGAACGTTTCTGTTCCTGCATTCCTCTGTATTATTACCGTTCCAAAACTGGTTTGAGTAGAAAAAATACTGGTTAATAACGTTATTTTTAACTTTTTCTTTGCCTATAATAATAATAATAATAATAAAGTACAGTGCTTTCTTTACTCAAAAAGAAAAAGAAAAACACGAGGGTCTTGATCTGGTAGCCTATCTTGTGCTTAGTCATAGCCAATACAGCATAATCTTTTCTAGATTTTGACCAAATGTATTAAACAAAAGAAGATACTGTCAACACTTTAAAGACATTAAAGTAGGCCTATTTTTTCAAGATATTTAAAAATGTTTGCACCATGGATAAAAAAAACGCTACTCCTATAAGCGTTTTTAGAGAAAAAAACTGCCTAAATTAGTCAAGTCAAGTCAAGTCAAGTCACCTTTATTTATATAGCGCTTTTAACAATACAGATTGTGAGTAAGCTTAGTAAGCTGTATGTCATATTTTATTATTAATATATTATTATTATTTTATTATTATCATTCAGAATTAATGTAGGCTAAAACACCGGTAAATAAAGCAAAATATTTACAAACATTACAAACACAATTAGGCTATTTTAGTTCCCTTCTCTCCACAACAAATCCTCTAAAGTTGTAATCCAAAACTAATTAATTTAAAAGCAAAACCTCTCATTCTGCACTAATTCAAATGTTTCCATATTCACGACGCATCTGGATGCTAAAATATTCATGTCAAGCTGAAGCCTACCTCTCTCATTCTGCACAAATCCAAATGTTTACATATTCACAACGTATCTGGATGCTAAAATATTATTTATTATTTAAACTCTGGGCTTTGTTCTTCACTCGCATTTTCGACATAAAACATCAACCTTTACATAGGCTATAGGTGCGTTCACGCCATATTGGAATTCCCGTAATTACGAGATTCCAACTTGTAAAAAGCATTCACGTCCTCGTAGAACTCATAATTACAACTTGTGAACTGGGAGTTTTCTGAGAGCTACGAATTGTGCCACGTGACCGCTGTACCACCTGACCACCGCAGGCTCTGTTTAGGCGTTGATAGTGTTGCCGTAG
The DNA here is from genome assembly GCF_001515605.1 of Sinocyclocheilus anshuiensis. Lineage (NCBI taxonomy): Eukaryota > Metazoa > Chordata > Actinopteri > Cypriniformes > Cyprinidae > Sinocyclocheilus > Sinocyclocheilus anshuiensis. The sequence goes on from NW_015551038.1 coordinate 141,738, forward strand.
AAAAGCATAATTCCAAGTTCAAGGACGTGAACAGCTCTGAGTAGAACGTCACGTGCTGTCATCTCGAAATTACGGTAATTACGATATGGCGTGAATGCAGCATATAACAGCACAGTGAGGCGGTGGTTACGCTGAACGGCACAGACTGTACTACGGACTATTTAAATTGAGCAGTGTAACTTTTTATGTATCTTTAACTGTATTTTATTTTGATAATGAACAGGCTGCGATGTCAAGTTAGCAAAAATATGTTGTATGTGCGTGTGAGTCGCTGACGCGATTCAAAACTGTAAAACTTTTGCAAAATAAAGAAAACGGCTTTCCTTTCCATGAACTTCGGAGCGCGTTACAATGATCCAAACTCAACTCAATTTTTTCTTTCGTTTTGTTAATCTGATTTAAGTTAAATATATTGTGTATAGGCCTATATATTCTTTTTTATGTAACCTATATAGTTTTATTCCATTTTCCCTGTTCACAGAAACGCTGCAGGTGCGTGATGTGAACTTGTGTGAATCCATGTTCTACATGATCCTGCCATTTTTGCTGGTTTCAAACACACAAAAAGCTGCATATTAGCTGCCATTCATTTTCACTTAAATGTAGGCCTAATGCTTAATTAGTGGTTCGTGACATATCCTCATATAAACTAACTCCGGGGTATTGCCATTGCGACTTAACGTTACCTATGATGAATTTACAGCTGAGTTCTACAGCAGTTTCACTGGTTGGATGTGTCAGCATCACATTTGCATAGGCCGTACCATGCTGTCTGACAAACTATATTTTGCACAGATTTTATTTTGTTTTGGCAAGTATTTAATTATTTTGTCCTGAGAAAAATGTTTGATTATGCAACTCATTGTCTCAGTTAATTAATAAACATTCGGTATCGGCCCTTTTCATGCTATTTCCGATATGCCGATGGCTTTAAAATAACCAAAAATCGGCCGATAAATATTGGCGGCCGATACATCGGTGCATCCCTAATGATAATTATTTAGTACCATGGTATAAAAAAAGTGTATAAAAGTGTTTTTTAGTGTAAAAAAGTAAAATTTTGTTACCATCTGATACATCATTGTGCTGTTGTACCATTGACCAACCAGCAAATGGACAGCAGCTGTACAAATTAAGTAATGGATGGTGAACACAGACATATTCTCCTCTCTCTTTATTAATGGTTTCAACCATTGTACTTGCTTCAACCATTAATTATGCTCACATTCCAAATCCCTGCCCACAATAGACATGTCAGCCAACCCAATGTCATCAAATGATTGACAGAGTAAAAAAAAAACAAAAAAAAGTGGGCTGGCATCCTGACTCTTTTGCACCGTCACAGAGAAAAGTCTAAACATTTTTGATGATAGGATATTTTATGGCTGCTGATCCTACTAGTTCAATGGAATTGTTGAAGGTAAGGTCTTGTGTCCTTGCTCTCGCAGATCTGCAGTTACGTAGACAGTGGAGCTCCATGCTGTCTGCCCTCTCATCAGAATATGATATACAAGAAACATTTCACCCAGGATCAAACTATCTGAGAAGAACACTCTCTGTCTGTATTTCTATTTGAAGGTTAAAACTGCAGCAGAAAATGGATCTGTGTGAGAGAAGTAATGAGATGGTGTGTGTGTGTTTGTGTAGCCTAGTCTGTGAGGCCCCTCTCTCAGTCTGCGCTGTCAGATGGAGGTAGATTTAGGATCTGACGGATCTTGGGGGAGGTGATGGGGTCACAGCGCAGTAGCCTCTGTCTCTCTGTGTACATTCTCATGCTGCTTTTGTCCTCTCGATCTTCTCAGCATTCACTCGCCCCCTCCATTTAACTCCACACATCCATCAACACCCGCCTCCCTGGAGATTACCGTGGCAACCCTTTACATGGCAAGGGCAGAGGGCCCCTGGGGAATGCTTTCTGGCACCATGACAACAAGGTTTTCCTTGAGTCAGTCTGCTTATTCGTGCGATTTGAGTGTTGTAAAAGCAACAGTCCTGACAGGACCTACATACTATTTCTAAAAGGTGAAAATATGTACTGTAATTCAAACTATGTACATTATCTGTAAGCATAGAATAATAGGATGTTGTACCACATGTGTCAAAGTATGCAGTATACAGAATTATATCTCACTATGCAACACACTTTACTTCTTGGCTCATTTTTTGACAACTGCAAGAAATTTTTGGACAACTCAAATTTTATTTTATTTATTTTTTTTTTTTTGAACTGATTGCACTATATTTTATGTATAATCATTTTCTATTCTTAACTGTTTTAAATTCATTTTAATCTTAAATCAATTTTTATTTTATTTTCTTTTATGTAAAGCACTTTGAATTACCATTGTGTATGAAATGTGCTATATAAATAAACTTGCCTTGCCTTATGATTATTGGACACTACTCACTATACCATAGCATAGGTCTTTTCACTGTACCATAGCATACTACAGTTTGCAATGTCAATCTTTGCATAATGTATACTACTGTATTTCACAGTTATTTTTAATCCTTTTCTTGGAGACCCACAGCAATGGACATTTTGTCTTCCTTATTTAACAATGATTATTTTATTTTTTAACATCAGCATATTTATTTCGGAGTGACTATTTGCAAAGTGTAAAAGCAAACAATCTGGTAACTTGAAGAGTGGCATTGAAAGTTAATTAACTGGATTTAACTTTAACAGCAGCACAAAGAGGCATTTATTTTAAATAAATAAAATATTTGTAGAAATAATTATGTAGAAATAAGGGGTATCTAAGGGGTATGTAAGATATAACTGAAATTATATGCGGTGGATATATATATATATATATAAGCAGTGTCATTCTTGTCTTTGAGTGACAGAAAGTCTGTAGTTTAATAACAACTGCTTTCTGTGTCTGTTCTGTAATTACACATCTCTCCAGAGTGCGTGTGACCCTCAGTGTCTCTGCCATCAGACGCACCATATGATACAGTGCAGGGTTCTCCGAAATGGACGTAAGTAGCATGGGCGTCGCAAGGCCATTTTTAGCGGGGCTATAGCGATTAGCTCTATAAACTGTACACAAACTCGTGATCGCCTCAGAGTCAGTCCCCTTTAAATGTCATATGAAAACGGCGGCAGACTTCGTCTCCTCCCCGTCTTTCAGCGCGCTCTTCAATCCGCAGACCGCAGCGGCTCAGCGCGAGCGGACTCAAACAGAAACAGAGGACACAAGGTGTGTTTATCGATAGATTATGATATCTGTATCTGTGCAGTTCTTTGTCATAAATAGTTTACAACAGGTCACGAGGGAGCAATCGGTTTCCCATCTACTGTAAAGTTTTCACTGCGTTCACCGCTCAACACACCACAGCTGTTTCCTCCAGCGAAAATCCATCCCTTAACATATGAATGCATACTTTATAAAACGATCATGTTTCTATTTTCATTTGAAAATGTGATATTTAGTATAAAACATATTACAGTGCATGTGGCATACCATACAGTCATTCAAAGAACTGATTAAAGACAATGACAGACAGCACTCAGTCAATTCACTCATTTTAACTAAATATCAGAGTGATTGACAGAGATACAGTAAACGTTATGTGTGGTTTTGTATTAAATATTTTGTATTAAATAATGACCCAGATCGTGAAATACATTTATTAGCCTTAGAGTAAGGGAAGCACAACTCGGGAAATGAGAGCATCCGAGGAGCATGTGAATGCTATGTATATTTATTTTAAATATTTTTAATGCTCTTTAATGTTATCCATCGTTTTTTTTGTGCCAATTTTTTTTTAAGTATCGGTTCAGGCACCGTTTAGGCACTGGAACTGTTTTAAAAGTATCGATTTGGCACCAGTATCGTAAAAAACCTAATCGATACCCAACCCTATACCGTAGACACAATGCATGTCTCCCTTATTTAGTCCAACAAGTCGCTGAATTTGTCCACACACTGAAAAATTGTTTCAATCAGACCAAAAAAGGTCTCTCAAAAATGTAGTTTTAATTTTCCATATGCAAAAGTGAAAAAAGTGACAAAGGTGCACAGTGTTTTAAAATCTCCCTTATTTACAAACCTGGTTCAAATCCTCAGCTTATTATCAGAAATCTTAATGAACTGAAATGAGTGTGACAGATAAGCTCAACTTATCAAATCAGTCAACATTCAGTCAAAATACATTCAAGCCATTTTCAGTTTATGAAATAGTTGCTGCATTTTGCCCTCGTTGAGTGGTATAGCTCCACTATCAGTCATTATACTCTTGTAACACAGTACAGTACAATGTGGCCAAAGAAGTGTCTCTCTGTTTATCTTCTCATTCAAAGATCTGTGCTCATCTCTTCTGTGAACTGTGAAAATAAATGTATACTGCTTTCCTCTCCAATCTCATCTACTAAGATAACTGCAGGGAGAGTCATTCAGCCCTCTGCCCTGTTAATTAGCCTTGTAATTACAATGTGATCAGTGCAGCACAGCTCAAGTGTGTAATGGTGTGCTGCTTAAGTCTTACCAACAGAGTCTAGTTAGAGTCTAGTGTGAACACTGCAATATGTTTAGTGAAGTAGTGAAGACTTGAAGATTTGGAATATAGGTCATGAGTCATGGAGTTTTATTGTTTTATATTTTATTTTTGGTAGGTGGTCCACTCACTGTCCACTTTCGTTTTACAAAAGACAGCATCTGCATTTGCCTGCTGATATAAATTGTAAACCATACAAAAATATCATGACAGTGTTTCCTAAACACCTGAATCCACAGCAGTACATCAAAAACATGTGTTAGCTGAGTTGTGCCTTCAGTCAGAATTAAAGGTGATGCTAGAGAATAATACATTGGAAGAAAAATGAATAAGCAACACATATTTATATTGTGATTTCCTGGCTGGTTAATTTGATTTTGATATCAGGTTTTCTCAAAATCTGAGCAAAGGTGAACCAATCTCGTACATCGCAGGATAAAATCTAAAAGCACTGTTTTTTTTTCAATCATAACTTTATTTGGACAAAATATGCACAGCACTAGTTACCCTTTTCACCCACTCTCTTTTTCTCTCTCTCTATTTGTCTTTCTTTCTGTAATCTTTCTCTATATTTCTTTCTCTTTGCCCATCCACTGCTTCCATTGGGAAGTGTGATTTGTTAGGGCAGCAGCCTAGTGTTTGAAACCAATTAAGCCTTTACAAACTAGTATTAATCATGAGGGCCAAGGCCGATCAAAAGCAGGCCTCCCACATCTGGAGGTATAGATTTCCATTCGCTGGAGGGAGAGAGGCCAGCGCGTGTCTCTCTGTGGGCAGATCACCTCCTGTTCCAGCAGCAGATAATTTGTTTTCAGTGGGTCTAGATCAATGGGCCTGACTGTTCTAGGAATAGAGGGGAGACTGCATTGGTAATTGAGCAAAGTAAATTGCAGTATTTGTGAGAAGCCAAACAGGTGATGTCAGCTGGCCCAAGCTAACCAACACTGTCTAACTTCTGTTTTGTGTGCATGTGTGTGTGTTTGCTTCAGCCCTAGTGTATTGTTTCAATACATTTATTGAAGCTGTGATGCATGTCCTTTTGGCTTGATTTTAAAAGGTCAAATATTGCTGTATTAAAGCGTTCTATTTTTCAGCCTGTAAATGAGACTGTACTGTGATCACCATACACAACGCCAGTACGTCACAGCCATCTCTCTACGTCTGTAGCCATGACAACCCCAGCAGTAGAAGACAGCGAGCCGCTATCTTCTCCCTATCTGTCTATTTGCATCACCATCTGCGTTAAAGGCTCTGTTAAAGGTGGGATGGGCAGCCATCACCATTAATTTGCAGATTAATCTGTAACAAGCAGGCACACTGATCCCAGAGAACGTACAAGCTACACACTGCTTCTCTCACTTTCTTCTGTCCTGCTACTATGCTGTAAACCTTTACATCTAAAAAGCTGCAACTGACTTACATGTATTTTAACTTTAAATGCTTACCTCCAATTCTGTATTGCTAAACAATCTTATCTCTGTTCCAAAATCTAGTGAGCTGCCTACCTAGACAGGCATCATAGGCAACAATATGAGTCAGCATCACACTCATACAATAAATACAAGAATGCGTTGAAAGCTTGATGAAAAAATAATCTTAGATCGTGGACTGAAATAATCTTAAAAAATAATCTTAGATGGTGGACTATATACATATGGGTCATTCCGTGTCAAATTAACCGAATTTAATTTTTCCCCGGCTCAAATTTTTGATATTGCTAATATTTTTTTCTGAAGAAAGATAAACATGTATGGTGATGATAGACCAAATATTAAATGTCATGGATTAATATTTACTAAGTAATCCACTATTTTGTAGAAGGGGGTCAAAATTACAATTTTCACCTGAGATTCAGAGCCAAATTACAGGAGGTTAAAGGACTTAAGAAAGATGGTGTCACGATACCGCTACTGTGAGGAGCACGGAGCGAGGAACGAGGAACGAGGAGACGTGGAGTAAACTTCAAACAAACAGACTTTAATAAACATCCAAGGAACCAGGAACACACACGTAGTGGGGAAAGACGAACATTCAATACCAGACGAGGAAACTCAGAACAGGACTCACTATAAATACACAGGACTTGACGAGGGGATGACAAGACCCACCTGGAACTAATGAACAATCAACATGGGAAAACTGGGTCATGGTGCACGTACATGGAGAGGGAAAAACACACCGATAGAGTCCTGGGGCCTGTACCATGATGGTGGCTGAACAAACTCAGGGTTACAGGATTAGTTTTGAGTTGGCAAAATCAATCCACTCCAATCCGGCTTTGTCTGTACCATGAAGCTGATCGCAACTTTCTCAGGCTTGATCCTGAGTTAATGGGGCACGTGCACATGAAAGTGTGACATCAGTAATGAACAGCCAATCACATGCCTTGAAACTGTGATTCACTTCTCGCGAGAGAGTCAGTGCGATTCACTATCAAAGATTAACAGACTGAACAATATGAAGAATTTAAACACATTTACATGAGATGAAACGATCTTTCCATGAAAGAAGGAAACTTAAAGAAAACATCTTGCCATATAAGTGCAAGTAAAAGTTGTAAAGTTAGTTTATAGAGTTGATAATATTTATAGGTAATAAAACACTTAAAAATCTAATCTCATACGTAGTGTTTAAAGCTATTGATTCTAAAACTTATTTATATTGCATATTATCTATATGTTTATATTAATTTAAAATAAAAGCTTGATAATTACTATTAAACTAAGCTAGCTTGTGTAATAGATTAAGGGAATAATAATTAAATAATATAAAATTATTATAAAAAATAATCATCTCTAAAAATCAGACAATTTTATCTTTAAAAAGGTTTTACTATGTAGCGTCCTTTAATTTGTAGGAAGATAAACTGGGGGAGTGGCTTTATTCCTCTTACAGAAGCTTACCTGCCTAGCCAGCTAATCCGGCTTCATGGTACAGGCCCCAGGGGCGTGACAGATGGCAGCATCACGACGTTATTTTTACACAGAGATTAGTAGGTCTGTTAGTAAATTATGTTGACTTCAGCAATCTTTGTTGCATTATGTGCCAATGGTGACCATTTAAAAATGGGGAAACAGCACTTTTCAAGTTTTTTCTCAAAGTTTGCATGCCTGTAACTCAAAAATTATTAAATATATCTTAATGTCCTTTTAGATATTGGGTCTTAACAAACTTTCCTTTTGGCATCTTCATTTTTAAGGCCCTATATGGTTTTTTGAACCATTTTTGAATGGTCACCATTGGCACATAATGCAATGAAGATTGCTAGAGTGAACAGATTTTACTAACAGGCCTACCGATTTCTGTGTAAAAAATAACATTATGATGCTGCCATCTTTCTGAAGCCATTTTTACCCCCTTGTAATTTGGCTTTGAATCTCAGGTGAAAATTGCCATTTTGACCCCCCTCTACAAAATAGTGGATTACTCAGTAAATATTCATCCATGACATTTAATATTTTGGCTTTCATCACTATACATGTCTGTCTTTCTTCATAAAAAATATTAGCAAAATCAAAAATTTGAGCTGAGGACCTCTGATTGAGTTGACACAGAATGACCCATTTTTTTAAGCTAGTACCAAACTCTCTTAAAATCAATAATCTGTTGTTTCCTTTATGCTTTGAGGACTGTTTTATGTGTGTCACCTATGAAGAGCATTCCATATTATTCCATATTAAAGTGGTTACCAAAATATTAAGGATATTTCATTACAATGTTATTTTATTAAACAAACTCATTAAGTGGAATTCATCACATCAGCACCGATCCATCCCTAAATTTGTGTCCTTCAGTCAGTCTGTTGACCGAAACAAATGACTGGCAGTGCGCAATGACTGTACTCACTTGAAGTTAATGGAGCCTTGTCACCGCTGCCTTAATAAGACGAGCGTGCCTCCCCTCAAAAGAGAGCATTCTCTTTTCTTGTACATTGATACTGAAGTCGTTGCTTGGCCAGGGAGGTAACAGCCAAGGATTCCACCGAGTCATTTTCCCGAACAATTTGCAGGAAGCCAAGCCGCCAGTGGAAGAAGCCGATGCCCAGTTTTTGGTTAGACACTGTATCTTCTTTTGGACATTTTATTCCCACTTTTTCATTTTTTTCTGTTCATTTTCTGGTCTGAACACCACATCCACTATGTCTTCACTCCACATTTGCCATGCATCAGAATTACAATCAAGAGTGCTGTGTAGTGATACAAATAGTAAGTCTTTGAAGCGGTCATAGCTGCGGTTCATCATAAATAATGCCTTTGTTAACCTACAAAATAATAACAAAATAACAATTACCAATATTACCAACAGTAATTCAGTAATTCCAGTGAAAACAAATCTTAATACTACACCATACAATGACATTATGCTTTCAAATTTGATATTACAGTTTGTGTAGTGTCACTTTCTATTCCAAAATGGCATTGCACTTGGGGAATAGTAATTGGTAGAAGCTTCTTCCACATAGCACCCTCCCCATTTATGTATTGATCTGCACAAGGTGATATAACATTGACTGCTTAAAAATGTATTACATTTTTTCTGCAAGAACAACCTCATATTTTAAACCACTTGTTAGCTTAAAAAACAAGCACAAACAAGCTATTACGTTAAAGTCTCCTCTCCTTTTAGATCACCCGAGTATCACTCAGCAGAAACCAGCATCACTATCAACTTGTTACGTGAAGATGAAGTGTGCGTGAGGAAACAGGTTCTCCATTATTTGTCGTGTGTCAAACAGTGAGTGCATGCTTTGTTTGGCTCCTGCCGCTCAGGTGGATTGCCTTCATCAGTGCATGTCAGAAGCAGTGAGGGAAATTTATAGAGCACGTGGCATTAAGCAACCAACAGGGATGACATCACCACTGAGTAGGAAATCGATGCGACTCTTAGCTTTTGCTGGTCTCCAGTTGTGATGCATTTTACGACTATTTATGAATGTTCAAACTCCATCGAGAGACAACATTCTAAAGAGAAAGACCATGATTAGGGGCCAATTTTCTTGGGTGCACCCCAGAAAGTTGTCAACATCTTTATTGATCCTGGAACATAGTCCATTAGGCATTACGATACTGCCATTTTTTGTTGGATCGGGTATCGGTCAGAGAGGGTCGATCCAAATCCGAGATTGTGCGTATTATTCTGTGCTACTTCTGAAGCCATACGATAGCTTAAAGGGTTACTCCACCCCAAAATGAGAATTTTGTCATTAATCACTTACCCCCCGTATCCCTTTAATATGAGCTACATATGAATATTTAAGTCCTTACATTAAAGTTCACACAAACTCTTTTCTCCGCTGTGGCTGTTAGCCATTCGTTCAGCCTTTAAACCCTGGTCGCATTCGGTTACGACAGTCAGCTCGGTAAAGCTCTCTCCAAGATCATTCTGTGTTCCCATTATTATACTTGATTTGTAAATAAATGTCTATGATTTTGCAAAAAGGACTTTATCTTGTCAGAGTTTAATGTTTTGTTACTTGCTACCGGGTGTCTGTGAGAACAAAACACGGGTGTAGGAAAGACTATAAATTGTTTTTAAATGTGCACAGTAACTGAAATTTAAAACTGTTAAAAGAAAGGCTCAATAACTGTTGCATCCGTGTTGCTTCAAGCGCATCATTCTGCACACCGGATGCGCATATTGTAAGTGCTTCGTGCCGCACTGTATTTGTTTTGTGCTATCGAATCTATCATATGTTGTTTCCTTATTAAAAAATATGCTATACATTTAAACGAAATGTATTTTAATTTTATAGTATATACTTATATATAAATACATTAATGAATGTTTTTCATTAATGGATTTTATAGTACAAATAGCAATGTGTAACATTTTACCATATTTACCATTTAGTGCAACACTTTTATTTGTTCCCCACAAAATATAGTTTTTTCACTAAATGTTCGGATTTCTAAAAATTATTGTGCACTGATTTTTCTAGAATAACTTTTGCTGCCGAATTATCCACTAACCGAGTTTATGATATATTTTTGTCATAGATTATGAATATACATATATTTTTTCATATTTATTGTTTATTTTTCTTTATAATGAAGTAGTCTGTATTTAGTAGATTATGAAAGAATGATTATCAGTTCCACACACAGAGATATATAAATTCTACATTTATTTAAATGGAAAAAAAAAACTTCACTGGTATTGGATCGGTATCGTATCGGCCAATACTGAACCCTAGGTATCGGAATCGGTATCGGAGGTGAAAAAGGCGGATCAGAGCATCCCTAATAAGAGGTCATTGAACTAAAAACATCCTGTAAGTTTCAGAACTCAAAACTTTATTGTTAGCCTAAAAATAGCTTATATTGAAGACAGTCTGACAGCTTTTGAAATGTTCTACTCTATGATGTAATAGTGTAGATAAGCACCGCCTCTGCAGAAGAAGATTAACATCACTGCTTTTTTTAGCCTACCCGCCAATTCTCGCATGTAGTGGAGAGAGGCGAATGCACAGGTCTATGCAGAAACCAAACGATAAAGATGGCTCTGAAGACAACAAGATGCTGTGCAGTGCCAGGTTGTGGGGAAAAAAACAGTGTTTGTATTGCCTTCCTTCTCATCCCAACATTAGAAAAGAGTGGATGAACTTTATTTTTAATGAAGCTCCAGACCATGTCAGTAAGAACTCGATCCTTTGTTCACTTCATTTTACCGCAGATTCGTTTACAAATGTGGTCACTATTGCTTTGTCTGTTAAACAGATTGTTTGATATGAACTTTAAAGTGTAAAAGAGTATTTATGAGTTTTTAACCTAAATTGCTGCCTTTTCCATCTGTGAAGGACGTAAACTGTCAAACATACACATGCCAATCATAGCAGTGGGCGTTTACTTCTGAGTCTACAATCCGTCATGCCTATTCAAATGGAGCGTTCTGATAAGGGCATCAAAAACAGGACAGAAAATATCCTGTTACTACATTATTATGTTTTTTTTTATGTAAAAATCTTGATAACATTATAAGTGGACCTCAGAGAACAGTACAAAATAAAAAAACAGAGGCAGTTCATGACCCCTTTAAGACTAAACACAAGGCACAAGAGGTCATGTGTCAAAGCAAAGCCATGATATGCAGTAAAATCTGTAACTACTGTAAATAATCCTTTGTCATTCTTGGTCTTATCCTGGTATTCTGAGGAGCTATTTATTCTCAGACAAATGACAGATGATTGTCTGTCATCCTGATGCTTTTTTGAAACATCACTGAAAAATCTGACTTAAGACTATATCGTTCAAGACAATAACTACTGTATAACTATAAATTTTTAATAATTGTTCTAATTCTATGTGAAGTGTGTAAGGGTGATTTCCATACAATGATTCAGGCTGTAGGACTGCCAAATGACTAAAGAAACGTTATCAGCACAATGGTATAAAACTGTACATTTCTTGTCTATTATCACCCACTGCCACTCATACCAATGACTGAAATAATATGTGCAAAATATGTGGGAGAGCATTGCTATTGAGTGACTATATTGTATTGCAATAGGTAGCACTTCGATGTCAATGTTGAATCAAGACTAGTTAGCACATAAGTTATAATTGAAATGGTTTAATAAAAGTATTTTATTAAGAAAGAAGAGGGCCCCTGTGAAGAAAGAGAGATTGCACAGAGCAACAGTAATCTTCTTTTATCCCTTCCTTGACCATGTGACTAAAAACCAAATGTTAGACATTCAAACTGACCAATCAGCAAATTACAGCTTTACCCACCATGCAAAAGGTGTGGCAATTTGCAGACCTCCAATGTATACACATGTTGGCTTACAGGCCTTGATCACTATCAGCACTTTTGTGCCTTCAGGTTGTTACTGAAGATAGGTTTGGGACAGGAAAGCAGAAGTCTTTGATCATTTTCAACCCTGCAATATTGAAGCCCACACGACAATAACACACAAAAGCAGTAATGTTGGAATCACTTTCAGAATGACAGCCAATTAGAATCATCCAACTTTAAAGACCTCAAGCATTTAAAACTGCAGTCGTCTTCTATCTTTATAGTTATATAGGTAATCTTGGTGTGAACAAGCCTTTACTCTCAGACATAAAGCATATATCCCAGAGTGTGGTTCTAATGGAACAGGGTTATAGTTTTTTGTTTGTACGGTAGTGCAGTAAAGAACAGACGTTGTTTCAGTCATGTAGTGCGGGCAGTGCATTAAGATAGTTATAATGTATCAGAGGAAAGCTGTCCCATTTCTTTGACATCAAAATTGTCCGTCGGAAACTTGAAGTTTATTGGTCAAATTCTGGAGCTCAACCTCCCATGCTTTCCACTTTAATACATTCTTTCTTGACCAGAACAATCTGCAGTCTCTTCTAGTTGGTTTCTAGTTAAAGGTTTTACTATTCAAGACTAGATTGTCTGTAAATAGTCTTTGAATTACATTCCCAACGCAGCCTTTCTGCCTTTTATGATAATGAGCTGTTTTCGCACCAATCAAGCAGAGAGAAACAATAAACACTCCCCACTGAAATTATCCACATGATTATACTGTCAGTAATATATCTGAACATATCGTTGTACATTAAATAAGCAAAAGTGTTGGGTAAAGTATGAAGGTAAAATGACGTCAAAAAGATTTGCATACGCAGGGTAAGAGTTGTGTAAGTGTACATAAGACTGTAAGCGTAAATTAAATTTGCATGCGCAAGAAGCTTTATAAAGGTGTAAATCGCGTTTCAAGCGCAAGAAAAAAATATTTGCAGCATTTTACTGTTACTCGTAAGTGTAATTCATGTATTGTGAAACTGCAGCTTCATGCTAACGCAAAATAAATATGATCTGCATGCTTCTGACTTCCATTTTTCTGCGCTTACACTTTTGGCACGTTTTTTTCGCCAAAGTCGGTCAAAAGCACTGCAAGACTGTGAACAGTGATTCTTTTTGACGTCATTCTACCTTCATATAAAGCCCTCTCACTGCCTTCCCAGCATGCTTAATTAATCCAATTGAGCTTCTTAATGTCTCGTCAATAACCATTGTTTAAAGATGGATAGGTTATCCCGGCAAATCCCATTCGCTGAAGCCTGCTTCATCACTAGATTATACTGACGAAAGAGAGGGGAACTGCACTCATGCAGATCAAGGGAGGAGAAGAGTTTTCCCATATACGCCTGCAGCTCAAATCTCTCAGATCAGCAGAGAGCGCCGGCTCACGGCTGCATTTATTGGATTGGAGTGGATTTAATTGGGTGGCTTATAGTTTTAACACGCTGGAAAACGACCGTCATGCTTTTCCCGGCTTTGCATGTGCCAAGCTGGAGTGTGCATGTTTAGGGTGTTAATCTCTCTCTGATCTGGGTGAAATTGAACTTCATGCTAACAGCGAAATGAGAGATTTAGAATAAGTAGAGAAAGAGTCATTCCTGGGGTCCAGAGCATTGCATGTGTCCCATGTTTAGTGGCATGTGCATAACAAACAGCATTATGATGCAAATATTTGTTTTAGGTTTTTGTGATGTCTGTGCATTACAATGTTCTGTTCTGAATCTTTTTTTCTTGTTTTCTGGTGCAAATATGTGAACATCCTTGAAACATTAAATAATCCCAAAGATATTAAAACACTAAGGGAAAAAACAACAATAACATAAAAATAAGGCACTACGATTTATTTTAGTTAATAATAAATTAAACATGACCCAGGGTTTTTTTTTTTTTTTTGCATTTGTTGCATTATAGTTTTTAGAAGTTGAACTTCTCATTGGTGATTGGCCACTCCTACTTGGTGCTGCTGGACTGTGAGTAAAAGACCCACAGCAGTGCCAGAGCTGAGACTGGCATCACCACAGCAGGGGGAGGTCTGGAGCTCTGCTCCATCTGCTGCTGCCCAGGCGGTGTGCCCAGAATAGTGCCCTTCATGCACACACTCATATTCAGAGCATCTCCCATGTTATGAGCCCATTTTTCTGCCCTGTCTCTTCCATCTCTTCCTAAAATGGTGTCTTGCTCTCTATCTCTGAGTTTAGTATGTAGGCTCATTTCTGTTCTGATCATGTCTGTTAATTTGTATTGCACATTAATATGCTAAAATGACAATTATAAAACAGATTGTTCCGACTAAAATTTGATGGGGTGAAATACAATTGATTTAAGCCTCTGTAAAATAGGTGATATACACACAGGTGTGCTGCACATTAGCTGATATCTTTATTAGCGCACATACCATAAACTGCCTACAGTCGGGCTAGTGACTTGGCTGAGAACATTTTTATTTTGACTGTTATCAGTGGACCATTCTGACCTGAGATATTGCTGTTTCGATAAACACCTGTATTACCAAAATGTTGTTGTTATAATAAGGTAAATATGGCTGCTGCGGTTAAAGCAAAATAGTAATAATATGTGCTGTTACATTCTCTGTTTATTTTATATGAGATTAGCAATTTTTTCTTACTCAAATTTAGGACATTGTGTGAATCCATTATTATAAAGCAGTAAAAAAAAATATGCAATGTTTATTACTTCCATTAGGCTTTGAACCTGCAATTGTGTGTGTACTGTGAAACAAGAAAAGAGATCGCTGGACTGTTCTGGGGTCAGAACGCAGGACGTATTAGGTCAGTCTTGACATACACTTTAAAGGCCATAAGGTCATGTGACTGAGGTGTGGTTTGAAATCAGCAGTGATGTTGTTTTCTTGCGTATTGGAATAAAACACACACACGCGGATAATCAGATCTGACCGCAGGAGAATAGAGTATGTTTGACAGCCCATTTCTTGCCTGACAGCCACATAGATCATGGTGTGTTTACCCGTCTCATTACTTTGTCACTGCGTGCAGATCGGCCAGTGAGCGGAGAGAGACGGAGTGTGTGTGTGTGTGTGTGTGTGTGAGCCTGGGGCAGATCTGTCAAGCACCGTGATGTGTGTGTGTTATGGATGAATATCTACACTACATGAAAGTCTGCTGAAGTGTCTTTCTATATAAGAAGTAACTATATTTACCCACATGTCGAGTGTTTACATATGTGCATAGAACAACAGCAGTGTGAAGTAGGGATGATTTTTTTGTGCCCCCAATCTGACCAAGTCATTGAATATTGAGTATGTGCTGATACGAGTCCCGATCTGATACTGGTATTTTCCTAGTGCTTGGTGCACATTTCAAGTGCATTAAAGTCAGGGATGCACGATATTATCGGACCGATATCGGAATCAGATAACTTATATAATAACAGATAGCTTTAAATGTAGGCCTACATATCGGCATCGGCCCAATATGAAAAATTATGCGATATATCTTGCTGATAAGAGGAATAGGTTAACTCGCATGTCCTCAGGGTGTGCTAGCGATTAGATCACGTCAGCAGTGTGACTCATTTTTGAAGCAAAGTTTTGCCTGAATGGTGATTAGATTCACTGTTGTAGGATCGCTGCATTTAAACTGAGAATGCACGTACAGAATGACGCATTCGGTGTATGATAGTGTAAACAGTAATAGCAAGTGCAGTGGCAGCAGCGGCAACCTCCCCCGGGTCCTAATGTCCTAATGGTAAGGAGTTTTAATTCCATAGGGGGAGCTGTTGGCCTACTTTTAATAAAATGAAAGTAAAATACACAAATAACATTTAGACTGTGTTTCTGATTAAATAAAGCAGTAATTGATGTCATAAAATCATGAGTATGTTTTGATTTAAAGGTCAGAAGCTATAGCTTACATGGATTTAAAAAAAAATCACAAACATGACACTTGTAAATTAAATAATTTTATATATACTGATTTATTAATTAATGTGTAATATGTTATATTTTGTAAACAAATTATGAGCTATAAAAGATTTTCAGAATTTTTACAACTCTTTTGCTTTAGACCATCTACAAATGTTAAATCTTAAAATAAAATGTTAAGGTTACTACTGCATCTTTCTGAAAAAAAATGCAGCAATTGATATATAGGTTATGTAAAGTTATTTTCAAAGCTTCAATGTACTTATAGTCATTATAAAAGAACTTCATTATTGTTTATTTAATTCTAACAAATAAGTTCTTGTTAAAAATTAACCAAAATTAAAAATAATGCTTATAATTTTCACACAGGTGAGACTTGGTGTTGTTTCCAAACAAAAGGAAATATATCGGCATCGGCTATCGGCCAAAAAGAGTTGAAAATTATCGGCATATCGGATATCGGCAAAAATCCAATACCGTGCATCCCTAATTAAAGTTATTCAATTCAATCCAATGTATACAGGGATGTGCAGAGACTTTCTTGGGACAGGGGCTCAAATTTTAAAAAGGGGCATCTATCATCACTAACATCCAATATATATTTGTATAATTTAATTATCTTCCAATAATATGATGCACACTATCTCTCTATATATGCACACACTAAATAAAGACATTGGTAAATAGAAACATTTTAGACTGTGTGGTCACAATTATTAATATGGTACTACTGATATAAACTTCTTGCATTTTATATGTATAGTAAGCAGATTTATTGCAACATAAAGGGGGGGAAAAAAATCTGAGATAAGGTTAGAAAGCATGAAGTTCGCGAATGCCAGACTATCAGTCATGTCCACAAAGCAAGGCACAACCCATAGCAACGCATTATGGCAACAACGTCTCGGATTGTCTGACGGCAGATAAAAGTAGATAGTAAATAAATTACTGTAGAGTGATTCCTTAAACAAAGTGCACATCAAATACACGTAATCTTAAATGTGTGTGACGTTCTAGAACAGACCTCATTGTTCTCGCGCATCACGCACGCACATTTGAGTGTCTTCATTTCCTTTTAATGGCTGTGTACTGTTGAAAGTGCATACCGCCACCTATTGCATGACACTGGCATGACAGCTGACGAATCACTGGTGGAACTGGCTTAGGAGAGCTGATACCGATCAGTTAGAAAATGCTTAATTGGCCACGATCCTTGAGATTGGCTCGCTATAGTGGGAAGTATGTAAGGCTACCACAACCAGTATACAGAAGTGCTTTTATCATGATATTTCATCATGACATGCGATGAAAAGCCTTTTCACATGTACAGGAAAAAGTAACAACAGAAATAAATGAAGGGACTAGAGGAAGTAAATACTGCGTACTTCACGGACATACTGTGAACTTACCAGTGCCCACCACTGAAGGTATAAATCAGTGGCTAAGCTACACAAGCTCAGACTGATGGCTGGTCCATCCAATGTATTTATGTATTTAATGAATGAATGAATTAATGAAAATTTTTATGTAAAAATACCTAGTAATTCTAGTGGATGAGCGCAGATCTTCTAGTTATGTGCTACTATTCTATGGTTAATGGTAAATGCAAGAGCTGTCAGTCTGAGCGATCAATCCAAGTGCATTCCCGTTGTAAATCAGTCCCCAATTGGTTTTTATTCATCGTCCCTAACCACTATACCCACCCACCAAACATAAGATCAAGTTTCTATTGGTTGAACTTGCTGCTGTTTTCAAATGACATTGAAAAACTTTGCATCATCATCATTATCCTCATCGGATCCTGGATGTCCTATAGCTTTAGCAAAGCAGCATGTAATACACTCTTTGAGGATTTTCTCTAGATTTAAGCATTGTGTTAGGCTGCATTTGGGCTCATCTGAATCACCTGAAACACCTGCTTTAAATAAATATATGTGATCTACTTTAGTGTGTTATGTTTGGTGAAGCTACAAACCAAAACATGTCCCAGAAGCCACATGTGTATACTGTTACACGTGCTTGGTATTGAAGGCAAAACCATTCTCAGTGCTTAACCGTTCCACTCTGAGCCGATCTGGCCCAGCCGTTATGGGTGTGGTTTCATTTTCTAATGTGAAGAGCTCATAATACAAATTTGTTAACTATAGTTGTTTCCCTGGTAATGCAAGTGTTTACATACTGTAAGAGATGTAAATAGTGACTGCCTTATGGAGGATAATCAGATATTTCTGTTTACTTTGCTCAAGTAGCGCAACCAGGTACAGAGAGAAACTGGGAGCCAGACAACAAACAAGTGGCCAATCGTCACTACACACATTCTACCAGCACATTTCAGCACAGTTAGCCAACCATTCTAAGAATTCCGGGCCGAAAGCATTTTATAATCATGCTGTGCCCAAGGTCGCCGTGATTTTGCCAAGTAAGACATGTTCCTGGATCAACATCGTTTGATGATATAGAATATAGACTAAATATAGACTTAACCCAATCCCAACCCCTAAACCTAAGCTTACCCATAATTTATTCCTAAAATCAGAGGGAAATGATAGCTGATTAACAAGGGTGTAGAAGCACCTAACCCTGATTTTAAGCCTGAAACAGATATTTCCTGAAAAGTTATATCTCAATTCTGATTGGTTGATTGGAATGTTGTTCCAGGATCAACAAGGATGTTGATCCAGGAACATGTTGTACTTGGTGAAATCACGCTCACCCTGTGCCTAACTGAACTCAAGTGGACAAATAACTGGAAGCGTTCCTTACAATTCTTAGAACCGATTGGCCCGACGGTTGAAATGCGGCTAATGTGTTCTATTTGCTTTTGATGCAACATGATGTAAAGCTCATGTCCAAACATATACTGTACATCTTTTTGCTTCAGAACACAGATAGTAAAAGGGAATTGCCACTAATGGGAGTTCCACTTGCTGTGAAGGGGAAGTTCATGTTACTATTACTAATGTTAACAAATGAGACCTAATTGTAATGTGTTGCCAGCATTTTTAATGATGTGCATATAAATTTTGTCGAAATATGTTTATTTATATGGTTATTAACTACTCTCTGTCATCTCTTTTTCTTCTGTGTTTCCTGCCCTACCATGTCATCTCATGTCATGTGATCTGCTCTGTAGGTAAGTGACTTTTATTTTCCCTTGTAATCCATTATAGTGTCACCTCTGCTATTCATATTTACTGAAAGATGATGGGTGACAATCCATGGGGGACAAAGGGTTTTGTTGGGACATACAGTCCTAATTGTTCATGTTATGTTGTAGTATAATGATAATGATATTAAAGTGATCAGTAAGATAAATAAGATAAATATTATTGAGTTTTATTTAATATATAAATCACAAATATGGCAAATAATAGCAGCAATAGGGCCTTTCGCACCGCTTTAGTTCCAGAACTAAATGTACAGTACTAAAGTACTGGGACGATTTTGCGCAAACTATTTCCCAAAAACGCCAAAAAGTGGGTAGTTCCACAATTAGATCTGATACTATGAAAAGGTTCCCGCGGTGCGAAAGGCCCTTATGTTGTAAGAGTAAATGCTCTGCTGACATGTTTTAAATTTGTTGGGCTTGAGTTTGCATGAGTAGTTTCCATATGTTCACAGAAAAACTTGTTTCATTTGATCATGCTATTATTGTGAGGTTTGGTTTGGTTTGGTTTGTAGGATTGTGTGTCAAGGTCAGTTTGGTGTTAAATTAAGGTCAAAGAGTAGACATGAATTGATGATGGGCACTCTTCTT
The DNA here is from genome assembly GCF_001515605.1 of Sinocyclocheilus anshuiensis. NCBI lineage: Eukaryota > Metazoa > Chordata > Actinopteri > Cypriniformes > Cyprinidae > Sinocyclocheilus > Sinocyclocheilus anshuiensis. Next base: position 161,687 of record NW_015551038.1, read on the forward strand.
GATAATGACATTTTGAAATATTCTCTCATAAATTGTATGACAAATGTGCTCTTAGAGCACACACACACACTTTAGCAGCAGATGTTCATTGTAGAAATATTACTTGTCTGAAAATGGATGGCTGCTACCATCCAAGTGAAGTGTCTCTGTCACATCTAAGTGATAACACAAATCCACATGTGCTGATCTCAGATCAGATCCAAATGTATCAGTGGCCCTTCTGGATGAATACGGTTGCTAAGAGACATGCGAACAGGGTGGAGGTGTGGCTCTTAATGCTGGAGTGTGCATAAAGATGGAGAACACACATATCAAAACTGACAGGAGTGATCAGAGGACAGCAGAGACTGTGATTCAGTCTTAGGAAACACAAATAGAACACAGACAAGAAGAAAAATAAAATAAAATGCATGCCATGAAATAAAAAATAAAAAACAGTCTTACAAATACACAGCAACATGTACAGTATATCTCAAAAGTGTAACCATAAATATGATACATTACCACCCTGTCTGTATAAAGAACAACTCTTTGAACTCATGGTCGCCTAAGAAAGTTAACCTGGTTATATTTGCATGGTGTCTGTGCAAGTATACAAGGAAGTGATATAACCAGAAACTCTTTTTAGGCACTACAGGCAAAAACATTGTTTTTTCATTCATTGGTCAATCTAAAGGTTAGATTTCTTGAAATGTATGCAAATTAGTGCAGATTTTATGTATTATAATATTTAATACAATGTGTCAATTGCATATTTCAACATAACATTTCAGAAAACTTGTAATACAAAAAAAGTTTTAATCTGTCAACTGGAAAAATATGGTGATATCTACTGGTTAAATCTTCTACCCTATTCACGGGTGCCTTGCCTTAAAGGAGTAGTTCACTTCCAGAATGAAAATTTCCTGATAATTTACTCACCCCCATGTCATCCAAGATGTTCATGTCTTTCTTTCTTCAGTCGCAAATAAATTAAGTTCCAGGAATTTTCTCCATGTAATGGACTTCAATGGTGGCCAACGAGAATAAGGGTCTTATCTAGCGAAATGATCAGCCATTTTCTAAAAAAAGAAAATTCTTACTTTTTAACCACAAATGCTCATCATGCACTAGCTCTGCGATGCGTGTCGTCACGCATGGTTAGTTCTTCATCTGTGTATTTTGTTTCAAAAAGGATTTTCCATCACATTTTCTCCTCCAACTTCAAAATCGTCCGACATCATTGTTTTACGTATTTTTGTAAAGGGCGTTTGACTTTCTATGCATGTTTCGTTTGAAAACTCTAGGTCAGTACTTCCGTCTGCGCCTACATCACGCATGTGTGATTACGTAACGCATGAGGTCAAGCTAGTTAAAGACGAGCATTTGTGGTTAAAAAGTATATAAATTTGTATTTTTCTTAGAAAATGACTGATCGTTTCACTAGATATAAGACCCTTATTCCTCTGCTAGGATTGCGTAGAGCCCTTTGAAGATGCATTGAAACTGCAGTTTGGACCTTCAACCCGTTGGCCACCATTGAAGTCCACTATATAGAGGAAAATCCTGGATTGTTTTCCTCAAAAACCTTAATTTCTTTTCGACTGAAGAAAGAAAGACATTAACATTTTGGATGACATGGGGGTGAATTAAATTATCAGGAAATTTTCATTATGGAAGTGAACTACTCCTTTAAGGTGGGAATGACCAAGAAAGGGGAAATAGGATCCTGCAATGTGATAGGATCTTGCACGACACTGTAAAATGAATCACACCTGTCAAAACATGTCACATAACTTGTTTTCTAAAATATTTTTTGTGGAATTTTTAATCATTGTGACATTTCCGTCACAGAATTTCATTTAAACACTGGGAGAAGTTCTGTTGTATTTGTCCATAAAGCTACATCAGAGCAGCTCCACCTACAGGGATTACATCAGTAACTCATAACCAAAAGTTTATCCTCCTGAAGTAGTAGTCCCACCTCTACTATGCAGAGCACTGGGGGAATTAGCTGGAGCCTCTCTGGAGACAGTAGGCAGGAAGGAGGCAGTTCCCCAGACGCCCTTGCTTTTGTCTGGAGGTTCAGCTGAGGCAAACAGGGTCGACCCCAGGGAGCAGAAGCCATAAATTACTGTACATCAATCAGCCCAGAGCTCTAAAAGCCACGGCCTTAAAAAAATGGAAAATCTTGTGATGAGTACTGCGGCACCATCTGCTTGCCCCGAGGTCAGAGATGGGCACATTCCGGGTTCTCTTTGTGTGTGAACATTCCTTAGTGTTAATGGGTCACAATGGCTGTTTGTTTTATCACTGATCATTAGAAATGGCTGCATTCAACAAGTTTAGAGACATATAGCACTTTAGGTTAAATATGCCATTTAGGCTTGCATGATATAGTCTAGAGCTGTATGACAAAGCTAAAGAAATGTCAACATTTCTCTGCCTTTTGAAGATATTGTTGATAGATATAAAGTTGACTTGACTAAAGTTTCAGCTAAAGGTTTGAATTGATTTGTTGACATTGACTGATTTGGACTGATTTACAGGTGAATCAAACCTACTCTGTTTTTCTACATCTCTATCTTAATACTGTCATACAAGTCAAAGACAACGAAAAATAAAAAAAACTAGTTATTAACACATTCTTGTAGCCCTATAAAGAACTACATGAATGTGACATACTGTAGCTTTTTCAAAACTCAAAACTCGCTCAACTCCTCTCCTAAGCTAAATAAACTAAACTGCAAAAAAAGACTGCTCACATTACATTTCAACAACATTTTAACTAACCATGACTAACATTTTAAAGGGGGGTGGGGGATGGTGCAAGGCTAGACTGCTTGCATCTCCTCTTTTTTGAATATGATTTGTGTCCTCCGTCCCCTCCTTCCTCTTGCCACTGAGGAACAGCTTGATGGCATGACCCGGGCAGAGTTTTACACCCAGTGCACCAGTTTCATAATTGGCACACTCCCTCCACTGATTCTGATGGATAATAACACATTTGCAAATTAATTCTTTGAGCTTGACCACAATTAGAATATGGAGATAGGGCTCATGTAACCGGCCCCCAAGCATGACTGCTGAGATGAAAGAAAGAGGATCGGGCAGAGGTTAAAGGTCAGCTTGAGTTTATTATGTCTGAGCAGAGATAGGTCTCTTAACCACAAGCTTTGTGTCGCATTTGTTGATTTATTTTGTTGATCGCATTTCTTGATTTATTGATTTATGGTGTCCATGCGCATTCTTTTCTGTAAATACAAGGGTGAGCAGACAGTTCTGATATTACTACTCAGCTGAGGTGCAGTCAGAACAGTATTTTTCCTAATAATTAGCCTTATCTTCAGTTACTTGCTAGTGGTAATTTCTTTTGGCCACCATGTGATAGCTTATAACAGCCTTGTAGTTGAGACCAGCTCATCTAAGTCCAGCTCCCTCGTGACTTGCATAGGTTGAGTCAGAGTCAAGACACTGTGCAACTTATAGTCAGGTGCAAAATATATGGTACACAAGTATGTCGTTTGATATAAATACATTTTGTTTGATATAGTTACACACATTTGATATAAATGCTTCATAGTCCCTTTCCCAAATGGCACACCTGATGTGGACTTGTGGTTTTGTGGCCTTCGATTGAGAGTGTCTGTGAAGTTAATGAGACCGTGAAGTGTCACGTGTCAGCTTTAAATTCAGAACGGTGCTCATGAAGGGTGCTATGTGCCCTCGAAGTGCCCTTTTTCCTGAGCCTGCAATGTAATAGACTGATGCAACTTTACATCACAAATGTGACAGAGGGCAGCATTTGGGACATGACTGTAGAGACTTAAATTAAAAAGGAGCCTATGCAACACAATACAGACATTTGAGATCAGCAGGGAATGACCCAATCTATGTTTTAGTGAGCTGCTGTCACTGTATATTTAGACTGAAGAGGCAATTGCTTTATGAGACCATAGAATCATCTGTGATCCCTTTTTCTATAGCCTCTTACAAACACACTCAACAACATGAAGGGTCCTAGTGGTTTCAGGCAGGCGATCTCAGGCGAATCTGTTTTTGTAGGGATGTCACACCTGACTCGGGCAGGCATAAGTGTGTCGAGAGTGTGCATGGATCTCCAGTGTCTCTTTAAATCTTTTCAGTCACCGTCTGTTCAGACACACGTGCTGTCTATGGCTGGATCATTACACATAAACATTATTTTCACAAGGAAAACAGGCATCTTTCTCTAACTCATGTTAAACATTTGCTTTAATGATTTGGGTAGGGCTGTGGTGATTATTAATATCTTATTATGGAAAAAAATGAGTCTAGTGTGTCTCTCCTTTTGTGAGTGCAGCTCACACTAAGTGTTCTCAGCAGGACTGCCCATCTCTCCTGCATCTGTCTCTCTCTCTCTCTGATTAGTGTTTCTCTGTGTCTTTCTCTCTGTGGCTTGTTGCTGATGGGGGAGATAAAGACAGACAGTCATTTATCTGTGTGTGCAGGTATAGTGAGAGTGAGACAGCCCTCAGGGTATGAGCAGTCTTTCCTCTCCCCATTCACTCTCCTCTCTTCTGTCTGTCTCTCTTGGCCATGACTCGGTTTCTTCATCCTTTCTCTTTTCTGTATCTCTCTCCTGCTGTTATTTTTTCTGCTCTGCAGCTCCGCAGCAGATAGTTAAACCCCCAC
>NW_015551038.1:166442-168770 GCF_001515605.1 Sinocyclocheilus anshuiensis
GTGTGTGTGTGTGTGTGTGTGTGTGTGTGTGTGTGTGTGTGTGTGTGTGTATGGTTGGGGGTGGGTAGTGGCTGGGTCATGCATGACAGGAAAGACATGTTTCAAGCCAATATGATCCTAAGGGATACAGAGAGAAAGAGGGCACTTCACTGGCATAATTTTAACATACAATATTTTTGTATTTTATTTTAATATTATACTGTATATTGTATCTTTTATTTTATTTAACCCCTCTTTTCTTTCAGCATGTATATTGATGCGCTGGCAATATTGTATGTAAAACAATCATGTCACCAAAGTACTTTGACAATGAAACTAAAATTGAGAGACAGAGAAGGAAAAAAGACCAGAAGAAAGTCAGTCGTGTTAACGTTGTCTTGCGCTCATCCCACTGTATCGTCACGCCACCTTGGAAGTGTTGTGTGTGTGTGCTCCAGCTGCCGTTTTCATCGTCAGTCTAAATGTGCGAGGCTCAGATGTTCTGCAGTTCCAGGAGCAGGGGCAGGAACAGATGCCCTCGATGCTGAATAATGCCCCTGTGTCACCGCCCTGCTCTCCAACCAATCATGTGAAATTTCAGTGCCATCCCACTGTACTGATAATGATGCTCATGGGAGGAACCATCACCGGGCACAACCACTTCCCTTCTTGACTCTCTCTCTCTCTCCTCTCCTCCCCTGCTATCCATGATGTATCCTGAGGGGTTTCTCCTCCTCCCCCTCATGCTGCTAGAAGACGCTGAATGAGTGTAAGAGGAGAGAGAGACTGAGAAAGGAAGACAGCCGCTTTCTCCACATATCCTCATCCTGGGATGGAGAAAGAGACTCGCCGTCGCGGGACAAGCCTCTTGAAGGATTATTTATATCACTTTTCGGCATGAAACAATAAAATACAATCAAGACGCTGTTTTTTTTTTTTTTATTGGTGTTTTTTGCTGGGTTTGGCTTGTTGATGACCCTCCATCTGACCCTGCACACGTGCACACACAGCTCACCCTCTATCAGCCTGTGAATCGGGGTGATTTAGAGATGACAGGTTGACTTGTGAGGTCTGTTAGCCACGAACCTTTAGCCCGGCTGTGGGTGTGCGGGGCAGATCTCCATGCCACACTTCCTGACTTCAGCACCCAGCAACATGACACTGTAACAGAGACCATGTTTGGACTAAAAGCACCTCTCTACTACCTACCAGGTGAGTTTATTTCAAAATCACATGTGTGCGTGTTCTCCACAAGTTACTTTTTAAAGTCAGCAGCACATCTTCACCACGTGAGTGATTCTGGAGGGACTGTAATGCAAGGTGTGTTATGTTGTGTGTATGTGTGTAGAGGGGGTGGTTATGCCAGTATCCTTTATTTTTAACTGCTTTTTTGAATGCCATTAGATTCCCATTACTGTAATACACCAATAAAGGCAGTATAACAAATACTACCACAATTTATCAATATTTTACAATACCTTTTGTATTGTACCAGAAACCTGTTTAGTGTATATGCTTTTATTTTTAAATATTGAATTTAAATATTTTAATAGTGATGTCAAGAGTTAATTTGGGCAAATATCAAGCACACACTCATAGCAGTAATTAATTTCAAGATTATGTGTGATATAAAATAAATCAAACATAGCAAAGACTGTTGTGTGTGTGTGTGTAGGAAACACTCTCTGCCTTCTCATGATGGATGAGAGAACTCTCTCTCTCTCTGTATATATGTGTGTGTTAAGGTGTTAAGGGCAGTGTGGGGCAGATCTTCACCCTGCCCTTTGACAGAGGGTCTGCTAAGCTGACACTTACTACACATAAATAATTAATGAGACTGTCTGTAGGAGTCTGTAGGGGCAGGACTATAAGTGAGCTCATGATTATTAATAAGCTCAGACAGATATGACTACACAATCCAACAAACAGAACATGAAATAACCTGAATATAGACTTGAATCTCTCTGTTACTTTCTCTTTCTGCATGGGTGTGCTAAATGTGGGGAATAAAAAAAATTGACTAAAGCTGCTATAACTTGTGTACTGATTGGACTCACATTACGAGAACTAATGTAGTAAGTATTCAGGTGTCAGGTCTTTACCTCTACATTATGAGAACATCCAGCTGTCCCTGTAATTCAAATGGCTAATTAAACATAGCTAACAATGTTTCATTAATAACTGTAAAAATGCAAAAAGTCTTCTGTGAGGATTATGATTTGCCGTGGAGTTAGTGGATAGAAAATATCATTAACTCTGTATAAAAACCATCACTCCTATGGAAATTCCTCATAATGGCCTTCCAGTGTGTCTGTGTCTGTGTCTGTGTCTGTGTCTGTGTCTGTGTCT
>NW_015551038.1:169094-172837 GCF_001515605.1 Sinocyclocheilus anshuiensis
TGTGTGTGTGTGTGTGTGTGTGTGTGTGTGTGTGTGTGTGTGTGTGTGTGATCTTTGGTCATATTCAGAGATCAGGGATCAGTTAACATGTCACAGCCACATGTGTGCATGTAGAGATCTCTCTGAAACACACACAGCCCACAAAAGAGCAAACTGTGCCAGATCGTCTTGTGTACATGCGGCCTTGTGCTCTGTCAAAGGCACTGTTGTATCACTGTGTGTGTGTCACATGCACACATCGCCTGCCTTCCCATCTGAAGCGCTGTTGCCTTGGAGACGGTGTCAGACGCACAGGTTCTTCAATGATTACTTGACAAGAAAAAAGAGGCACATAAAAGAAACAGAGGGGAGAGACGGGGGGGGGGTTAAGTGAAGCTCACACAGAAAAATTTGCAGAACTGGAATGCCTGTCATTCACAAAGTTCCATATTATTTCCATGTTGATGCTTTGAGTTACCAATTAGAATGTAGTGCTTTAATCTGCTGATATTCTCCCCGAATCAGAAAAAAAGGCTGGACCTAGTAGGTCTCTTTCTGTTGCCTGAGAGTGGTGCTGGTATCAGGGCAGACAGGCTAGCCGCTATCAGACTCTACACACTAATGAAAACATCTCTCTACCAATGTCTATCCAGTCACCAATCTGCTTTCTGTGAATTCAGAAGCCTCCATTTATCCTCGGCTCAGTTATCTTTGCATGTTCTTAGCTGTGATTTTTTTTGAATGATTTGATTGTATTTTTTGTATGTGAAATTCCAAGTAGGCCTACTCAAGTATCATAGTTACTCTAAATGATTGTTCCGTTACGTTTCTCCGTATCTTTTCATGCTGTGTTGTCTTGTATGATTGCACTCTTTCCATGCATGTGTGGCCGTATTATGTCTGTTTGTTATGAAAAATATTTTCATTATGTGTTGTGCATCCTTTAAACATGCTGTCATTTAAACATGTGATAACATGGCTTTATAGAATCCTTTAAAACAAGGTTACCAATGTGATGTATGGATAAGCATCGGCACAGTTACATTTTTGTTGTGAGACTGGGCGAGCTGAGCACACATCACACTCGCTGATTCCTGCTATAGAGTAAAAATTTGTGTTGTAAGCATGGTTTCTAGTTCCATATAATTTCAAGTATGTTTTTTATAGAAAATACACAGAACCAAGTAAAACACTTCAGTTTCACTACACAGAAAGAGGCTTTGATGGTCCAAGTTTTCTTGTCATCTCCATCACTTACCTTCATGTTTCTGTGTCTTTTAAACTGCAACGCTTTTTCTCAGGGGAGCACACGCGTTATGTGTTAGCTTTCTTCAGGTTTGCTTGCCGGAGGGGATTCTAGAGGAGCCAGAGCGACAGGATAGACGAGTTACATGTGACGGTTGGTTACCTACAAAAAAGAACAAAGACACAATAGGGGAAAAAAGATATTAAAGTAAGAAGTGGAAGAACTGGCCCTGTGAAAGCCAACTGCTTCTTCCTTGAGCCTTGAGTCTTTAGACCGGCAGATGCCCAAATCAGGAGAGATCCCTGTGATCTCCTGTAAACCTGTGACTAAACACCTCACATTCCCAAGTGGAGGAACTTAAACCTGTCTTGAACATGGTTTCAGTGGATTAAAGCTGTAAGTATTTAAACTTGTTCTTGTCTGCTGTAAATAAGAGGCAGTTTGACACTGATAAAGTGGAGCTCTTTAACATTTCACTGCAACATTCATCTGGTCCACCTCAGCGTAGCTTCCTTTCAGCTAAAGCTTCATGGGTTAAATGAAGCCTCTCATCATTAACAATACTGATGAAGACAACGACATTCACTTTTACGCCCCCTGCGTCTGTCACTTGCTCTTGTTTTCCTGTTGATCTTTTCTGGTTGGCATCACTTAACGTTCCTTACGCTCGATTGACATTCATGTTCCGACACTGCTAGATTTTGAGCTTTGTTAGATTATACCAGTCCTACAGATTTGACTGTGTGCATTGTAACATACTGAATGCATATTCTTTTGAAAAAAATTGCTTATTGGTATCCACCAAAGATACTTTTACTATTAAACATTTACTACATCATTAAACCACAAGTATTAGAGTCATTTTACCACAGGTAGAAGCAGAATAAAACCACTGTAACGCGCAACCTCTTGTGGTCTATTGCTTTTATAAAAACAGCAATGATACTTGATACTCTAATATTAATCAAAATAAAAAAAATTCTGCCAAGTAATATTGTTCATTAGACTAAATGTCTAATTTAGTCTATATCTAATTCTCTTCCTGCTAAAAATCCTGCTAAATGACATAGCAACGAAGATAATTAGATATAGTGTCTTATAATGGATTGAAATGTGACTTATTCAATAAGAATTTACTGGTCTCTCCTTCCTTATTAGCTATGAAAGTCGTGATCAGTACACGTTTCTTTCATTGTGGTTCATGAGTGTGTTAATGAGAGAGAATCGCCTTGCAGTCATGTTTTCTTATCGAGTCGATGTGAAGCCTGTATTTGCAGGGAGCTGTGAGGATGCTTGTATGTCGATATGAGTGTAAAAACTGATCACGGCTCCTTGAGGCTCATGAACACATGATGGCAAATCTATAGCTATGGATTTGCCATGAGGGCAGGTCAGTGGGTCACATTGTGGATATTTGTTCCTGGTCTCTCATTCCTCTCCTACAGTTCATCTTTACTAGTAATTGCTTTCCTATATGCATTCCCAAATTTCCCTCTTTATTTTTGCTTACTAATATGCAAACTGCACAACAGGGCTTGCATGAGTACTCATTTTTTCAACTAGTCATTCAGAAAAGTAGTCTACTAGTCAGTGAATGTTTACCTTTTGTAAAGGCATGCTTCACTTTAGTTTCTGTCAGCCTTTCTACGTTTCACGGGTGTCAGTATTTGGCTAATATGTGAATACTCCAAGTGTACATTTACACTATTTTAGAGGCTCACTGTGTGGTTAACTTATAATTTGCTTTGTCAGCTCAACATGTTTTAGATTCACTTTCCAGTATTTGTATGGCAATTCCAGGTTTAAATATCAAACTACTGACATGCAAATACACCAGTTGTAGTTTTTTTGACAGTATTTTTCCCCCTGTTGCTGTCAGTGCAACTGAAGTAACTGGTCACAGAGCAAAACAGCTAGTACGTCAGTAAGCTTTCAAATACATGACAGACTGCTATATTTATGTATATGTGCTATGCAGATCATTATTAAAGGAATATCACTTATTCCAAACATGTATGTTTACTTGTTTGTCATTTTTTGCTGAGCCTTTAGGTCTTGATATGAACTGACATACTTTTACATGTATATATAAAATGTATTTCAAAATTTCAACTTGAGGATGTGTAATTAATGACTGAAGTATTCTTTGTAGGCATAGAGAAATACAGTTTGTACAGTATAAAAAGCATTTAGTCTTTGGAGAGTCCCCGTAAACAACAAGTATGTGTCTGTGGGTGTAATGTTTAAAGTCTTTTTGGCCTACACCAGCTGTCATGCGCCCTAGTGGTTGGCCTGCCAGGTGGCAGTGCCCTGGACATGACGGTACTGAGCCTCTCTCAACGTCCTGCTTTATAAAGGCTACACCTGTGATGCTACACTACTCCCTTCTGTACTGTGCACAACAACCTCAACAACCATACTCATAAAAAGGAAAAGTTTTACATATCATTGAAGCAAATTAATAGGGATGCACCGATACCACTTTTTCCAGTACTCGCCCGATACCGATACTTTTATT
>NW_015551038.1:173066-189929 GCF_001515605.1 Sinocyclocheilus anshuiensis
AGTTGATTAGTTTAGAATATATATATGACAGATTCCAGGCATATCTGTTTTTTTTGTCTGTTTTTTTTTAGTGTTTGTATATATATATTTTTTTAATAGTTTTTTCCCTTTTTTTTAGTATGTGTTTTAAAATGTGGTGCAACCAAATGAGCAACGACCAGCAATGTTTAAAGAGGAGTCATTTGTCTTTTTCTGTATACACATTGTTAATCGCTCTAGTGAGAAATTAAATTGTTAATTTGTAGGGCATTCTAATGAGTACGAGTACAGGAGACCAGTATCGGGCCCGATACTGGTCTCCTGTACTCGTACTCATTAGAATGCCCTACAAATTAACAATTTAATTTCTCACTAGAGCGATTAACAATGTGTATACAGAAAAAGACAAATGACTCCTCTTTAAACATTGCTGGTCGTTGCTCATTTGGTTGCACCACATTTTAAAACACATACTAAAAAAAAGGGAAAAAACTATTAAAAAAAATATATATACAAACACTAAAAAAAAACAGACAAAAAAAACAGATATGCCTGGAATCTGTCATATATATATTCTAAACTAATCTACTTTCCCAAACACACACCAGACATAGCACTGATTAAACTTTATTAATCATTATCTTAATAAAACTGACACTGATCCTTGCCTTTTAACCCCCTTGAAAATGCAAGGAAACGGTAAGTTCCCCTACTATATTCGGTGAAAAACTGTTTTGGACATTACATGTAATTTTACGGTAGTATACCATTTTTGGAAGTGGAAAAAGAATGTATAATTTACAGTGAATAACCGTAAATTGACATTCCCAGAATTCCCTGCATTACATTTCAAATTTGATGTTTTTTTTTTTTTTTAATAACTATGTTTCTTCTTAGTTTTCTCTTATCAGTTTTGTACATTAGGGTTGTATGTTACAATTAATCCTCTTAGCCACCACAATATCAAAAATGTTAGTGCTAATGTAAGATCAGGACATTCAAACAGAGCTAATTCAACATCAGGACTGATTTCCTGTTTGTGTGAATACCACAAAAACATGTTCTTCCAAAACTCAGACTCAGAAGATTTGCTGGTTAGTATATATTAATGTAGAAGGTGCTTATGTTTAAAGGAGTAGATAGGAAAGTGGTTCGGTATTGAATTAACAGGTTGGTTTATAAACGGGTTGTAAACAGTGTTGTTTCATTGGGGAAGGAATTAAAAGCAGATTGGAGGTAATGCAGAGTAGATATCGGAAGGCTTGGGATTGAAAGAGCTATTGATGTGAAACATTTAGCGACATAGATTATGAAGTGTTCAGAGGAACTTTCAGTAGAAAGAAGGTGGAGAACATTCTGCAAGATGAATTTTTAGATTGTGTTTACATTGCTGGAACTTAGAATTCCTGAAAAAGAGCAAATCCCTCTTGTACGTGAACAAAACACCACCAGAACCTGTCTACGCCTGGGCACCTCACAACATAAGGATGGATGGTGATGGAGGTGTCCACAAAATAGCATCATCAGAAAAAACTATACTGATCAACTTCTCTCTCTATGTTGCTTCAACAGCTATCATTTGTTTGCTACCACAGCAGTGATTTTTGCTTATGTATACCGTCTTCCTTGTAAAGATTCAAAACCTTAATGTTTTTGTCTGAAATCTTAGCTCTTAGGCTAACTCTTCCAGCTTTTGTGATACTCACACAGTTCACACAGATACACAAGTACACTTGCCATTTTGCCCTTTTACTAACAGCTAAACAAGCCAGGTGTACTCCAATGTACTAGAGTCTGAGATTTTCTCTCCCTCTTTGGCTTCAAAGTGTTTACAACACATTGACTGATTCCAGTTGATAGGTTGTGTTATCTTCTGTTTTGGCAAACCAACAGCCACTGGCATCAGAAAAAAATGCATGAAAAATATAGAAGATATAGATATTGGGGGCTAATCCTTGTACTTTTCCTGTGAAATTTGAAGCAAAAAACAGGAAACAATATCTTTTCCGCCCACCATGCTGCAAAGGAAGATTTTAAGACATCTTCCTTTTTTTGCAGTTCTTTTGAGCCATGAAATGCAGACTGTTGAGAATCATTTAAAAGCAGATTGGTTTAAGTGCTAAGCCTTTAAAGAGTCCCAAAATAGAAAATCTTTTTCTTTCTCCAACTCTCCCTGCCTCTTCCGCTTCCCACCTCTTCTCTCAAACTTGATGGCTCCCTTATTTTATCTGTTTGTATTCCCTCAGAATCAGCGTCAGTGGGAGGTGGGTTGATGTGGGTGCGTCTGCCTTCTGTAAATTTGCCCAAGCGTGAGTAAGGAAGCATGTTGTCTTCCATTACATCCTATACCCCTAGCAAGAAACTGACGTGTAAAGTTAGAAAGCTCTGGGTTATAACTCAATTGTAAACACCTCTCTAATGTAGGCTATGCATCTGCATGAGATGAAAGAATCTTTCTTTCTTTGGAAAGGCTTGAGCCTTGCTGAAAAATAGTGCTATTGCTCATGTTTGCTTGTAACTCTATCTTTTGTGAGCTTGTACATGTTTGATGGCTCGTTGTCAATCAGGGAAGATGCTTGCTAGTAAGGATGTTATCACAACAATGTTTTTGTAGTGTATAAATTCTGGCAGTCAAGTGTTTAGAGAAGAAAGGGCTCATGATCTAATCTGTATCATTATCATGCCTTTATAAAGTTACAGACCTTACTACAGACAAGGTCTCTCTGTTCGTCTTTCTTTCTCTCTCTAGCCCCACAAGCTCCCTAATAGGCCGTTTGGTCAGTGGAGGATTGAGGTAATGGGGGTGAAGGCCAAACATGCTGGCCGTGATTGAGAGATCAGCTTTGGCCGCCAGAGGATGAGAAGATTACCACTCTGTCATCATCTGTTTATTACAGGATGGGCCAAAAAATAAAAACAAATATCACTCCATGCGCATGTGTTTTTAAAAGTGTTATGAGTTTAGCAGTAGATTAGTGATTACTGTGTAATTGAGAAGCATGGATGTAGCAATTGGCACACAATGCAAATGCAGGAAAGTGAACACAATAAAGTGCATCAAGAGGGAAGGAGTTGTGTCAAACGGAGCTCAGAATACCATAGTGGTTCATCTATTTCTGCATGTTTGTATGGTCTAGCCTGCTCTGCGGGGCTAAAGAACAAGAGGAGATTGTCTATAAACAAGTAAGAAGAGAATACGAGAACGAAGCGGGGGCGAACAATCTGCTTACAGGCTCAGCTCCAGCACATGGTGGGTGCGCTCAGATGGAAGAGGCAGAGGATGACAGAGCAAGGAGCTCTGATGGCAGGAGTCTCCATATGGCGACTGTGGCCTGTTAGCCGGTCAGCAGGCCAGAGCGCTTCTGGGGTCCAGGGCTGCCCCGCATGCCTGGTGTGGGCACACAGAACAGAGGAGGACAGCTGGAGTGGGCACAAGACTCGAGGACAGATTTGGGGGCGGGCGAGAGGTGCCAGCTCTGAGCTCAGTGGGGAGTGGCGGGAGATGGCTGGCAGGCGCAGAACAAGCATATGGAGGGCAGGTTGGTACTTTGACTGGCACTGTGGCATGCACCTGCAGTAGGGCTCAGCTCAGAAGCGGCCACACCCCTCCAGTCGGACCCTGTTTTAGCCCCTCTTTTTACCCATAACCCCCTAATTCTGCTCCTGGCCCACCAGAGCAGCTCACAGCCAGAGGGTAGGTGTGCTATCTCAGCAGGGCATAATACTCCACCACACTCTTGCTCATTTACACGATTCCTTCTCCCTCTTTTGCACTGTATTTGCACATTGTGGCATTAAATTCATCTTAATGTGGATTGCTGGTGTTTTAATGTTAGCCAGCTGAACTTTTGATCTAGTTTGCTAACAACAGACCAGAGCACAAGCTGTGTTTAGTATCACCACCTCTCTCTGTCTATCTGTCTGCTTCTGTAAAGATAATGTACAGTTGTAGAAAACACCAAGGTCATTTTAGGTGCTGTTCTCTAATTAGTGTATTCATTATTCCCCCTTGGGTACTGGACTGAAAGCTGTGATTTAATGAGGTGCATGTTTGTGTGAGCATGTTTGTAATGCACCAGAGCAGTGCTACTAAGGGCTTAATTGTGTCTGTACCGTGGTACTCGATAGTGCAGCAGTCCTTTCTATCTGTAACAAAATTACACTGGCACTGTCCTCTGAAACAATATGAATAACAGAGTTAAAGGGATAGTTCACCTAAAAATGAAAATTTTGTCATTAATTATTCACCCTCATGTTGTTCCAAACCTGTAAGACCTTTGTTCATCTTCAGAACACAAATTAAGATATTGTTATGAAGTCCGAGAGCTCTCTGGTCCTCCATAGACAGCAAGGGTACTATCACGTTCAAGGCACAGAAACGTAGTAAGGACATCGTTAAAATGGTTCATGTGAAATCCGTGGTTTAACCGTAATTTTATGACACTACAAAAATACTTTTTTGTGTGCAAATAAATAAAAATAAAATAACGACTTTATTCAACAATTCTTCTCCTGCCAGTTATTGTCTTTCGCCATTATGGAGAGTACCATGACGCATGCGTGTTCTACATCAGCAGCACAATACACATACATTATTTACATGCAGAGGAAAACACGTGCATGCGTCATGATACTCTCTTCATGGCGGAAGATGGTAACTCAGTGGAGAAGAATTGTTTAATACAATGATATTTATTGTTTTCATTGCGAACAAAAAATATTGTCGTAGCTTTGTAAAATTAAAGTTGAACCACTGATGTCTATTTTAACGATGTCCTTACTATGTTTCTGTGCCTTGAACGTGGTAGTACCCTCACTGTCTATGGAGGGTCAGAGAGAGCTCTCAGAATTCATCAAAAATATCTTAATTTTTGAAGATGAACGAAGGTCTTACGGGTTTGGAATGACATGAGGGTGAGTAATTAATGACATAATTTTCATTTTCACTTTTCAATTTGAATTTTCACTATCCCTTTAAACATTTATGTTAAATCTCAGAACTATTAATGATTAATAAATGGAAATAAACAACAGCCTTTAATTGGAATGTGATGCTTTGGTATTAATGCGCTGTATTAATTGGCTTTCATCCTTCATGCTTCTAATTTATTTTTCATGGTGAAGCACATGTAGTTTTTCACTTTAAAATAAAAATTCTGTCATTGTTTACTAATGTCTTTCACATTTTTTGGATGAATATCCTGGCTGCTTTTTCATATAATGAATGTGACTGAGGCTACTAAGCTTGAATATTTAAGTTCATATTTAATTTACTAAAAATCCTGACATCAACCCTAGGCATGTTCATGTCAAATTCAATTTTGTTTTCAGTTTTATTTCCAAGGACTTTTAGTTTGTATTGCCTTATTTTACTGTGTTTAGTTCCTTTGTTCCCATGGCTTATTTGTTGTCATGGTTACTGATTATGTTGCTCACCTGTTCCTTCATTACCCCAGTTCACAAAACTAGTCTAAATTATTTTTTAGATTGGTAGTTTTTGATCTGGTTGCAACAGTTACCAGCACACAGTACATGGGAAAATGATCTAACAACTTAAATGTAGGTTTGTTCATACAGTTTATAATAAGACATGAGCTATTTTTAAGGTATTATGACACATTTGTTGTGCTTTTCTGTTCTTGTTCTGAACCTTAAAAGCTCGTCTCCATTCACTGTAATTGGAAGATAAAGAGAATTTTGTGTTTCACGGAAAAAGGTCATACAGGTTTGAAATGGCATGATAGTGAATGTGAAGAGAATTATGAACTATTACTATGCCATTAATGAATGAAAATGTCAGAAGAGAGAAGAGAAAAACATTGTGTATAGAGAAGAAACAGTTGCTGTAAATGAAGAACATTCTGTTTTTGTAGATGTTATTATTAGACTTAATTAGGGATGTCCCAAGCTGATCTCAAGGATCAGGATAGGGAATGATCAAGCATTTTTTAACTGATCGGTATTGGTTCTCCTAAGCCCGATCCTTATTTTATGTCAGCTGTCATGCCGGTGACGTTTAGTAGTAGGTGGCAGTATTCGCTTTCAAGACGCTCAAATGTGTGTGTTTAGCCGCCATCAAAACCAAATAAAAAAGAAATGTGCGTGCGTGATGTGCGAGAATCAGTAAGCTCTGTTTCAGCGTGTCACACACGTTTGTGTTCAATGTATTTGATGCACACTTTTGTAACGATCACTCATTCATTGATTGTTTATCTTCCGTCAGACTATCTGAGACAACGTTGCCACAACACATTGCTATGAATTGTGTCTTGCTTCGGATTTGACTGACAGACTGTCATACATGACACCGCAAGCTTCATGCTTTCTAACCACATCTCCATCTTTTTACTTTTATGTTGCAATTATTCTGCTTATTGTATATATAAAATACAAGTTTGCATAAGTAGTCCCATATTCTACCCCTAGATTTAATTGTCTCATCTTGAGCTGTGTTTAGGTCAAGATAATCAATGACATTAATTAGGTGCTGAGAGAGGGTCATTGTGCCTGCCGAGGGCAACTCTCATATCCAGATGGTGGATAGACAATGCCAGGAGAGCTTGCTACATGGATGCTGTTCACCCAGGCCACTAAAGGATGAAAGGAGCAGGTGCTGGAGACAGGTTCGGCATGCTCACAGCTCCGTGATTGGCTGGGTCACCTGTCTGTCCAAGTGCAGTGTGCCAGGCCCAGTATGAAATGAGCAGCACCCTGCCGGTGCCCCTCACACAAGCAGATGTTGCAGTGGGACGTACAGCAGCATGTCAGGGTTCCGTGTGTTGGCTGACTGCTCCATCACAGATGTAAGGAGTCAAAGGCCAGTGGCCCCATTAAGCCCCTGTCAGGCTGGGTTTGTTCCACCTGATCAAAGTTGCGCTGGCTGGTGGGATGGTGACAAGGGTCTCCTCTCAAATGTACCCGACACACAACCATGTAGATCTTAGATACAGTCATTAATATAAGAAAATGAAAGGCACATTAAGATGTGTTCAGGCTTGAATGTGGCAGCGTGATATGATCTTGTTAGTTATAGCGTGCTTTATGACCTGAGAGGCTGGTTTCTCTGCAGATAGCAGATATTAATGGCTGTACGATGGAAAGAGGCCGGCAGTAAAATTTGAGTCAGTTCATTTCTCCCTCCTGTGTGGACAGACTTCACACCACTCTTCTTTTCGTTTCTCACATGCCATCTGTGCCCGCACACACAAACACGCACACCAAACGTAGTGTGTTGCTTCACAGCATGAAGAGTTTGCTCTTACGACTTTTGTGCATGTAAGCAGTAATCTCTGATCAGGTGTATGACAGCCGCATCCTTTTAGCAATCACCTCTTGACTTTTCTCTTCCATTTGAGCATTTCTCTCTTGTCTCTTGACAGCTCCATTTCTTTTTTTCTTTTCTCAAATTTTTTCTCCATTTCATTTGAAGGCCACACACTTTACCTTCAGCTGTATAAAAACCACCAGAAGTCATCTGTGACAACCAGTTCTCCAGTCGTTTTATATCACAAAATGAGACCCTTCCTTGATCTCTGCTTTTTCAGCAGGCCCTAGTCTTTTCAAAACAACCTTTACCTACCTAACTGCATCAACACAAGAGCCCTTAAGAGCTTGTGCAAAAATCTAACACCTGACAGTTATTTAACCTCTGGAAATTCTCACGCATTACATCTTAGGTTGAAATTAGTGCTGTCAAATGATTAATCGCGATTAATCGCATCCAAAAGAAAAGTTTTTGTATCGCATCCAAAATAAAAGTTTTTGTTTATGTAATATATGTGTGTGTACTGTGTATATTTATTATGTATATATAAATGCACACACATACAGTATATATTTTGGAAATATTTACATGTATTTACATGTATATATTTTTCTTAAATATGTACATGTATGTGTGTGTGTTTATATATAGATAATAAATATACACAGTGCACACACATATATTATGTAAACAAAAACTTTTATTTTGGATGCGATTAATTGTTTGACAGCAGTAGTTGAAATGCTTGAAATGTTGATTCTTTCTTAAAAAATGCACACACAATTGCTTCCCTTTCAATTTATGAAGTGGATTTTCAATTGAACTGGCCATGCCCAAAATTGGCTTGGAATTTAAAATGCAATTAAATTAAAATTGCAATTAAAAGCAAAAGTGACTCAACAGAGGAATTAGATTAAATAAATACATCATCAATTTTGATTAGTTATGATTGATACTTATTCATTCTCTATTACATAGAATATTTTTCATCAAATTAGGCATATAACACTTCAGTTTCTATACTGTCAATGTTAAAATAACAGAGCCATTGCAACAGATTTTAAATTTGTTATACAGCATCACTCAACATTTCAGCATTGTTTACTGAAATCTGTGTACAAGTACATTTTCACAACAGAATGTGGAGTAAATTAGAGAAATTTGCAAGATGAACATGTCAGTTTCAGAAATGCATAACATACACTAAAATGTATATACACATAAATTAGTTAGATATTGTAATTATGTGGCATTTGAAATATTGATTTTTAAAATATAACCTAAATATCTGTTATACTTATGTTGTATGTATGATAATGTTTAATTCATACTGGTTTTTATATATATTACAAAATAATTACAAAATCTTGAAATTCATAACATTTTTATATCATTTAAATTCATATTTAAGTTCTGCATTGTGCTCGCTACTGTTATGGTTTGCTGGGTCCAAGGAGTAAGACACTGTGTAGATCTAATTTCAGCTTTTGCAAACACATGAAAAATATACATGATTAACAGAAGATAACAAGAAGAATATTTAATTCAAAGCAAAATCAAAATGATACAGCTTGTTAAAACAAAGACCCAGCAAAAACTTAAAGAAACAGAGAGTGAAACTTATGTGCCCTTCAAATGGAATTAAAATAATTACAAGTTCCGCCAAGCGAAGTCATATTTACAAGTGGGTAACTCGAAATTTTAGATGATGCACAAGTTACCAAGTTGTGACATCAGATGGGATGTGTGTCAATATGAAACATAGGAAAAACACTGATCTATAATACAGACAATATAATATATCTACTGTATAATATGCATATTGCAAAATGCAAATTAATCACTCAAGATTCACAGTTTGATTTATGTAAACAAAACATTTTGTTGCAATACCATGTATAAATAAGTGATAGAAATTAATATTTTGCAATTCAAATGTAGCTATTTGGTGCAAATTTCCTATGTGCACTTGAAGGCAGCATTAAATTAGTTAATTGACAGTAAATCAGTAAGAAAAGAAAACACAAATACGAAAGAACGAAAGTAACAGTCTGTAGATTAATTCAAAATAAATGTCTTTGAAAACAGAATACCTGTGACACCAGCTCTATTCCAATTTAGGGTTGGAGTTCTGAATGCTGTAAAATGCTGGTCTTAAATTATATTCACTGTTGTAAATCCCTATAGATTCGTTCAAGTGGTAAACCCCAGTCTGGCCCTTACTATCAGCTACTTTTGGCAGCGTATCTCCTGAATTCTCTGTTTACATTCTTACCCCATATCACTGAATGTATTCAATCACACACACATTACAGTTACATAAACTTGGGTCACGCAACGCAAATATTGCAGCTTTCTTCAGTCAGTTCTTGATTCTGGTGTTGATTGGGCTGAGCAGTAGTGTCTTTATTACTGTTATTCATTAACCCTTCTGCCAGTTCAACTGCTGTTTGAAGTGTCAACCGCACCAAAGCCATCATTAACACCCAATCCACCAGAAGTATAGGATATTGTGTGCATACGAGCATTATGTGTAATATAATTACAGTCTTCTGTTTCTTTTCATTGGAAATCTATTTCTCTTCCTTTAACACTGAAACGCACCCTAGAAAAAGCTTGGAAAAAATAGATGCTAATGTTTTTTAGTTTTTTTTTTTTCTCAGATATTATCATGATTTTAATACAGTGGTATTATTTATTTAAATACCATGTTATATTCACCTAGAATGCATGAAATGACTCATAATAATAATAATAATAATAATTTAACAATTAATGTAACAGTAAACAGCAACGATAAATGAAAGCAACAAAAGAACCGATTTGTGCAAATGCATCAAATTTCCACACTGCTCCTGATGAACAAGTCTAGTCAAGTATCAAGTTCAGACCAGGTCGTGATTACAGATGAAATCTTACTATTACACACCAGATTTTCCTGCAGTGTCCATCTTTCTCTGTTCTGTCTCTGTCGTTTTTTCACTAATGTGTCATTTCTCCCAGTAGCCTGCAGGCTTTAAAGGGGCTGTTGCTAATTTCCAGTAAAAGGACAAGATGGAGTCATGAGATAAGCCAAGAGTAGATGTGAAGCTCACGCTAATGCCGCAAAAACAATATCTACGCCCTTCTCTCATCCCGTTGCTTTTATGGAAGCATTTTAGTTCACACTTAAAGTTGAAATTAATTCAGTCTTCTAAATTAATAATTAATACATATGTCTTTGTCTTATGCATATTATTCTAACGAACTAAAGACGTCATAATCTTTTGTCAAAATGTAACTTGCTCCACCTCTGAAACGATTTTCTTTTTCTGCTGATGTCACCAAGGCCAGTAGGCTGCATCTTTGATATTTAATATCTAAACCGGACATGTTTGGATTGATTGATGTTACCAAGCTCAATCCTACAATCCGTCTACTGTTGAATAATCAAAAATGCCTTACAGAATTGGATGCCATTTCTTCCCTTTAATACTAGTTTGAAGGCAAACAAGAAAAAAAAATGATCACATTTTATTTGAAACATGTTTAGCTAAAACCATAATGCTGTCAGACTGCATGGCCTGAGGAACAAGCACTAATGTTCTCCTGCTCACTAAAAAATGTTGGGTTAAAAATAACCCAACAAGTAACCCAACTATGGGTTAACATAGCACCTTCCCAACTGTGGGTTATTTTTAACCCAATGATTGGGTTAAAAGCCAGTTGGGTTAAAAATAACCCAACAGTTGGGTTAACTATTTACTTTTATTCATGAGATTATTTTAATGAATAAAATACACGGTTTTCAAATACAGTTTGTTTATTTAAGTAGAAAAACAATAAAACTGTTTTAAAAACATGTTTTAAATTTTAAATGACAAAAAAGCATCTGCTAAATGACTAAATGTAAATGTAAATGTGTATATTGACATAGGTACTACAACGTACACATGGTTCATGAGGACACTTCCTGTGTCCCTAAACCAAAAGGCTAAAAAAAAACATACTATATGGTGTTTTTTGAAATTCAAAAATTACCAGTAGTTTTTTGTAAGGGGAAGGTTTACGTGTGGGTTGGTGTAGGGCGATAGAATACAGTTTGTACAGTATAAAAACCATTACGCCGTCCCCATAAACCACATATGCAAGTGTGTGTGCGTGTGCATGTGACAGAGGCACTAAAGGGAAGTTTGTCATTTAATTCACTTAGTTTAAAAAGTGTTAAGGACTACATGAAATTAACACTGATGCTGCGTCCCAATGTGCCTACTTATACTACGCCCTTAAAGTATGTACTCTTTTGGTGAAGAAAAAGTACACACTTTTGAGTGTGTAGTAAAAGAGTAGGCAAGCTTTGGGACATACTACCAGGTCACACAACTGCGTCTTTAACGGACGCTCTGTCGCATAGATGGCCATCTGTTCTTTGGGCAGAGTCTTCAAATGGGCGCTTTTATTCTACACACACACATCACCTGATAAATTATGAGAAGTTATGGATTTTGATTTTAGAGTAAGGTATTTTGGGAGTATATAGTAATACATTTTAAAATATGCTCAAATATTGGTCAAATATTTGGTCCGTCTGTTATTGTACCCTAACAAGAAGTCAGTGTGGTATGTCTAAGGCCATTTAGCAGAAGTTTATTAGCACAGGATAATTTACTATTGTGAATATTATTAAGGTTACATTTATGTGGCATCACAATCAGCTAGACTTCAACCAACAAAATGATGTCCATGGGTGTGAGTGTGCGTTCCAGATGTGAGTGAGAGTGTGTATGTACAGATGGAGGAGAGGGTGGGACAATGTCTGCTCGTGGTTGGTTTGCTGGATCAGTGGTGTGTGGCACTGTGATCAATAGAAGGGCTGAGCAGAGAGAACAGTATAATAGTCGGGTCAGCCGTTCTGACAGCCATTACTGCTACTTCTGTTAATAGAGTAGCACCTGTGTGTGTGTGTGTGTTTTTTGGGATCTCTTCCATGGGTGTTGACTTCTTGTCCTCCATTAGGGGGCAGTCAGACTCTGTAGTTGATGTTGCAGCCTTTGTTGAGGAGAGCTGTGTGAGAAAAGACACGTGCTGCGTCCCAGTGTGCCTACTTATACTACGCCCTTAAAGTATGTACTTTTTGGTGAAGAAAAAGTACACACTTTTGAGTGTGTAGTAAAAGAGTAGGCAAGCTTTGGGACATACTACCAGGTCACACAACTGCGTCTTTAACGGACGCTCTGTCGCATAGATACACACACTCTGTCACTGTAAACTGCAAACTGGCCTGTCAATCATCTTGTCACAGTTAACATCCTCCACATTGCATTTCATTTAACTTCCTACAAAGTTACGAGAAAAGAATTTCCTACGAGAAAAGAAGTAGCACATTGATCTGCCAGTCTTTCATGCCTTATGCATAATGATGCATTTAAAAGTTAACGACCAAACGGATGTTTATAAAAGTTTACATTGCTGTTGCAGATGAAATATAACACAGATAACATTAAATAAATATTTTTTACCAGGTTAAATGTTTCTAAGCCTTTAAATGTTTTCTAAGCCAGGTTAAATGTTTCTAAGTAACTTTTTCTAAGCCTCTCTACCTACCCGCAGGTTGCACACATCTGCCATGTTTGTAGTCTTTCTCGGTTCACTGTGGAGGACACACATAAATTAACTGTGAGTTGACTGAAGGTGTAATGTGTTGTAAGTTAAGTTAAGTAAGTGTAATTTGTAAGTACTCTTTTTGCTTTGAGGAGGAGTTTTTGAATTCTTCAAATACTGCTTATTTTTTATAGTATAATGAACATTAAATAATCAAGCAAAATTTAATTCCTCACACCATGGCTGCTTACAATAATTTTTCTGTTTTCAGATTGACCCAAGAAAGATGTTCTTCACTGCTTTTTTTCTTTCTCAAAACATATGGCATCAGTTGAGTAAGGCTATATAGTAAGGCAGTCCAGTAAACACAACAACAATTAGCAAACAGCTTTCAAAGCTAGCCTCTCCAGACCATCCCCTGGCTAACTGTCTGGTTTTACAGCATTCACTGAACTGTGGTCTGCTCTTGCTGCCCACCACAGAGTCTGCCTCCTCTTCCACTCTGTCTTTGACCATCTGTCATGACCTTATGACCCTGAGGTCAAACTGTGTGTCATATTGGGTGATGAACAATCCAAATCTCTGCTGAAAGTCTGCTGTGTCTGTATGTGTCTGTAAAAAGCCAAATCTTGCCTGATCTGTACTACAGACAATGTGAAGGACTCTGAAAGCTGTTCGATGTTATAGAGTTTGCGGAGGAAGGTCAGCAGGCCTTTGATGTTGAGCATGCAATGGGAATAGACGGGGTGTGTGTGTGTGTGTGTTTGTGTGTGTCCTTTATGTCTTGCCTTTACAAGCACACAAGCTGTTCTGTTCTGACTTCAGTCATACAAATAGGCCGGGGTGTGCAGCGAAGCAAATATAATATAATATATTGTATAATATAATATTATATCTGTATCTGTAGCAATGGCAAAATTATTTGCTTCTATATTCTGATGAAATCGAAAGTGGGAATGTTGACTTAAAGGAGAAGTTTTTCTAAATACATGAAAAGCCCATTTTTTTGTTCACTCCATAGATTACATATAGCACATATGCCTTGTATAATTCAAACTGTTTATTCTTTTTTCAAAATGTCTGTAAAATAAATATAATAATAATAATTGAAACATTTTAATAAATAAAACAATACTACTAAATGTTAAATAAAAGGAAAAAAGCATTGATCTCCCTCATCAGCACTGCTTTAATAAGAAATCTCTTCTATTGGTCAGAAACTAATAAAAACCAATTGAACCCATTAAAATCAGTGATACTATCTACACTGAACTACACTCCACTACAATTCCATAATGTACAAGACATTTAAAAATATGTTTGCCCTCTATATATTTAAATCCAAGAAAATGCATTCATATTTCACATTTAGAGGAAAAGAGAACATAAAACATAGGCCAAATGGTTGAGAAAGAGAATACAGAAATACAAAGAGTGAGGGGCAAACCCTAACCTCATCAACACACTGAAATGACTGAGAAAGAGAGATTTGAATTTGTCAGGAAAGACATGATGGTTGGGTTTTTGATGCTTCACTGTTTATAACTTTTCATACTTTTACAAACCCTGGGTCATTTTTAACATATTTCTAATAAATTAATTTTTAATGTTCATGTTTAACACTGTTCATTTGTTTTGGGTTAGTAATTAATTCTTGATAGTTTAGTTTTCATATTTCAAACTGTACATTAGTAAACCCTTGGTTAATGCTCAATGGCTTAATTTGCATATATACACAGAGCTAATTAACCTAGAGTGCTACCTCTCTTTGAAAATTATGGCCTTAACTCTGGGTCAAAATGTTAAGCTTAGTGTGAAAGCCAAATGCTCTATACACATATGCACAACATAATACGATTTTATGACAGTAATGAGAAAAATTATATATGATAAGAAGATTGCTACCTTTATGTATAGATCTGACGTGAGGGTTCTGGAGCAGGGTAGATCAGAGGCAGATGTTCTCTCTTTCTTTTGAGCTCTTAATTAATTCATTCATTTATTCAGGGCCCACTCACTGCCCACAGCCTTGTCTCCAGTGGGTGATGTATTGTAATGAATTTAATAGTAGTAAGAGCCTTCAAAAGCGGGTTGAAGCTTAAGCCCTTTATTAAATTAAGAGAAAGCTGCCCCAGGCCAGAGCCAGAAAGAGACAGACGGATCTAAATTACAGGATGTGTGGGGAGATTTTGACGCTTCAGACCCCAGGCTGAGCTGAACACTACTTTACACTGTGGAATATGAAATGTAAATGTGTGTTTTTGGAAAACATCCTAACAGCATCTACCAGGTCATGAATGTTTAATGTCATAATGAATAAGCCTGCTTTGCGTACATTATGATCTCTCTTTCTCTGTCTTTTGATGCTGTGTTACAGAACATGCTGGCTTGAGAAGCAACGCAATATTTAGAATGCCATTACATGATAAGGACAAAAGAAGAGGAACTGTATTCTGTCACAATTCAGATTACAGATATGCTTTGTGACAGTGTGGGGTTTACTAGTGGGATAAAAATGTTCAATGTGTAAAAAAACCAAATAAATTAGGCTGCTGTCATTAGTGGAGAATACTGCACACTGTAGGTGACATGGGGTTGTAGCGTTCTCACACATTAAATACATATACTCTCCATTTCTCTAAAACAAACTAAATAAGAAACACATTTTTCACATGATCAAAGACACCTTACAGGAATTCCTGGAATGTACAGAATCCTAAAAAAAGGGGGACAACCAACCAACAAGTGTTAACCTTTTGAGTGGTACGGTCCCACATGCATGATTATTATTTCTGTGCCCCTGGAAGTATGGTCCCACATATGGGATTTAGAACATTCAGTGACACCACATAACTGCCAAATTCAAACTGTGCTTTCGCGCTTTGGCTGGCACTGCTCTGCACTTGTCATATAATGACAACTATGCAGTGTTTTAACCACATAATGTTTATTTTAGGTTTCAGACATTTAAATACACATAAGTTCTAGTAAAACAATACATTTAGAGTTTGTAAAATACACACGGATGTCTATGGAAGCTGCAATAACAATCCATTCAAATATAATTTGCCGACGTGTTTTATTCATACCAGATACACATAGTTTAAGTAGCAATAAAGTTCACTCTGTTCTTCTCCTAGTTCACTTCACCAGCCACTTACAGTACTTACATGTGTTGCGGGAGAAATTGATTAATTCTAGTGCTGTAAATCCGACTGACAGGACTCTCTGAACTGCAGCGTGAACAAACATGAACAAATCATTTATAAAGGTTTTTAAATGACAAAATGCACTCACTTAGATGTATTTGTGAATCGGAATATCAGATGGTTGGTGGCATGGTAAGCAAGTGTGTGAATATTTTTAATAAAAAAGGAAAAACTAAATAAAAGCAATACATACTTTGTCATACAGTGCAGTGTTGCCAATTTGGGGATTTTGTTGCCAAATTTAGCTACTTTCTCATTGTACTTTATTTACTTTGTTTTCATATTTGTAGACTTTTTGTGAAAAATGGAGACTTTTGAGAGTGGTTCTAGAGATTTTCTGAGGGAGGGGTTTGGCAACACTGATACAGTGTTTTCGTGGCTGTGGTGTGTCATGTGACAAGCATGACGCGTCACCATGGAAACAATAAGGAGAAACGTTATAAAATAACGGTCGCCTAAAAAAAAAACCTCATTGTCAGCTAGAATATTTTAAACTCACTAGTGAAAGGGTAAATTTCCTCATGTTTAAATCCATTTAGCAGATTTTGATGATATATCAGCTCAGAAAATGTGAGAAAAAATGTCTCAAGAATCCACTTGGACCTGGTAATTAGTAGTGTTGTTTTTGGCGGCCTGTTTTAATTTTAGTTTTAGTCTAGTCTTTGTGTGAAGCTGTCATTTTAGTTTTTATTAGTTTTAGTCACTTTTTTATTTTACAGCTGGGTAATTTTGTTGCAGTAGGCAGAGATAGCTTGATTTAAAACTTTGAATTGAATAAAAAATGAGAAGGAGACTAAGCAGTTAATAATAAAATAAGAACAAATAAAGAAA
>NW_015551038.1:190222-192133 GCF_001515605.1 Sinocyclocheilus anshuiensis
CACAGTAGGGCTATTGCAGACAGAAACAATACTGTACTACATCGATGTTTCCTGTCAGCTTGATTTTTGAGTGGACTTTGCTGTTCTGGTGAGCATGAACGGTATATGAGTGGAGCACTCACATGGGCCGTGAGCGACTGAGCGGAGCGCACACGCATAGAACGGGATAACACGTAGAGCGTCACACCATGTGAAAGTGAAACCTGAGCGGTGAACTAATGTTCGGCAGCCGGAATTTCAGTGCATCTCTAATTATTGGCGACATTAGAAATGGATATTATATAATAGCTGCGTTTTTGAACATTTTAGCAATTTAAACATATTAAAAAAGGATCTTTTACACGGCAACCCTGCTCTCGACACACACGGCACCCCGGTTGGGAAACACTGGTCTAAATAATGCCGCGAGTGGGGCTTGAGGAAGTGACGTCGCCTGCGTCTGCGCAGTGCGACCTGATGCAGCCCCTGAAGTGAGACACAGGAAACAGAAATACTGCAAAATAATAATAATAATGCGACTAAACGAGACGAAATAACGTTATAACATTTCGTTTCGTCTCGTTTTGGTCAACGAAAATGAAGAGACATTTTAGCATAGTTTTTATTTTGTAAACCACATTTAGTCTCGTTTTTATTCGTCAACAATATTACATTATACATTTAATTATAGTCATCGTCACATGACCAGCATTTACGTTGCGTCTCGTCTCGTTTTCGTCACGTGATAAAGGTTCGTTGACGACGATATTTAGTCATAATTTCCGTTGATGAAAGCAACACTAGTAATTAGTCATTTGTACTGAATACATTTTTAAAATAACCCTCCCATTTCTAGTTGGTATGGGTGTCCTGCAGGCATGCAGATAGAAGATTAAAGCCATAACATTGTATGCCACATTTCTCAGGAATATGTCGTCAGCTGAACCTGCTCTCCATGGTGACACGAAGGCTAAAGTCTTTTCAGATAGATGAGCAAGCTGACATCTTGTGTTTACACACATATACACACACAGAGGATTTGTTGCGTAGGAGAGTGTTCTAATGTTTTGACAAAAGTAAGGGTGCCTCTTAGATGTTCCCCTGGCTAAGATCCCAGGGAAGTGCCGGTCAAGTTGCTTGAGAAGTGGGTGGCTCCCTTGAATGTCAAAGTGAAAGACAGCCCTACATTTCCTCTCTCTAATCCACTTGCAAAAAGAAAAAAAGGGGTTGGGCATGGCCCCATCAGAAATGCTAAATTGTTCAATAACTTTCAAATTTAAATTCTCTGCTATGTATTTATTGTTCTGACACTGCTTTTATACCTTCAGGACAGAGCGGAAGTAAAATGGCAGATACTCACAGCCACCAGCTGTTGCTTTGTCTTGTTTTAAAGGGGTCATATGATGCAATTTCAAGTTTTCCTTTCTCTTTGGAGTGTTACAAGCTGTTCGTGAATAGATAAGATCCCTAAAGTTGCAAAGACTAAAGTCTCAAACCCAAAGAGATATTCTGTTTAAAAGTTAAAGGGGTCATATGATGCGATTTCAATTTTTCCTTTCTCTTTGGAGTGTTACAAGCTCTTGGTGCATAAAGAAGATCTGTAAAGTTGCAAAGACTAAAGTCTCAAATCCAAAGAGATATTCTTTATAAAAGTTAAGAGTCAGCCACACCTACCTAAAACGGCTCGTTCTAACACGCCCCCACATATCTACGTCGCTATGTAGGAAGATTTGTATAACGCCGCTCAAATATTCACGCAAAGAAAGAAGGCGTAACTTTTATTCGCGCTGTAGTATTGTTGCTGCCGCCATGTTGTGAATGCGCTGTGTGATTCGTTGTGAAAGCAAAACTACTTTGTTTGGCCTTCCAAAAGAGGAGGATATCTGCTTCATCATGCCTGGAGCTGATCCGTGCTGGTCACTGAGGAAATAC
>NW_015551038.1:192236-202705 GCF_001515605.1 Sinocyclocheilus anshuiensis
AATGTTCTTTTTAGCAGCATCATATGACCCCTTTAAGACTCGTCCACGCCCTCCTAAAACACCTCATTTAAACACGCCTCCACATGTCTACGTCTCTATGTGGGAAGATTTGCATAACACCACCCAAATGTTTACGCAAAGAAAGAAGGTGTAACTTTGATTGTCGCTGTGAAATCAGTGGTTAAGTTGTATTTACAACACTGTTCCAGAACAGTACAACCCAAATATTCACGTGTGTGCATTTTACGGAGGACTGTTTCCTGAACCTGGGAGAGTAGCCTACAATGCCGGCTGTTCTGAATCACAGCCTGTAAGTATGTTTTCATATTTAAAGAATTTGGCACTGACTATTCAAACGCGAGTTTTGAGCAGTGTAGCGTCTGGACCAATCAAAAACACAATATATATTTTGTTAGCTATATTTAACAAATACTCTGTAACACCCCTCAGTTAACAAGCCATACGAGGACCTATGGACCCTTCCCCCGAAATGCGTAACACCCCAGGAAGCCGAACAGGCCCCTGGTCCCCATGGCAACCATGACACCTCTGCTAGACCAGATCCATTTACGACCTAATGGCATGTTGAGAATTACCCCCAACACGTAAAAAGTCATTATAATCAGTAATTATG
The DNA here is from genome assembly GCF_001515605.1 of Sinocyclocheilus anshuiensis. Classification (NCBI taxonomy): domain Eukaryota; kingdom Metazoa; phylum Chordata; class Actinopteri; order Cypriniformes; family Cyprinidae; genus Sinocyclocheilus; species Sinocyclocheilus anshuiensis. The sequence continues at coordinate 192,871 of NW_015551038.1, forward strand.
TCCCCACTGGATGCAACAAATGCCTCGTTTGGGTTTTATTGGTTTTGTCTCGTCACGCCGGGACACGGCATCACAGTATGGTAAGGGGCATAACATTTCCGTCACACGCTTGAGGCATTCGGCCAATCACAATGCACTGGATAGCTGGCCAATCAGTGTACACCTCGCTTTTCAGAACGATGAGTTAAATTACACAAAATAATAATGTTATTTTTTAGCAATGTCATATGACCCCTTTAATGTGTATCTATTCATATCACTTTATTATTCCATCTATTATACACCATACAGTCATAGCAGGGTCATTCCTATGTTCCCAGAGACCTATGTTTCCAGGGTCCGGTGTTCCCCAGATTTCTATGGCAATTATAAGCATAGGACAAAGGGTCCTATGTTCTCAAGGTCCCATGTTCCTAATGGCAAATAATGAATACATGACAAAGGATGTTCCCAGGGTTAGTGTTAGGTTTAGGCTAACATAGGAACATGGGGTTAACCCTGGGAATATGCTGATAGTAGAGCAGACATCTCGACTGAAATATTACAAATGTTATATAGGATTTAGATCATGGGATGAAGTGATATATTTTTATGGATACCAGCTATTGTGGGAATTAAACAAAATGATATAACTGAAATATTGGAAGACTGAAAAAAGATATAAACATAAATATGAAATATAGGAAGACAAAGAAGCCTATAATTAAATAACACATGAGGAGCAAATAGTGTGAGGAGGATAGAACAGGTAGATGGTTTTATGATATTCAAAGAAACGTAGGGTCATGCAGAGTAACACAATAGAGAAGTAGAGTAGAGTAGACTAGAGGAAAGACCTGTTTACATCAAGGACAATAACTATAAAGATACTGTAACAATAAAGATATAGTTCTAAAAATCATTTTCAATATTAAAGAATAGCATAGAGTCCACACCACAGCTGTAACAATAAAGCTTGAGAATTTAATGATAACACTCACGAGAATTTAAAGCAGCAGACGAGCATGCACTTAGAATAAACAGATGATATATTCCAGTGGTTTGGATGGTAATATAGTTATCGTTCTTGGTGTAAACGACCCTTAATGCACAAAGAAATAGAAGAGAAGAAACCCTAATCTCCACATTTAGGGTCAGACTTACAGCTCCTATTAGCACATAGGGAATTAGCACAATAGGGAAAAATGACACAGGGAAATGTGAACTGAGAAAATGTGATGACGATCTGTCCCAAATATGAAAATGAAAGAAAGAAACCTATTTCTAAAATTAAGAAAAATAAAATGAATCGTGAATTAACAAATATTTAGAACAAAGAATTCAAATATAAGATCATATAGTTTTCATATTCTCATTCAATTCAATGAGGTTATTAAATCTGATGCACGCTCCTTACCAGTTGGAGGCGGTAATGCACCTTACTTTTTATGCCAAACACCACTAAACTGCAGAAGAAGAACAACACGGCCCTGTCCCAAATGGAACACTTCATGTGCACTTGCGGTCTTAAGTCCACGAGACCATAGGGTGTCCCATTTGTCATATTAGCATTCAGAAAGGTGCTCACGAGCTGTTATGCGCCCTCGATCCGCACTTCTGCCGAGCCCGCACTAGAGCGAGCTCCGCAGCAGACTTCTACCCAACAAAGCGGCATTACGTCACGAAAGTGCAGACTCAGAGGAAGACCGCGAGGATTTAGGGTGCCATTTGGGACAGGGCCCTAGAACCCTAGGAAAATAGATATCAGTGTTGCCAACTCAAATTGAGCAACTTTTCAGACTAGCCTATAGCAACTTTGTCTTCAAAAAGCACCTAGCAACAAATGTAGCTATTTTTAAAATGTATTTGGCAACTTTTAGCAACTCTGTGACTCAAATAATCAAAAGGCACACATTTTCCCTCTAATTTACACAAAAAGAGGAAATCAAAGGTGTCTGTGTACTGTGTGACTGCATCTTTCCAATGAAACTGATGTACTAGTTGAGATGCTGATGGACACAGCACACTAGTTTCCTAGTGAGTTTTGGAGGTTGCTCCCAGTTTTATAACATTACAATTTTTTTTTAATTTCAGGATATCAGATGTTTTGAGTTTTCATTTGTTATTGAATGCGTGTCTTTGATATAAGTAAGTGTGTGCACTAACAAAAAAAAAATTCTGTAATGTCCACTGACAGTGTCCGTAAAGGATATTATGAACTCTCTCTTGAATTGAGAATCCCTGATGGGGGAGAGGATGTGCTGCCCCCTGCTGCTCATTTAACCGAATCTCACATCATGTCATATTAATTTGTATTGCGCTATTCGCAATAAACATTGATTCAAAGCTGCTTTACGGGAATTATATTGTAACGTACATATTACACTACACACACACACACACACACATATATATATATATATATATATATATATGATCATATACTTATCCACCGTTTAGTGTAGTTTTTTGGTTTTGTTGTTGATATCTCATTTTGTATGAAGAGAATTTAATTAAAAACAGTGGCACTTAATGTGGGGTCCGCCCGACCCCTGAGAGCAGGTGCTCGTTACCCCTCCCCCTTCTCCTTACTACGCTAAAGTGTTATCTCATGAATATCAATTTAGTCACGCTGACGTAGCTACGTAGCATGCAGTCACGCACCTCACTTGATGTAGGAGGATTGGTTACGTCGTTCCCCTGAGGCGGGAAACTCCTCACGTAAGCCCTGCCCACATCAGACAGGAAGCTCCTCCCCTCACCGGCTCCGCTCGGCTCTCCGTCGACGAGTGTCAACAATGTACCGCCGAGCGCTGTGATACGATGGATAAACGCGTCTCCTTTCCACTTATAATACGGAAATAGGATTTTACTCTCTTTACAGGTGAGAAGATTGTATATTTATTTATTTATGTATTATAGCGCTTTTAAAGACTGATAGTGTAAATGGTGGCTTTATATAAGGAAGAGAGAAGGAACCGTCGCAGTATAAAGAGAGTCGGCGCTCAACGAGAGCGTGCGTGTGTATTGTGTGTGCGTGCTGGAGCGCGTGTGTATTGTTTAGTGTGTGTGTGTGTGTGTGTGTGTGTGTGTGTGTGTGTGTGTTTGCTTTCATTGCGCGGACGAATAAACATGTATCTCAATAGGGTCTAATTGGCTTTATTCTTTCTGAAAATAAGCAAAAAAATAAGTGTTAGAGTAGCGATTATTAGAGTCATAGCCAGGGTTGTGTCTCAAAACCTAGTCAGCCCCCTTTCTAGACAGCAGCAATTAAGGGCGTCATGAGTCAGCGACTGATGATGCTAGTCCCAGAACGCAGCTTTCTAGGATGAGAGTTTACAGCCCAGATATTCTACTCGCTGCACTCACAATTATATCATTAACAGTAAGCGTATTCATGCTCATTACTAATTCATTGCGTGAATGGTGGTGTCTAATAAACATAGTTTTTTTCTATGCAGTTTTAAGTGTTTTGTCTATCTATCTATCTATCTTAGCCAAAGCCCATGCCCTTATTTATAAATACATACATACCTGGGCTTTTGGGTCATGTGCCCTGATCATATACAGAATGAGTGATAGTCTCATAATGATCCTGCATTCATGCAGGATATTCGTGTACTGGAGATTTGTGTGTAGTAAGACAGATTAGATACTCTCGCATGGACATATACGGCTGTGTTATTGAGTTCATTCATTTACATATCGTAGCTTAAAGTCCTTGAAAAGCTTGTTTACATAAAGAGCTACAACAATATTTGCAACAGTGCATAATTTGGTAAATGCTTAGTTATTTGTTTGTTTGTGGAAAGCAGACTCTTCTGATTTCATTTATTCTTTTCTTCCAATGACTAATAAAAGCCCTATGTTGTTGTAATGCCGCTTGTCACTTTTTGAATGTGATGACAGTTTGACGGCAGTAAAAGGCAGCTGTGGATCTAGTAAAAGTAATTAAGCCTGCCGCTGTAATCTCTGGTGTTTACATTCAGCGCCTAAAGAAAAAGACTGACCTAGTTTTGCATGTCCTCATCACAACCAAATCCTTGAAAAGACTTCCAATAGAGCAGTTGCTAACACACCCCTGCGTTTGCATGTTTCCATAGCCCTATGTTGGAGGATGCATGGCACATTTGCCTTTTTTAAACTAACATTTGACTAACTCTCAAAGCCGTGACCTTACTCTCATGCCAGTATGAATGGACGCAGAACAGCACTTCGAAGCAGCTTTCTTGATGAGATGTACACCAGAACTGCAGGCGGATTTGATTGTAATGAGGCTGTGTTCCTGCCAAGTTTTTCTTTTACTTCTTATGGACAGCAGATTTTCTGATGGGTATTCTCTTTGAGTGCCCACGTGGGGGTCCTCATGCTTGTCGATGGACATTCTTGTGTAGAAAGATCAACAGGAAGTTGCAGAGCAGCTGTGTCAACATGTCGTAAAGCACCTGTCTGCTGTGGGCCGTTGCAGAGGGCAAACCCCCGCTGAAAAGCTCACAGACACCCCCTGCTGCCCTCTCGAACCCTTGTCCCCTCCCTCTTGCTCCTTTTTTTCATGTACACTCTTAAAAATAAAGGTGCTTCAAAAGGTTCTTCAAGCGATGCCATAGAAGAACCATTTTTAGTTCCACAAAGAACCATTCAGTCATACTTTAAAGAACCATCTCTTTATTATCTTTTTATAATCTCAAGAACCTTTGTTCGCCACAAAGAACCGTTTTGTGAAACAGAAAGGTTCTTCAGATGTTAAAGGTTCTTTATGGAACCATTTAGACAAAAAGGTTCTTCTATGGCATCGTGAAGCACCTTTATTTTTATGGAACCAAATGAGTGCTCTCATCTGTGTCCTGTGGTCTCTGAGCACACTACCCTCTATGTCTCTTCACATAGTATATCGCACATTGCTAGCAGATTGGAATGTCTAGATCTAGAAAATGGGATGCCTACAGGATGGCCATTTGTTATATCAGTTAAAGTGCCCCTATTATGCCATTTTTAAGGTTGCTAATATTGTTTTATGAGTCTCCTAAAACAGGTTTACATGCATGCAAGGTCAAAAAACACGTTAGTTTTCTAAAAAATAGATTTAATTTGACCTCAATTCTAAATGATTCGTAAACGACTCATGTGCGAAGTAGTTCAAAGAATCAGTCTCTCTAAACCCCTCCTTTCCGTGAGCCCTCACTGCTGTGATTGGTCAGATGGCGCAGTCCTTTGTGATTGGTCCAGAGCCGTAGAGAGATTGGCTCTGGATTGGTCTACCGTGTACAGCACGTGTCGGAAACGAAAAGCCCATTGCCATGACGGAACGACAGCCCTGGAGACTTGTCAATACATAGAAAAGATGGTATCGATTGTACCTTACCAATTCGAGCCGGAGTCTGATGATGAAACGGTTGAACTGGCTGATCGACAAGACACTGATTCGGAAGCACGACTGGAGCAGGACGTTTCTCAGTAGTAAGTGTCAAGTGTTAACAAGTTTGTGGTAATTATAAGATGTGATAAAACAAAGTTACTCTCACAGCGTAGGATACAGCATCTTCTCGACATGATGGTCGTGCACTGTCGGCTTCACAACTTTGCAGATAGTTCATGTTCACACACAGCTACATGACACACTGCATGAAAGGTAATATTCGAAAAGGCATAATAGGGGCACTTTTAACCATATTTTAAAGACAATACAATTATTGTGTATTTCTGTATTTCTTTAATCACAAGGGTCCCCTGTCTGAGGCAGCAGAACAATTCTTCAAAATAACCTTACAAATTAAGACCTTCACATACCAACCTTATTTTGCAACATGGAAGTAAGCTTTTTTCTATGAATGTGCAAGACTTCCGATTCATCAACAGATATAAATGTAAATTGCTAAGAGAATAACAAAATGCAGTAAAAGGTAAAAAGGGTTTGCACTACAAACCATTGTGTTAAAAACAATATTATAACAAATACGAGTTTACAATATAAAGCAGTATAACAGACTGTTTTGTACAGCTAAAGTAACTGTAAATGGATGACACTAGAAGCCTCACACAAACAAGTTACAGATGGCTTGAAGGATGTCCTGCTCCTGGAGAGCCAGTTTCCAGCCTTCTCCAACACACCTAGTCATCTCGAAGGCCTCGATTAGCTGGTCCAGATGTGTTTACTTGGGGTTAGAGCTAAACTTTGGAGGAAGGTGGACTTCCGGGACCGGTATTGGACACCCCTGACAGATATGCTGAAATTAAGCATAATTTACACAGTATTTACTCAATATATACAAAAAAATGTTTGGAAACATGAAGCAATAATTTGCGATAATGCTGATAATATCACTTTGAATACAGTGAAATGCAAGCAGATGAGCGTTCTGCAGTGGAAACATTGTTTTGTATATTTCACACCTTCAGCCTCGCTGTCTTTTGTTAACTGCGAGGCACTTTCAGTATACTTTTGACAGACTTCCTCTTTTCTTCTTTGTATTTGCGTTTGATGTTCTGTGATGAGTCTCAACAGATATCTACAGTTTGCATGGATTTGGTAGGATGCAGGGGTTTTTTTTGCTTTCATTCATCCAACCATTAAAAGTCAGCTGTTATATGAACAGCAGAAATGACAAGAAACGAAAGGGCATAACCATGTGCTTTCATAACACATGCCTACATATTCTCTAATGTAAATTAGTAAACACGAGAAGGGAGGCATTGTAACCGAAAGCTCTGTTATTTGGTTATGCTTCTAGTTTCACACTGTCTTCCGATCTTTTTCCCTCATGTAGTCTTTACCTACATGTGTGATAGCGCCCTCTGGGGGTTGTGTTTGACTACACTGAGCACACACACTTATTTTCTCGTTTTGTGTGGCTGTACCAAACCACGTAGTGTAGGTATGAATAGAAACCAGCTAAGTGAGCACTTCCTGTGCAAGCTGTAGCTACAAGGCAGTCACACAACAGACCACACGCGCGCTCAAGCAACCGTCAGTTACATATCGTTCAATCTCGTGACGACCTCAGCTCACAGAGAGAGTGTACTCTGATTTGCCTATCTGCCTTAGTCAAACACAGCCATAGCCCTGCATATGCAAATGCTTAGGCATGCTGGGTAATGTTCAGGGCTGGCGGTGATGGGCGTCCCCGGCTCACAGCTGTTATCTGATGTTATCTTTGACACCAGATCGGCCTCGACATGTTGCAGCATTCAGCATCCGCGACCTGGAAACCAGACCTTTTAACTGTCAGCACCTTCGTATCAGACTCAGCAGTGTTGTTTGTCACTCAAACATGCCAGAGAAATCATGTTTTCAAGGGTGAATTTGATATGGTGTAATACAACAGTAAAAATAAGCTTATTGCTTTAAAGACAACATAATGCAGCATTTAACTGTTCAATTTGATAGAATCTTAAGCTGCCTTCATTACATTACATTTTCTCATGATGGGCTTACAAGTTGTTGTTGTTGTTTTTTTTTTTCAATCAGAGGATCATCATTTTGACCAAACTGTTTATGTCTTAAAGCAGATTTACAATGTTAAATGCAAGCTGTAAAGTACAGGAAAAATCTAAAACAAAGAGTTTAAGGAGACTTGCTTTTTTGAGGAATGACACAAATGAAGAGGCATTCATTCAGAAAATAAACAGATTTCATATTGTTACATTGTGTTGCCTTTTGGTTGTCATGAGTTTTCAGGGGACACTGGATGGACGACTCAGTGGATTTGAATTGCTGTGTGTGTGTGTGTGTGTGTGTGTGTGACTTTAGCGATACAGCAGCAGTTTTGGCCCCAGACACGAGTGTTGAGAACACAGGAGCAGTGTGTGACAGTAGCTGCTGTAATCCCTCTAGTGGTGATAAGACACAGCTAAACAAATGCAACGAGAGCGGCACTGAAGCCGGAGATAAGACACACTTGCCCGGACCTTGCCTTATCAGCCCGTTCATTACAACATAGCGCTCACTCTGTTTGTGTTGTCCAGGTCTGTGACCATCTTGTCTTGGTTTGTAAGCTTGTTGGAGGGCTCGAGGGTCAAACGGTGGGGTGAAACAGCGGGGCAGTTTGGAAAAGTTTAAAGTCACCGTATCACTTACGGCTCAGTCTCCATAATGCCTTCGCTAGTCTACTGTCCTCAGCTGACAGGAAACCCTTAGGGGCCACTACAGTGGTGGCCCAAAATCCTCTACACCCACACAATGCACAAAAAGGCAGCATTCTTCACTCCCTGCAGTGCTCACACACTGTTGCTCTGCTATTGCTGTCTTCAATAGGCTGTGTACATGGGGCACACACACACACACACACACAGACAGGAGAAAGGCTTCATTATGAACCACCTGGAAGTGCCACAGCCAGCTGCCAGATCAGCTGAATGTCATCTGTGTGTAAAGCTGCACGGCTGAAGTAGCTTGTGTATTTCTTTCTCTCTAGCAGCATTTATCAGTCCCATATCTGAACTATACCAGAAAGCATGAGTAACTTTTCAGAATTGCCACATTACTCATAATTCAACTCTTTATCTACTGATCATGATGTACCTCTCTCTCATCACAGCTGTAATTTGATAAATGAACAAACTAGCACAGGAGAACTAGTACATTTTACAATTTCTGCAATGTGTTTACATACTTTTTCATGAGGCATGCATCAATGTGGTACCATTTGCATGTTATTGTAGGCCAAAGTCTTTTTTTGTACAGTTTGCTGCATACTCTGTCTCTATCCACCAAAAACGGTCTTAGGCCTGAAAAAGAGACCCTTGCACTAGCAGGTATTGTGAATGTGGTGAAATTATCTCATGTGTCGGTCAGCATATGAGCAGTCTGTTGCTGTTTGTGTCATAAAGATGAGTCTGTGTAGAGTTGCAGATAGTGCTCTGTGGAAGGGGAGTGTTGTGTTGGTTTTGTGCAGACTGTATGAGTGTGTGTGTGTGTGTGTGTGTGTGTGTGTGTGTGGAGCTGTTTTCCATCTCATCTATTCACACTACAGTGATAAAACCAGTCATTCAGGGTCAAGCATACTTTTTTATATATGTGTGTATATCCTCACACACTCTCCCAGAGGGCCATGTTAGTCTGAGTCACGCACACACACAGGTAATTCCAGATGAATGACAGTAGATAGCTCTGTCCTGCAGATCTGGACTGCTTTAATGAGCTGATAGGCAAATCTGTTGCTGGTTAAAGATTAAATGCTCTCCAGGGCAGCACACCTCTTATCTCAGCAGTAGGCATAGCGGAGCCACCAGGATTATTGTCTCTCTGTGTTTACGCATGGTCAGGTCAGACGTGGGCTGCTCACTAGAGCCATGGGGTGCTTTATGCCATGGCCTGTGCCTGTGATTGTGTCTAAAAGGCAGTGGCTCTACAGTAGTGTTTCCCAACCGGGGTGCCGTCTGTCGAGAGCAGGGGTGCCGTGTAAAAAATCCTTTTTAATATTTTTAAATTGCTAAAATGTTCATAAAAGCAGCTATTATATAATATCCATTTCTGATGTCGCCAATAATTAGAGATGCACTGAAATTCCGGCTGCCGAAAATTAGTTCACCGCTCAGGATTCACTTTCACGTGGTGTGACGCTCTGCGTATTATCCCAAAGGGTGCCGCGACTAAAGAAAGGTTGGGAAACACTGCTCTACAGCATTCACATTACAGCACATCAACAGATTAGTATAGATTCATAAACACTAGGGATGGGTATCGTTTACATTTTATCGATACTGATAACGATACTGCTTATCGATACCGGTACTTATCGATACTGTTATCAATACTATTTGGTGCAAAAAGATATGAAGTGAACAGTTGTTGAAAATTTCAAGTTATTTTATTACTGCTGAACTTTAGCAACTGTATTAAAGTTCTTCAGTCAAGAGC
>NW_015551038.1:203356-205294 GCF_001515605.1 Sinocyclocheilus anshuiensis
TGCTATTAAAGTCAGTGGGGACCAGCAACTGTTTGGTTACCCACATTCTTCAAAATATCTTCTTTTGAGTTCAGCACAAGAATAAATAAAAATGAATACATGTTTGGTACAACATGTTTAGTACTGCCGCTTTAAGAGCTGCACGCATCTGTTTTTTCTCAACTGTCTACTTTCACTTTAGACATACAGTGGTGTGAAAAAGTGTTGGCCCCCTTCCTGATTTCTTATTTTTTTGCATGTTTGTTTCTCCACAGCGATGTGAAAGACTCATTGCCAGTTATCGCAAACACTTGATTGCAGTTGTTGCTGCAAAGCGTGGCACAACCAGTTATTAGATTTAGGGGGCAATTACTTTTTCACGTAGGGCCAGGCAGGTTTGGACAGCTTTTTTCCCTTAATAAAATAAATAATCATTTAAAAACTGCATTTTGTATTTACTTGCATTATCTTTGTGTAATATTAAAATTTGTTTGATGATCTGAATCTTTTAAGTGTGACAATATGCAAAAAATTTAAAAAACAGGAAGGGGGCCAACACTTTTTCACACCACTGTAATTAACTGTTTATATGTAAACCTTGTTTTTTTTTACAGTATTAGCGCAATCAGACGATAACTAAGATAGCTAAGTAATCAGGTATTGTTTGACCGTTTGGCCTTTTAGTGTACGGACGCTTCGGGTGTACGCGCTTTGAATAAGCACGTGTTAGAACAGCACGCAAATGAAACGTTTAACCGGCAAGGCTTTAATGCACGCGGAAATAATGTACTTTTGTGATTGCGAATAGCCTAAGTGCAGTGTCTCGTGAGTGTAACTTTCGAGATTGAATCTCCTGCGATAATGAACGCGATATTGCCTAATTGTCAGTGAACTACGGCTCTGTGTAGTAAATGCCGCTCCATCTGAAAGCAGGTGATGGAGATTTACTACTAATCACGGAACCGGCTTTACTGACGAGATGCGCATGACAATCGCATGCGATTAATTGCACAGCCCTAATTTGTGGTATCATCATCTGATGAGATGTCCAATCGAAACATCTACAGATGGTAGCTCTCTCTACTGGGGAACAGCACGTCATAGTCACATCAGACACAGAATGTCTCAGAATTTAGCAAATTTTGGATGATTAAAAAAATAAAGTAGGCTAGGGCTGTACAATAAATCAAATTGCAATATGCGCTATAGTGTCTTTGGATATCAAAGCAAAAAAAAAAAAAGACTGCCGTTTTTTTCTGCGTGTTAAAATGGCATATTTTTGTGTATTTTCAAGCATGTGTGACACTTGTGGTTTTTCAGTGTCTGCCATTTCACTATATGAGGACAGTCCACATGAACTTTATCTGCAGAGCTTCAGTAAGAATTAATTTCACTAGCATTTCACCATTTTATTGGATAATATACACTAGGCCTGGGTGATAAAATGGTATCGATATTTATCGAAGGTACACCTTCTTCGATAACGATATATAAAAAATGTTCGATATAGTGCACGATATAGGCACGTGCTATGAGTGACGCAGACAGCACACAAACACGAACACATGCTGAATTGAGTGCTGTGCCTGCCCGTGATGAGGAGTTTGTGAATAAACAAATGAATATTAGTCGAGTTTAAAATAGACATTTGCATTTGAATGTTAGGAGTGCGTCAGGGAGCGTCATCAGTGGAGCACGAGATGCGGTGATGATGATGTAAGTGACGTTGTTACATTTTAATGTTTTGTTAGTCTAGCTCACGAGATGCGCCACTGCTGTGTCATGCATTCAAAATATATATATATAATTTATCAGTCTGGCGACTAAACTAAAAAATTTACTAGCCAATGGTGACTCAAATTGCCAAGGTGTTCGTAGAGGGCTGTACTCCTCTGAGGACTTCCAACCGATTGACACCAAACTCGGTGAACATGATCTCAAGACATTGGGGATGCTAAA
>NW_015551038.1:205633-206422 GCF_001515605.1 Sinocyclocheilus anshuiensis
CTCACTCTGCCACTCTGCCTGTGTGAGGAAGGGAGGAGGCGGGGGGCTGGGTGAGTGTGTGTGTGTGTTGAGAGTGGGAGTGAGAGAAGGGGAGGGTGAGAGAGAGAGAGACTTTTAAACATCTCTTTAATCACCAGAAAAAAGAGTTGTTGTTTTTGTTGTTGTTTTTTTTCCATTACAGCTTAAGAAATCTCTTAGGCCTTATCCTTTTCTGTCAGTTTTAGGGACAAAACATTCCTAGAACCAGTTAATTTGTAGGGCACTGACAACATAATTTGGTAACACTTTATAATAACTGCACGCTATGAATCATTAGGTAAGCATTAGTAAATAGTCAGTTCATCCTTTCTAAAGCATTGTCCCAACATTAATAGTCATTAGTAAGCAGTATATACTGTAAATACAGCTATAAATGCCTTGTTCTTTATCTATTACAAAGGAGATTTAAAGGCTCACTTATCTTCTTAACAGAAAAAATAAACAAACACAACACAGAGGGATAAAGAACTCAGAAATCTTTATTTCAAGATGCAAAAAAATGAAACTGTACAGCTGTACAGAGCAGAGTTGCAGAGGTTTATTTTTCATTTTTTTATCAAGTGAACAGTTGTACAGTTTCATTTTTTCAATCTTGAAAAAATATTTTTGTGTTCTGTAACCCTCTGTGTTTGTGTTTGATTAACTTTTCTGTTTGGAAGATTAATGAGCTTTTATATCTCCTTTGTAAATGCTTTACAAGGTATAAACAATTCTCACTTTTGATGAGCTCACAAAAATAGATGGCTGGCA
>NW_015551038.1:206452-206972 GCF_001515605.1 Sinocyclocheilus anshuiensis
GAATATGTGATAATAAAGCATTTATTAACACACTGAGCAATAGGGCTGCACGATAAATCGCATGCGATATTTCATGCGCATCTTGTCAGTGATAACGTAATAATTTAGAAATGATAAATTGATCATTAATACAGTATGAAAATACAATTATTAAACATTATAGATATGCTCAAGAACAAAACATTTATAGCTGTATTTATAAACTGCTTACTAATGCCTATTAATGTTGGAACAATGCTTTATAAAGGATGAATTGACTATTTACTAATTATAGTTAATGTTAATAACTGAAACCTTATTGTAAAGTGTTACCAAAGTTTTACATATTGTTCTGTGTATGTGTTTCTCACAGTCTTGATGGTTTGGATTAACCCTTTAATTGCCGTATCCCTTAAAACCAGACTGCCAGAGGGTTACTGTAAATGCATGTGCCCACTGTGCACCGTTCTCCTGATGCCACCGGGGTGGCGTTTGCACTGACGGCTTGGGCCCGCCATCGCTGCTTGCAGCTATATTTATT
>NW_015551038.1:207404-211086 GCF_001515605.1 Sinocyclocheilus anshuiensis
ATATTTATTATTATTATTATTATTATTATTATTATTATTATTATTATCAGGCTAGTAATACTATCTAATGAATATTAGGGCTTATTTGTTGCATTATTTCTTTTTCCACATTTTTACAGTATTCCGCGTTCTAACCAATCACACACGATTATGCTGAGCTTATGAATGCAATGGCCAATCAGATGCGTTCAGATGAGTCATCACATAATGAGTCATCAGCGCGCGCTGACTGAATTCTGACTCGCGAATTCTCTCCTCATAAACAACAAAGTGCAGATGTACGTGCGATGTAAGTATAAGAGATTTATTCATTATATTCACTGATTTTAACGGGAGTGTTTTTAAAGTGCATAAACTCTGCACTTCAGTTTAAAGTGCATAAACCAAATGATAAAGATGGTTCAGAAGATAACAAGACGCTGTGCAGTGCCAAGCTCTCTTTTCATTGCCTTACTTCGGATCCTAACATTAGGAAACAGTGGATGAACTTTATTTTTAATGAAGCTCCAGACCAAGTCAGCAAGCACTCGGTCCTTTGTGCACCTCATTTTACCATGGATTCGTTTACAAACAAGGCACAATTCAACCCGGGATTTTCAGGAAGATTGAAACTAAAAGAGGATGCTGTGCCGACTATATTGTAAAAAAAAAAAAAACAAGTGTTGTGTGCAAGGTACTTAGTTGTAGTGTTGTCAAAAGACCCGGTACTTCGGTACCAAGTCGGTACTAAAAAAATGAAAACGTTACGGTACCAGGTTTTTTTAAGTACTGGTGGTACAGAGTACCCAGTCAACCCGGTTCTTGACGCACTATACGAAGGATGCGCAGATGCGCTCCCTTCATAAAAGCACTGAGACATGGCGACCTCAAAATGAGGAAACACACCAAACTAACAAAACACTTTAAAGACAGACACCCGGATCAAATGAAAGAGTTCAAGCAGGTAAGTTTTATTTCATCCCATACATTGATTTATTTGTGGCTGCCCGCCACAATATCGAAACTCACCGCCACAAATAGATTTTCCAAAAGGCTTTGACTTCGTTTTCAGAAAATTATGGATGTCATTTTCATTTCATCTTGACTGTAATGCCTGGGCAGCGTTTGTGAGTGCAGCGCTTATTTGATTACAGCCTTTACTGGGGAAACCTCTATCTCACCCGCTCTACAAGCGCCTCCTGCTGGCAGAGAATGAATTTGCATATATATGCCGCCACAAACAGAGTGCAAGTCTGTGGGAAACACCGCTTCTGTTATGAATATTATTCAATATTTTAATTTGAATGTCGGATTGAAATGAACATCGCTGTTATTAGAGTAGTTAATCATTAGCATAAGCGCGGCTAACACTAATATAAGGAGCATTAGAATGAAGTTTCTTTATTAACTATTTAATGCTCTTACAACTTTTATTATGGTAAAAAAAACAGGAAGACATGATGATATTTACTATTTTTACACACCAGAGGCTTTTAAATGAATTGTGAATCTAAAATATGCGTGTTAGAGAATGTACAAATGGTTAACATGTTTGTGTCATAGTTGTTATTCTTGGCTGAATAACTCTAGAAGGTTTTAAAAGCCCTTTAAAATTAAATATGTACACAGTTTGGATTAAATAAAAGTATAGTCAAGTTTTTAGTTAGCATGTTTTTGTGTTTTGCTTTGGTACCGAAATTGGTACTGAGAACCGTGGATTTTCACTGGTATTGGTACCGAATACTGAAATTTTGAAATTACTGAAAACTACTTAGTTGTTTGAGCATGTATGCAGCAAAATTAGCCATGTTGTTGAGTTGAGATCAGTTCCTCCCTCACCCCTTTCTCTTTATATCTCTGCGAGAAAGCTGTGACCATCAACAGGAGGAAAGAGAATTGAGTCATTGTGGCCTACGGTGATGACTTCTAGACTTCAGTTTAACCCTTCACGTCCTGCACACATCTCACACAAACACCTTGCCTTTGTGTTGGCTGGTTGAAACTCATGAGTTTATTCAATAAATTAAATCAGTTGTGTTTCTGCGTCTCTGGGGTTAGTGGGGTTGATTGTGATATCTGTGATCAGGCTCTGAAAAAGTCTATGTACTTAAATGAAAGAGTATCTTGTAGTCATTTATATGCTTAAAAGAACAATAATCCATTGCTAAATGTGACAGATATGTTGGCACTCTCCTGCAATAAAATGATCGGTGTAAAATCGAGTGATGGCATTTATGTAGGAAAATTGCAATATAATGATAATATATCGGTCTACTGTAAGCAGTATTAGCTGTTGTGATAAAATGGTGCTAGGTAGTGTGTATCCACCTTAATTTGCAAAGCTTTTTTTTTTTTTTTTTTACAATTGTTCAAAGTTTCAGATAAACAAGTAGTTACTGCGGATTGGACCTTTTCCAAACAATATGCTTAATCATTAGTGCAAGGAAGTAGTTTTACATGTTACAGCATCTTATGGACGAAAACTGGTCACCCATATGTGGGTGCTAATAAGTGTGATATGAGTATAGTAATAATGGCTTTTTGTTCCTATCACTCCAAAACAAATGTCACCTATAGCAGCTGATTCATGGCCCCTTCCTATATGAAACACAAACAACCAGAGTGAAGGGATACACACATTTTCTTTTTGGCTTAAAATGCTTGTAGCGGTAAAAAGTTTTGCTTGGTTTGAACTGCCAATTAGTACTTGTTCTCATCTGTCTTGCTGTTTATATAGGGGGTGGAGCACAGATGTGCCTTTGAGAGTGCGAGACATGGGGGAAGGAGATTGTTTTAGTGGAAGAGCATGTCAGATCATGCCACCACCTCTGGATAAGGATATCCAGGGTATCCCCCTCCCCCTGTCTCTCTTTCTGTGTTATCTCAGAGAGGCAGAGGAATTATGGGTGGAGAGGAGGAGGGTCATGTGATATTGCAGCAGCTGCTACACTGAACGTTTCACTTGACAAAAAGGGATTGTGTTGTGTTGTGTGTGTGTGTGTGTGTGTGTGTGTGTGTGTGTGTGTTGCTTTGTTAGATAAGCTCCAAACATTTTTTTCTGAAAGAGCGACAGTTTGTGAACCGAGTAAACCGAAACAGACAGACTGTGTGCATGTGTGTGTGTGTGTGTGTGTGTGTGACATTAATGTAAAGGTGTTGAGATTGTGTGCTAGTGTGTTTGCGACTCCCCATCATGCATCTGTGAGCAGGAATGTGAACACAGTAGCACTTTACGTCTGCGCTGTGTGAAGTGTCAGTCTGAGGATCAGTGTTTCAGTGCTACTGCTGCTGTTGTTTATTTCATTATTAATTGCTCTGAGCAGTTCGTGTGTAGTGCAGTGGGTGAACAGGTCTGCAGAGAGCTCCTCTATATGTCTGTCTCTCTCACCCCTGTTTGTACTGAAATGGCAGTGGATCTGAACAAAGGCCTCCTGTAGTGAATCGATGCATTTTTGTAAGAAATTGTTTTGTTTTGATCTCTCCCCTGCACTTCCACGTGCGTCACTTCTGAGCGGCGCATGCGGAAAGCTGACCTCATACGTTATCCGCCCGGAGCTGCTTCCGTTTACAACTGTTGGCGCAAGCTACATTAAAGTGATTATTAGATCCGTGTGAGACACGATTTTTATGGATGGGCGCTTTTTCTTTCACTTCTTTTGGACTGATGCATGCAACACCTGCTGAGTGGCATTAAACAGCTTGA
>NW_015551038.1:211809-212004 GCF_001515605.1 Sinocyclocheilus anshuiensis
CGAGCCGCAACCGGTAGCCAGTGCAAGGAGATAAAGAGAGGTGTAACATGGGCTCTTTTGGGCTCGTTGAAGACTAGTCATGCCGCTGCATTCTGAATCATTTGTAGAGGTTTGATTGTGCCTGATGGAAGTCCAGCCAGAAGAGCATTGCAGTAGTCCAGCCTAGAAATGACAAGGGCCTGAACAAGAATTTGT
>NW_015551038.1:212205-214586 GCF_001515605.1 Sinocyclocheilus anshuiensis
AATTACTGAAATAAATGAACTTTTCCACGACATTCTAATTTATTGAGATGCACCTGTAGATTCGTAGTAGTGAGTGGAAGTAGGCAGGTGCTGAGCCTGTGGCTGTTCTATATGCAAGCATCAATGTCTTGAACTTGATGCGAGCCGCAACCGGTAGCCAGTGCAAGGAGATAAAGAGAGGTGTAACATGGGCTCTTTTGGGCTCGTTGAAGACTAGTCATGCCGCTGCATTCTGAATCATTTGTAGAGGTTTGATTGTGCTTGATGGAAGTCCAGCCAGAAGAGCATTGCAGTAGTCCAGCCTAGAAATGACAAGGGCCTGGACAAGAAGTTGTGCAGCATGCTCCGTTAGGAAGGGCCTGATCTGTCTTTGAAGGTCAGCTGGTCATCAAAGATTACACCAAGATTCTTACACAAACACTGCTGCACTTTTGCTGTTTTTCAGGGTTGTGATTGTCAACTAGCTGATTAGTGAGCTTGACTACATATTAGATGGATGTCTAAGCCCCTGTAGTTTTTTTTTTTAATTTTAATAATATCAAAATTGTTATTCTATATTATCACATTTTAGTATGCAGTAGGTACTACATGTCTGTCTCAGGCCTGTGTTCCTCTATTCTTAAGCCGGGCGCACACTGTGCGAATTTTAATAGTCCTTTACGATTGTTGCTTGTCAGACTGTACAAACATGATGATCATGTCACACTGTGGGATCTCAGTTGTCATTAATGTCAGACTGTACGACAGTCAAGATGCGTTAAAAACGGGTGCGCACAAGAAAACTTGTCCAGAGTTTTACATTATCAGTCCATACAAGTTCAGTGACTGTGAGCTGCATTACACACATTCATGATGTTGGCTATCATGAAAAGTATATGAATGGCGGCAATAGCGGCGTATTTAAGAAGAATAGTGTAATCAGCACCACACCCACATGAAAACAGCGGCACATCCGGTGTTTATTATAGCAAAGGCAACATATCATATGAATTCCGTGAACAGGAGCGTTAGAAGAAAACTCTAGCATTAATTCTGACCATGGCTTGTCTTGAAAAACGAAGACAGTTTGACATTCGTCGTAGGAGACATCATACTGTAGGACTGTGTGCCAAATCTTCTAACGCTGCCAGAATTTCGTCAGGGGTAAAATTTGATCACAACGGCCATTAATTGGCTGTCAGTTAACATGTCAAACCAGCGATCAAAGACTGTGGATTTTAGCCTAGGATTGTAGGAATCTTTTAGGATTGAATGCTGGTGGACAGACAAGCTGACCTTGGGCATAATCTTTGACCTCTTCTTCTTCTACTCTGTCCTGCAGCTGTTAGGGTCAGACAGTGTTTTTTGTGTCAGGCTGTTTACATCCTCAATGAGTCAACCCGTCATTGTTGGGGTCCATGTATCCTGTTTATTGTTTCTAATATCGCACTCTGTTTCTCTGTCTCCTTCAGGCATGAGCCATGAGCCAAAGTCACCATCATTAGGCATGATTTCCACAGCGACCCGCACCACAGCGACAGTCAGTCCCCTCACCCCATCTCCCCTCAACAGTTCTATTGTGACCAATGGCAGTCCTGCATCTCAGTCCGCCCACTCGGGATTTGCCGCAGCTCTCCGCAAGCTGGCCAAGCAGGCAGAGGAACCCAGAGGTAAGCTGTGACCCCCTGACATTTGATCCCTGACCCATGTGTCAGTGCTCCAAGGACACAGATGTACCCTCGGTGTCGTCCCTTTATTGCTATGATAATGACCCTTTAGTGGAATTCAAACTGGACTGAATGAAATCTGCTTTTCCTTGAAAGTCTTGGTCATGCCGGACTACTGGGGATGTAACGGTATGAAAATTTCATATCACGATTATAGTGACCAAAGTTATCACGATTAGGGATGTCAACAATTAATCGATGATCGATTAATTGTCGATAAGAAATGCAATCGATTAAAGCTATCGACGGTCGATTAAGTAGTTTACTTTTGGGCTGCGTGCGGCTCGTGCGCAAAACACGTGCGAGCGGCTGTGAGTGACGGTGACGGTATATAAATGCATCATCATTCACTCATAATTACAAATTAAGCTTTTAATGTGATTTAAACTTTAAAAGTACATTAAAATAGAAACAACACAAAGTTATTTAACATGGAAAGCAATAGAAATGTAGTAACTAAGTCATTTCCCCAGATAATTCAACAAATATTGTTTAATTGTGTTTTATTTACTATTAAACATTTTCAAACTAAACTTGCTTACACTACCGTCTTAAATCATATTTCTATCACTGACGAAAAATATGTTGTCTTACATTAAAATAGACAAATTTAATTAGCCTATTCTACTTATGTTTGAATGTGAACTTGAAATCAACCCCAACTTTGCTTTAAAA
>NW_015551038.1:214622-227669 GCF_001515605.1 Sinocyclocheilus anshuiensis
TTGGAATCTGGAATGGACTACTATTTGTAAGTAATCTACCCAGCTTTGTACATATACTGTATATATATATATACATACATACAATGTGATTTCCATTTGTGATCATGTGATCTTCGGTTAGGGGATCTTTGTGATGCTTTTTAAAGCAAAGTTGGGGTTGATTTCGAGTTCAGATACAAACATGAATAGAATAGGCTAATTAAATTTGTCTATTTTAATGTAAGATGTTGTCACTGCCTTCCGCCATTTCCTCTCGTGCAAAAAAAAACAACAACAGCATTGCCTGCTGCTTCTGCGTCAGACTGATGCTGGCTGGACAGGATTTACCGTGAGTTTTCAAAATCGCTATAATCAAACACGGTTTTGATGATAATTACATTTTAAACGATAATACTAACCGTCAGGGCATTTTATTGTGATTTATCGTGAAACCGGTAATCGTTCCATCCCTACGGACTACAGTGGCATTATCTCAACAGCGTCAGTATTTCATGGCTCAGGTCATGATCCAATGTTTTTGGCTCCTAGGGTCCCCATAGAGATTGAGTGAAAGAACTGTATACTGAGCTAAAAATTGAATTCTGCTACTTCCAATACTATGTATTATCATGTTTGGAAAAAGTTCTGAGCAGGCTACTTTATGTTAGATAAAGTACCCCCACCCCCTAACACTACACATCTTGGCTGCGCCCAAAAGCTGAAAAATGCTGCCTCCATAGGCAGCATATGGAGGTAGGAAGACAACAAGGCATGTCCGAATCCAATGATCATGTCACATCATGTCTGCTGAGATACATTCATCTGATAGATTTTTGAAGGCAGCATAAAGGTATCCTTCGCTGCCTATGATATCCCACAGGACTGTGGGTTTGATTCCATAACAGCTGAGCTATGGCATCTAAAAGCTGTGGTTTTTGGTCAGTTTGTCTGTTAATGTAAATGTTATTTCCACATTCAATCTCATTTCTAGCTAGAAATTAGTACTATAGAAATGTAATATTCACTTAGTTATCCCCAAAGCGCTCTCTATTTTGTTGTAGATCATTAAACTATTATGCTGTCTCAGAAGTATGCCTGAAATAATTTTCGGGAGGTACGCTGCCTGGAAAGTCATTATCTGATAGGGCAACAAGGCATATGCTTTTAGACACAGCTGTTGTATGCCAACCTAATCAGACACACCTGATTCAAATGATCAGACAGTGGCTAAGTCGGTGACTACTGTCAACTGTTTGGTTACCAACATTCTTGAAAATACAGAAAAGTTCTCATACAGAACAACTTGAGGGTGAGTAAATGATAAAAGATTTTTCATTTTTGGGTGAACAATCCATTTAACTGTTGGAGTTTAAGGAAGTAACCAGTTTGGGCCAGATGCTGCTTCATTACTGTGTGCCCACAGAGAGTGGCATTTTCTACAGATATGTTCATCATGTGTGTCTGTGTACACACGGAATGGTGTTTGTGTATGTAGTCTGAAGAAGGTACACACACATATTCTCTACATGGTGCTCGGCTGTGTTTGTAGACAGTGTCTCAGCAGGGAAGCAGTCTTTAACAGTCTGCCAGAATACCACATGCTTCCTGTCTTCTCCTGCTTGTCCCCTAGTGTGAGTGCTCTCCAGCAGACCCAGGAAGAGCTGTCCATATAGAGAATGCTTAGGTGTGAATGGATCCAGCACCCTGCTGTGATTTTAATTTTATGTATCCTAATAAGTTGTGTGTAAAATACTGGATTTTCAAGACCACAATCAGGGTGGCAGAGTGGCTAGGTGGTTAGCACTGTTGTCTCACAGCAAGAAGGTCCCTGGTTCGAGCCCCAGCAGGTGTGTGGAGTTTGCATGTTCTCCCTGTGTCAGCGTGGGTTTACTCCTGGTACTCTGGTTTCCTCCCACAGCCCAAAAACATGCAGGTCAGGTGAATTGAAGATTCTAAATTGTTCCCCCCAACTTGTGTGTAAGACAGACTTATGTATGGATTAACTGGTTCTCGCCAATAATATAACCATAGATGCTGGAATGGCGTTAAGAAGAAAATAAACAAACAAGACCACAATCAAAACCCATCTTGTTCCAGTTCAGACATTACCAGCTATCGTTGCCCCTCCTTCTTGTTCTGTGCATTGTTTGCATTGTGACCGTTCTCTGCTGCTTCAACTAGTCTCTGAATTTGACAAAGTTTGTGAGATACCTGACAGTAAATGAAGAATGAAATGAGATTGAGACACTATCCAAAAGCCCACCTTTGAGTTAGGTCCAGTTACACATTTACTTGCCTCCAAACATCAATTAGAAAGCAAACTCTGGTTGGTTGACCATATTGTCTCTTCCTTTGTGAGCTTCCTTGGTCAGGATATACTGCAGTGTGGAGACGTTATGCTGATGCTCAGCACTAGCACTCAGATAGCTTTGTTTCATCACTTGTGTTAACTCTGCCTTCTGTTTCTCTTTCTCATTGTGTCTGTATCTGTAGCCCATCTGTGGGTGGCATTTAAAAACAGACAGTTGATGCACATTATGATTAGGTCACTCTCACTGTTAAAAACAGCTCCAGAAACGCCTCTTCCCAGTGTCTGTCTGATTTTTCTCCAGTCCAGACAGCTGTAGGTAGGCTGCAGGAGCATACAGACTGGGCCAGTGAAATGGGTAAGTGACAGTGATCTGAATAATGGCAAGTTGGGTGTAGGCTGACATCCAGTTTCCCAAAACTTTATTTCAGTTGCTAAGGCAAGAGAGTGTGTACATAAACATACAGTTCCCGTTGTGAGATTTCCTGTTAAAAACACATTGTACTTTGGAGGACAAACAAAAATAATGAATGAATTAATTAATTAATCTACAATCTAAATGATAAATACCTAAATAAGTAAATTAGTATAAATAAGTACATTTGCGAGGCATCAAAATTATTTTTTTAACAGAACACCAAATCTGAAATTAAAGTTTTCATTTAGCCATAAAACTGAAATTTAAAAATGTAATAATCAGTAAATTAATCAAATGTATTTAATTAACACTCAAGTAAAAAACTGAGTTGTATCCAATGATTTAAGTTCTTTTTTTAATTCTTGATTTTATTTTTTATTAATTTACTAATGTGGTCATTCAATTAGTAATAATAATTTATTGGGTTTATATTTGAAATATATTTATTTACATTTGTTTTACAATTAGTTATTTCTGTACGTATGCACTTGTGTATTTATTCTTTAGTTGTTTTTATTTTTATTTCACAGTTATATTTCCTCCTCCAATATGATAATCAGAGGTGGTCCATTTAACCCCGTTGCCTATACTCAAAATTGGATTACAAATGCCATTTATTTCCATTACATTATTATACAACCATTTATTTCTGAGATAATTGGATACAATGTCGATGTCAAATGTTTATGGTTGCATACTAGACAATAAGGGAAAAAAAGTTGCAGTATGCAGTACACAAGTATTAATTTCTGAACACGGTCAATGTGTCTCTCTCACAGCAGGTGTGGTGTGTGTGATTAATTAACTGCTCCATTTGGACTTGGATATTAAAGGGCTCATCCTTTATCCAGCAGAGACAGAGACACAGGAGTAGAGGGGAGGACTAAGTCCCTAGTTCTGCTTGAGAAGAGAGAGCGGCAGACCCTGGGGGGTAGGGGTACCCTGTTTTTTTGTGGCTTTCCATCTGTAGAAACAGGCTGCATACATAACACAAGCTTATCGTCTCACTCACATAAGTGATAGTGGCTCTGTTCCACAAACTGGTGACAATTTAAAGCATCATAGGTATGCTCCTGATGTGAAGGCTGTTCCGAAAGGTAAGTGGCATCACAAGCTTCAGATAGGACAGTCCTAAAATGTGACCGACTCAGTGAAAGCATACAGAAAGGATGGTGGACAAAGCAAGATAACTGAGATATGATTCATTTGATGCTGAAAAGAATATAATAGGCCAGTTTAATTAAATTTTACTTTTTTCTAGTAAAGGTTCTTAGTGAATATTTTGTGTGGTGGGGGGTTCAAATAACGTGTCAAAGAGATCACCCTAAAATGACATTTTGTCGTCATTTACCTGTCCACACCTGTATGTATTTCTTTATTCTGCCTTACATAATAAAAGGACACATTTTTCAAAATATGTGCTTTTGTGTTCCATAGAAGAAAGAAATGCATACAGGTTTGAGTAAATTATTTGTGTGGCGTGTGGAGTTGCTGCCTAAGTAGAGTGCATAGAATTAGTCTCTTACGTGATTTCATCTCAATTAAGATCTAGCTGTGGAAAGAACAAAACTGATGTGTGTTTGTTCAGAATGGTCATAATATGATATGATATGGTCATGATATCTGCTGTTTCACGGAATGAACCATGTGAGTGCACCAAAAAACAATGACATGTGTTTGTGTGTGTGTGTGCGTGGGGCAGCATATGGACTGAGGTGTGTTGAGTTCTGCTCTCACACCAGGTGTGAAATGGGCTGTTTAATTAACTGCTGATGCCGTTCTAATGCAGCCTGAGACGTGTGTGTGTGGTCAGTGTGAGGTAGAGGTGGGTTAATAGATGAACCCTCAGAGAACAGAGATGCACATTAATCACACGGGCACACACACACACACACACAGTCTCTCTCTTTCTTTGCAGTGTGAAATCTGTTCATTTTAGTGGCATTCAGAGTGTGACAGGAAGTGTTGGAACCTCTAGTCCATATATGGGAACGGCTTCCTCTGAGAGCAGCTTGCACAGACGCATCGCACTGAATACATTTGAATATCATTAGCATCTCATAAAAGCATACCAGTTTGACTCAGATGGTTTGTGTGTGTCAATAAGAGGCCCATCTGCCTGTGTGTGTTTCATTTGAAAGAAAAGACAACCATAAAACCTACTTGAGAGAGATCTGATGCCTGCCTCTCCGTCACACACACATTATCTTGTGATGATGTTTGGTGCAGTAATTTAGTGCTAATGCTGTAAAGACACATAAAATATAAATGTGTCTGACAGATCCACACTCACGGGAACTGCAGGAGGATGATGATGTTTGATGGATGAGCGCGTGTCAGAGTGAATAAAAGAGAAGAAAGCTATAAAGGTGGGGGTATCTTGCTGCACATGTGCCTGCAGTCCTGTTGAATTATTCACTGTGTCCTGTGTATCACACTGGGAGAAACAAATGAGAAGACACTGAGAAACGGCAGCAGATGAGCAGCTATCAGTAATGACTACAGGCATCACACCGCTGTTGTGTAATAGGGAACTGCCTCTGTAGGCAGCAGTATAAGGCATCATAGGCATTACTCTCCTGACATGAACTTTACAAAAATTAGGCAACTTAATCACACTGCCTCGTCCCATACCTTATTTTTGTCCAGTTTCTAGCAGAATGGCATTCATCCATCATGGATAAGGTCCATAATGTTGATAATATATTTACAATTACACATTCAATTGTGAAATGTATCAATAAAAACAAATCACAATTTCAATACAGACTGTCCTCAAGCAAGTTTGTGTGTACTTTGTCGTGTCATTCCTCTTGTTTTGGAATCTGCTGTGGGTCGAATCTCTCATTCACTTCACAAGTGGCTGCTTATGTAGATTGTTCCAAATCACTTATTCAAGAGCTTCAGTTTCAGTTTAGGGCTGAAATATCAACAGTGGTTTGATCACTGAAAAAAAAAAGAATATCTGGCCCAATCAAAAAGAGAGATTTCTGAAGTTAAATCAAATACAATCAAGTGAACCAAAAAATTGTTCTGATATTAGGTAAGTCTCAGTATCATGTATTTTCAAATTATTTTGTTTATCTTGTTTATTGTTAGTTAGCACTAATACATACTCTTAACCATCCTAACCTTTGAAAATAATCATTATTTGCAGCCCTATTTCAGTTGGGATACTGCATGAGTTATAGATGCTGGTTTTGGAAGAGGCTAAGGTGTGTGTGTGTGTAGCCTGTGTTAAATGACTGAATGAGACAGGAGGAGACACTCGTGTCTTTGGGACTCAGCTGCAATTTGCTGATGTAGATTCACTCTCACACTCTCTCTCTCATTCTCTCTCCCTCTCTCTTTCGCGTTATCACTTTGCATGCATGCTTAATGGTGTGCAGCTGTAATTACTGCAGCAAGCGCCTCTTCACCTCTGCTCACCTTTGCTCCTCCTTTGGTGTTAACAGAAACCTTTGTGGCATTTCTCTTAAAAGCTTTCTTCTGAGAACACTAGCTCCTAATGTCTTCCCTTCCTGTTTTACAGACATCATCTGGGCTTAAATGTCTTGACACTCGAATGAATATGGCTGAGGTGACTGAAAAGTAGTTCTTATTCAGATTATTATCCTGCTCCATTTTTAAGGCGTATTTTCTGCACCGGGTAAAATTTAAGTTAACACTTTAGTATAGGGACCAATTCTCACTCTTAAAGGGTTAGTTCACCCGAAAATGAAAATTAGGCTGTGTTTTACTCACCCCCGATGCATCCTAGGTGTATATGATGTTCTTCAGCATGCACAAAGCTGACCTCATATGTCATTCCCCCTGGAACTGCTTCCGTTTACAACAGTGAGCGCAAGCTAGAGTCAAGCGATTATTACGTTTTGAATATGGAATATTGGGCTTGAACAAGTGCACTGAAGTCAGGATGAATATATGAGGTGGATATGCGAAGGACAGCACACAAGTGATCATCACTGAGAGAGGATCTGTATCTGGATTTGTTAAACTTCATCACTGAGAATGTTTGTTCACAAATGTGGGTAGATCCAAAGACAACCAACATCCTCTGTGCATGCCTCCTAATGTGTGGAATGTTTTCCTCTTTGAGAGAGGAATAAAAATGCAGTGGGGATTCTGACTTAAAGTGCTCTGCAGTAGTTTATCAGACTGCAGGTCAATGAGTTCAAGCTGAACATCAATGGGTGCATTGTCCAAACAGCAAGTGAAGGGAGAAGAAATCATGTGCATTTCATTCTCAGTTGTTTTGAAGTCTTCAAATCGCCTTGCAAACTCACCATGCAGTGCCCCTAACATGGGCGAGTACCTGTGGAGGTGATCAGCTGATGGTGTGACTTCTTTCAGTGTTGGCATGTGGGTAAGAACGTTGCCCTCCAATTGGCTTGAAAGAAACTTCAACTTTCTCCGGAGAGCTGTCACTAAGCTGTACATTTCATGTACAAAGAGGCCCTTGCCTTGCAGCTTGGTATTTAGTTCATTCATAAGTGCAGTCACATCAACAGCGAAAGCCAGATCTGCATCTGAGAGCTCTGGGATGTCCTTGCATTTCTTCTCACAAAACTCCTGAATTTCTGCTCTCAAGTTCCATACGCTTTTAAGCACCTTGCCCAGGCTGAGCCATCTGACAGTTGTGTGGTAGCCTATGTCACTATGTTCACTTTCATGCTCCTCCAAAAGTGCAACAAACTGTCTATGATTCAGTGCTCTTGCCCTGATGAAGTTAACTATTTTAGTCACAACATCAATAACATGGTTGATTTTTAGCACTGACTTACACAACACCTCCTGAAGTATAATGCAATGCAAAAGAACCAATTTCTGTTCTTGGTTTATTTCAGTCACTTTATCTTGCATCCGTTTCAAATTCTTGTATTTCTCTGTGTGTTTAGTCTCGTAATGGCGATTCAAATTGTAATCCTTAAACACAGCTATCTGTTCTCCACAATCTAAGCACACAGCTTTACTTTTGAGTTCAGTAAATAAATACTTAGAAGTCCATGTCTTCTGCATCAATCTTTCTTTTTTTAATGTTAGCTAACATATTTAAGGGCTAACGGCGAACTCTTGAATGCTGTCCTACATGATCGCGAACACATTTCAGTGAGGGTGCGTACAGTCACATGCACGGACGTATGTAAATAAAAAATATATATATTGTTGCCTTCAAAATAAAAGCAGTGCGGTTGTATTACGTGTTTATAGGTTATTTATGTCATGTTGCGGACAAATAGCTAAATAATGTAGATTTACGCTGACTCTATATCAGACCTGGGCATTGCACGGCCCCATTTGCGTTTGAATTTTAATTAACCAATTACTTCACGCGGGCCGGTCAAGGATATCCAGAGGGCCGGATATGGCCCGGGGCCGTAAAATGCTCAGGTCTGTGTTAGACTCTGCTCACCTCTTACAGCGGACAAACTGACAGACTGAGGGACAGATGGAGTGTGTGTAGAGGTGCACCAATGATGACAGCTTTAGAGAGCGATGATATAGCACTGGATTGTAATTGGCTGGATGTCCATGCAGGACTTTCTTTTTTCTCTCTCTTGTCAGAGCTTTTCCTGTCATCTCTCTTCATGAATTCTCCTCCCTGTCTCCATCTGTTTGATGTAGGCTGTCTGTCTCTCTACTCCTCCACGAGACATTTATATTTATGTAATATATCCTTTCCACTTCAAACAGAACTAGTCAAAAATAAACGGGTGCGCACACAGCTTTAAGTCGTAACTCATACAGAGATGTGTAAGAAGCTGGTGCAGTGTGTTTGCAATGTGGGTTTCAATTTGCTTTTATTTATAAGCTACAATCTCATGCAGAGATCACATAATTTTTGTTTTTAAGCATAAAGAGACAATACCTAGATAAATGGCATGAAGTGGATTACAGAATGACTGATAAACTGTTTCTCTCCTCTTTCCTCTCATTTAGCAGGATCAAGGAACAATACCTAGATACATGGCATGAAGTTGATTACAGAATTACTCATAAACTGTTTCACTCCTGTTTCCTCTCTTTTAGCAGGATCTTCCATCAGCAGCGAATCATCTCCTGTCTCATCTCCGGCCACTAACCACAGCTCCCCAGTTAGTACGCCCAAGCGAGGCCCCATGGGTCCAGTTATAGTGCCTCCTGGGGGCCACAGCATACCCAGTACCCCACCTGTTGTCACCATAGCACCCACCAAAACCGTCAACGGCCTGTGGAGGAGCGAGAGCCGAACTGTACGAGAGGTAAAGTTAATCATAATATACAAAAGCTCTGTTCAAAACCCTAGAGAGCCATCTCACTGATACAAAGACAGCTTTGTAACATGTTAAGAGAGTCTTAGAATGCAACAATTTTATTGTCTTCCTTACAGACCAGCTGTCTTGTCAGGAACTTTAACATGCAGTTTAGGTAGGCAGCTGAAAAGGAACAGAGCATGTGGAATTCTCACATGTTTTCTTCAGGTTCATCGGTTCTCTGTTTGTCTGTATAACAATGCATAGTAAAGATTTACAAAAATCTATTTCAGATAAATGCTTTTCTTTTAAGTATCACAGTTTCCACAAAAATATTAAGCAGTTTTGTCGGCACCAATAACCTAGTGGGCAATGCTCCGACATATAACATTGTTGCGTTGTGGCGTCCCGAGATCGAATCCCAGCTCGAGGTCATTTCCCGATCCCACCCCCACCTCTCTCTCTCCCACTTCGCTTCCTGTCTACTCTACACTATCCTATTGTAATAAAGGCAAAAACGCCAAAGAATTTATCTGCTACACTGCTGCTGCTGGTTATTGCTGTAGTTGTAGATATTGCTGCTGCTGCAAATACTGGAAGTTGCTTTTGCCAATGCATATATCGATACAGTGCTGTGAGTATTTAAGACATACTGCTGCTGCACAAATAGCATATAAAATAACCCGTAGCAGAACTATACAGGTGGAGCTGGGGAAGGTGGTGGGTTTCAGAGGAACTCTGAAAGCATGCTGCAAATGCTCAAGTGAATGCTAACCAGCCATTTAAATGTGAAGTAGCAAGCTCATTGCATATGCAACATAAACCAATCAGCTTGTGCCAAGTCATTTAACGCTGTGAATATCATCAGTTACGTTAATACCTGTCAGTCTGCGCCATCTTGAGTTTCATGACTGAAGTATACTTAAATGTTACTTGAGCACCAATTCGGCATATTAGAATAGCCTAATTTCTGAAGGATCATGTGACACTGAAGACTGTAGTAACTAGGGATGCACCGATACCACTTTTTCCAGTACTCGCCCGATACCGATACTTTTATTTTTGGTACTTGCCGATACCGAGTACCTTTTTAAAATATTGGTTACAGAAACCAAAAGAGTATGTATAATGTTAGTTGGTTAACTTCATTTATCAAATAGATACAGTCAAACCACTCGCGCATCTGCGCCGCCGCGCGCTCAATTTGCTTATCAACTCACGCACATCAGCTATACAGGCATTAATACTGAATGTTTAACATTATATTCATTGCATGCATATACTTTGTATACATCCTTAATCTCTAATAACTCCATTCTGCTGTCTGTTGTTTTGTTGTCTGTTTTTTTTGTCTGAATATGGCGCTTATCACATGCTGTGTGGTATCGGCGTTTGGTATCGGGGCATTTTAACGAGTACGAATACGAGTACAGGAGCTCAGTATCGGGCCCGATACCGATACCAGTATCGGTATCGGTGCATCCCTAGTAGTAACAGGTACTGAGAATTGTACCATACCATATAGCTTTATTGAAGCAACATGCCTACTTGAGGCTGTTTGTGGCAAGAAAAACTGGCTTGTTGCTTTATTCACATACATGTATAGTGCTGGATTTTCATTTGCTTTGTGAATCACAGTGTCAGAATGTGTGTGACATGTTTGGGTGATACACAGCCGACAACAGCACCAGCTACCTCCCCCCACCCCCACCCCATTATACACGCCCTCTGTCCCCAGTGTTAAACAATAGCCCTGCAACAGCACTAAACATATGTGTCCTCACCCCTCTTCAGATGCCTGTAGTAAATGTATGTGCGTACTCGCTTTGATTAAAGCTGCAGTCTGTAAGTTTTGCATCTTTGTCGCCATCTCTGTTTGAAACCTGCAATTGCAGTTATTTGTGGAATTATTTTCTTTACGTGGGTTGTGCACTGGCATGGCTCCTCAGTGCGGATAAATCTAATGTTTTGATGTGTGGCTGTCAGTCACTGCAGTGTGTGGATACTGTACTTAGGAATCACAGATTCTGTCTTGGAAGTATTGCCCAAATAAGAATTTTCACTGGATATTGTCATCTAAACAATTAAGTAACATGTCTGCCACTTTTGTTCTGATCAACTGAGGAAAAAAGCATTACAATAAATCAAGCTACCAATGGTGATTAAATCTAACGATTGCATCAGCATTGCATGACTACATGTATGTAGTGTGTATTAGCGTTACATGTAGATTTCAATTTCTGTAACTTTACAGTCTAATCTCTAATTGTCATGCCATTCAAATTTCATATAAAGACATTCTTTTAACCCAAAAAGCAAATTATTCTTCCTTAGAACTGGTTCTCTTTGCAATACAAAACTTGTGTAATCCCACGTAGGCTATCTGTAATCAGATTTAAAACTGGAATATAATCTAATTTCAGTCACTTACATGTGTTTCATAAACACATAATCATTTCTGGATTACAATCCGCAATCAAAATAACACATTTGATTATTCCAGCTGCTGTGAGAAAAGTCTATAAACGATCCGCCACCTGCAGCACCCTCACATGCGACAGCCTACTAGCCGGGACAACTTCTTTATGTTTACAGACGCAGACACAGCGGCATGCTTGAATTTCCCACGAAACCTACCCTGTACCACTCAAATTAGAAAATATTATTATAAGCTTATACCATTGTGAATCGGGCTAAGGTCAGGAGATAGTTTTGAACACTGGCTGGTTATGTACTTGCTCAAAAATAGATTTTGGATAATTTTTAATTAAAAAAAAGTTACGGACTGCAGCTTTAAAGATTACAGTCATCATCTTCCTCTGGCTACATCTACGCTCACCCTTAGAAACTGGGGTGCCTTTTTAACTGAAATGAAGCTGGCACTCAGCTGGGAGATCTGTGATCCAGCGTGAGCGAGAGACGCAGCGTTTTGCTCCAGTCTCTGATCAGCCCTGTCTATGTGTTGCTCCAACTGAGGTTGAACACCTCTGACATCACACTTTATGACAGGAGGGGTTCGACTACACATACTAAGGATTCTGGGTTGGTATAGTTGAGGGAGAGGGGCAGGGGTGCTCAGGCCATAGCTCTCACACACACACACACATACTGAACAAAGAGCTTTCCGTCTGCTCCTCAACCCTTATTATTGCTGAGTGTGTGTGCATGCAGGGGGGTTAATCCCATAAACCAAGGTTCTATAGATTTCCCTGACTGCCTCGACCCTGACCCTCTAGTTACATAATCCTGCAGAGTGAGATACTATTGTGAATTACAAACTGTCTCTCTTTTAGCTTACTGTGACATCAGTATGATTTTTCTCAATAGTTGTCACATTTTTACTAAGTTTTACTAAGATATGTTGTGTGAGTGTGGGGTCCTCACTATACTGAGGTGGTGTATCTTCCTGCCAGACAAAAGCCACTGAGACAGACAGACAGAGAGAAAGACAGAGGAGCCAGGCATCAGGCAACCCTGGGCTCCATCACAACACACTCCTCTTTCATTTTTAATGTGCATAAGCCCCACTGCACACCTGTCGCCTTACACACACACACACACACATACACACACACACACACACGTATATATTTATGTAGCTCTATAAAAGGACATGATATATATAGTTATGCTGCTTTTACAAGATAATTATAATTACTGCAGTCTAACCTGAACCATACCAACCAACCAAAGAAAACAGTAAAACGTTTATTATATTCATGTTTTTCTTTTGTATTTTATTGTATACAGTGGGTACGGAAAGTATTCAGACCCCCTTCAATTTTTCACTCTTTACTTTCCGTACCCACTGTATATTTATTATGAATTTTGTCCCCAAACATGGCAAGTAAACCGACATGTACACACAGAATTTGTATGTAATGCAGTCAATGACCACACTGTAAAAAATGACTATGAATTTAACGGTAAATGACTGTAAAAATGCTACAGTAAAAAACCTGTTAAATGGTTAACGGTAAATTCCCCTACTATATACGGTGATATTATTACATCCTGTCTTGTTTTGGATTTTTATAACAAATAGCCATAAAAATGTGATACTTTAATTATTTAAAATGACAGAAGTGAATTTAAAGTCACCTGCTGAA
>NW_015551038.1:227700-232582 GCF_001515605.1 Sinocyclocheilus anshuiensis
ACACACTAGCATCAGGATTGACTGAATCACACAAAGATGGGCAAATCTCAGGAAGCTCTCTGGGCCTATTTAACCCTAAAATCAGTTCTTTGTGTAATGTGAGGGGAAAAAAACCCAGAAAAATGCCCGACAATCATGCTTATACATTTTGAATATATGACTTTATTTCTGTAGGCTTATAGTCTACACCAGTATGCGACTGATACGATCAGTGAATGAATTTAAAAGTGAAGGCATTTAAAAGACTGTGAAATGGGATGGATAAAAATGTTGTCTGTACATCACGCACAATATAGTAGAATGTTAGGTTAGGTTAAAGGTAGTGTGTAATATTTAGGAGGATCTATTGACAGAAATGCAATATAATATGTTTTCAAAGGTGTATAAAGACCTTACATAATGAACCATTATGTTTTTATTACGTTAAAATGAGCCATTTCTATCTACATATTCCAAATTGTACCCTTACATCAGTGGTTGTCAGTACCCTTACATAACTTAAATGTCTCCAAAACACGCCTCTTCAGTGAGCATCCATTATAAAACACTCACTGTACATTAATTTTGACAACTACGTGAATATATTGCACTGTGCTCAAGCAGAAATTATGTTATAGTGAACAGTGCACCAAGAGCGCACATACATGGTTAGGGTTAGGGTTAACCCTAACTCAGAACATGCACAAGAGAGGTGGTGCTGTTATTTTTTAAATTGTTGTAACATATTCTTCATAAAATTAGTAAATTGAATATACTTTAATGTTATGCAAATACTTTAATTTGCATTGAAGCTAAGACTATAGAATACCCAAGACGTGTCACTTGTATAGTTTCTTATGGGAAAAAATGCAATGCTCAATATGGCGGCTCTATCATCTGTTTTATGTTTCCCCATTCAAAGACATAGAAGCTGCAACTCTGTCATTTTTAATTCAAAATAAAATGTTAATTTATTAATAATATGCATTTCTGATAATCACTGTTTGCTATGGTCATGCGGGTTTGTTTGCTCATGGCCACAAGAAAAGGAAGCTGTTCCCTCAACATAAGAAGTCATGACTATGACATAAGGATGCCTTTACCTTGACAAAATGATCTTGTGGCCGCAAGTTTATATGTCATGGCCGCAATATGCTATGACATTCCCATGAATTAATATTTTGTGGTCACAACATATTATTAAATTCCTACAAGTTAATATGTCATGGCCACGACAAAACTTAGCCAAGCACCGAAGGTCATGGTAATTTCTTGCTCTCTGTCGGCAAATGATGGCAGATATCCGGGAGAGCAGGAGGGAAAGATTTGAACGGAGAGATACGGAGTGCAGCGTTTTGGATTGCATAAAATAATAAAAGAAACAAACAAAAACATGGCGAAGGAGGAGTACAGAGCACAAGAGGTGATTGGGATGATTTTTGATGAGACTTGGGAGGAGGCAGAGCAAGACTTTTTCGCATGTGGTGTGTTCATCTGTATAATGTGTCTGTGCCTGTAAATGTATGCGTGCATATGTATGCATGCATGTGTATATGTGTGCGTGCATGAACAAAAAATCCTCCTGAATGAAAACTGTGCAACCCCGTGTCACAAAAAGAATTATAAATGTGTAATATAGTTGAATTTACAAGTATGAAGTGTTGGATTCAATTAATTCAATCATCATTTTTCTTTTTTTTCTAAATAAAAATCAGAAAATGTATTCCTTTTTTGTCTATTTAACTTCTGTTTACAAACTCACCACACACATTATTGGCCATGACTAATTTTTTGAAAACTGCTAGCAATTTGTTAAACATGCTAGAAACATGCTAGCATCATGCTAGTAACATGTTAATCATACTAGAATCATGCTAGTAACATGTTAATCATGTTAGCAACATGCTAGTAACTTGCTTATCATGCTAGAAACATGATAGCAATTTGTTAAAAATGCTAGAAACATGCTAGCATCATGCTAGTAACATTCAAGTAACTTGCTAATCATGTTAACATGTTAGTAACATGCTAATCATGCTAGTAACATGCTAATTATGCTAGAAACATGCTAGTAACTTGCTAATCATGCTAACAAAATGGTAACACCATGCTAGCAACATGCTAATCATGTTAACAACATGCTAGTAACATGTTAATCATGTTAGAAACATGCTAGTAACTTGCTAATCATGGTAACAAAATGCTAACACCATGCTAGTAACATGCTAATCATGCTAGAAAAATGCTAACCATGCTAGCAACATGCTAACCATGTTAGAAACATGCTAATCATGCTAGCAACATGCTAGTAACATGTTAATTGTGCTAGCAACATGCTAATTATGCTAGAAACATGCTAATCATGCTAGCAAACATGCTAGTAACATGTTAATCATGCTAGCAACATGCTAGTAACATGTTAATTGTGCTAGCAACATGCTAATTATGCTAGAAACATGCTAATCATGCTAGCAAACATGCTAGTAACATGTTAATCATGCTAGCAACATGCTAGTAACATGTTAATTGTGCTAGCAACATGCTAATTATGCTAGAAACATGCTAATCATGCTAGTAACATGCTAATCAAGCTAAAAACATGTTAGCAGCATGTTAGCAACCACCCCAGGTACCATATCAATGTGTTTTATACCTCTGTTTTTCGGATAGACTGCATTGCCTTGAAAACATTCAAAATTTAATCTTTAAAACTATTTTAACTTTCAAACTACTTCAAACTGAAAACTTTCAGACTGCAAGCTTTTAAAACGTTTTCAAACTTTCTAGCTAGGCTTTTTCAAGCCAACTTAAAGTTTGTCTAGAAACTTTTCACTATAGAATAACTTTTCTAGTTATTATTATTATTTTACTTGGACATGTACAAATGTTTAAAGGTACAAAACTATCACTTTGGTGGCATCCTAAGGTACAAAATATAAATCGAATATCTATGTACCTTATTTACTCCTAAATGGTACATATTAGTACCTTAAGTGTACATATTAGTAATATTAGTTTTTAAATGGTATTGCCCCAATGACAGTTTTGTACCTTTTTTTTCTGAGATTGTAACAGCTTCCTTTAACTGCATCTAAACTCACAATATAGCACAGCCTTTCATAGTTTATTGCTTAAACGAACAACCAGCAGTTTCTTAGTGAAGGAGAGAGAGCACATGGAAGACAATCAGAGCATTTGACAGCCCCACAGATCTCATTCAGCTTAATTTGTCAGTGTTAACTGAGAGGTGTAGAAATATCTGTCAGACTCTGTCTGTATTAACCTCTGTCAATAACCTCTGTAAGCTGCAGTTAAATGTCATTAGCCATGCCACAAACAAAGCAAAAGCAATGTGGCTAATGGCAAGGTCTTTGCCTTCTCCAACAGTCTGTTCTCCGCTCAATAAATGGATCAGGGTGGGGACAGTTAGATGTCCATCACAGGTTTACGTCACTAATCTGTGATTTTGACTATATTTGTCATATTTGATCCACTTTTCTTGGTGGCTGCACATTGGACACCTCCATCTCCACTTGCAAGAGTTTATGGGAGCGTTAAGAGGGGAATACACAGATCAAGGGCCGCATGTGGGTGTGCAGTTTGAGTTTGCTTTGTTGCTAAGTGAAGCATGTTATACAACAAGGTGAGGGAGAGGAAGTCACAACATTAGAGGTGTTTCATATTTGATGTTGCCTGCAGTTAGCTGTCCTCTAAATATGGCTTTAATGTAGCACTGACAACCTGTGAGTACATCGATGTGGTTCCAGGTGTGAAAATCCCATTAATTTTCTCAACAGAAACGGAATTTAAGCAATAACATATAGACTTTTAAAGACCTTGAGTTCTGATGTTGTTAAACAACAATATATGCTTCTATGAATTCATTTCAACTTAATTCATAGAATTAATGTACATCAGTGGTTCCCAACCATGTTCCTAATGGATATCTCAAAAGGATATGTATATGTCTGCAATGCAAGATTTTATTACAATTTTTTTTTTTTAATGTAATAACAATTTTTTTTTTTTTTCAAATGTAATAACTTGCCATTTCGGTTTGTTTCTCACCAAACCTTACAGTATACCTTCAGAATGCTTGGAATACATGCCATGAGATACATAGGATTGTTTTACAACAGACTTGCATCTGCTTAAAAAAAAAGTGAAAGTCACTATTCTCTGCTATTAAATGGGCAAGTGAGAGCAGGAAATTATGGAGCTGGAGCATAATCTGCAGTGGTTTACACCACATCAAGCATAAACAAGGTTTTGCATATTTGAGTTTGCTTGGGGTTGTCTGGTAAGCATAAGAAGCTGTAATAGTGCATTTCTCACATAAAACTCTCCTCTTTTGTCTGTTTAGGCTGAGTCAGGTCCTCGCGGAGTCAGCCGGGACAGGTTAAGTTCAGAGGCTTCTTCTACACAAGAGAAAGGTGGTCCCACTGTACCGGCCCAACTAATTGGAAACCCTTACGCATTTGGCTTGACACCCGTGTCAGTGATGCAGGACTCGCGCTTTCAGCCTCTTAAGTGAGTATTACTGACGAACTGTGGGAAATTGACTTCACTGCTAAGTAGGGCTGCACAATTAATCGAATGCGATTGTCATGCGCATTTTGTTAAAAAATCCGGTTCTGTAATCAGGAAATCATCATCACGTGCTTTCAGATGGAGCAGAATTTACTACACATAGCCGTAGTTCACTGACAAGTTACGCAAAAAAATGACGATTTTATTGCACGATTCTGAAATCGAAGAAATCATTCGCGCTAATGACAGCTGTTTGCATAGCTTCTCAGTGAACTACGGCTCTGTGAAGTAAATGCTGCTCCATTTGAAAGCATGTGAAAATACCACATTTAATAACATATTTTTACTCCAAACTCACTTCATAACGTCAGTC
>NW_015551038.1:233454-244267 GCF_001515605.1 Sinocyclocheilus anshuiensis
ATGCGCATTTTGTTAGTAAAGCCGGTTCTGTAATCAGCAGTAAATCATCATCACGTGCTTTCAGATGGAGCAGAATTTACTACACATAGCCGTAGTTCACTGACAAGTTACGCAAAAAAATGACGATTTTATTGCACGATTCTGAAATCGAAGAAATCATTCGCGCTAATGACAGCTGTTTGCATAGCTTCTCAGTGAACTACGGCTCTGTGAAGTAAATGCTGCTCCATCTGAAAGCATGTGAAAATACCACATTTAATAACATATTTTTACTCCAAACTCACTTCATAACGTCAGTCGAGTGTTTGAAATAATCCTTATAATAATAATAATGTCACAATCCTTCTGTGAGATGATGTGGCTTCTTACACAGAATAAGGCACGCAACATATTTCATAGTATTTAAGCAGTGATAAAGGCATTGCATTATAAATATACTTTATTTTAATGAAAATTATAATAATAAGAACTCAGATAAACCGTATGTTGCTGTAGTCGTGTGTTTATTAGTCACGTTGAATCAATGAAAGCAGTTGAATCTTCTGTTTATTCAGCTGCAGATAGGCATTTTCTGGGTTTCTTCTGCGAGGCGTATTTGGAGTTTCAGCGTGAGAGCACCCTCTGGCCTTTGGATTGAGATTTAATTCTGATCACAGAACCGTGCTTCACTGAAAGATACGCATGACAATCGCAGCTTCTGTCGAATCGCGATCTCGATTCCATTTCGATTTATCGTGCAGCCCTACTGCTAAGCCATATCTCTATTTGGATTTTAGAGATGTGTTATGTTATTATGAAATATTTTCAGGTTATTATGAAACTGTGGCGGGGCGGATTAGATGCGGGCCACCACAATCTTGGTAATTAATGGGAAACACTGGTTAGAAAACTGTTCATTATTAGCTCAGGTCAATTAAATAATTTGGAACAGATTTTAATAATACTTTACGAAAATGTTGAAATTAATATCAACAAAGGTTAATAAACGCTTTGTAAGTATTTTTCATTGTCAGTCCTCTGCCAATCCATTGATGAAATTAGGTATGCCAAAACTTTCTTCACTTTCGCGTTAAACAAAGTGAAAACTGAAGTCGTCACATATGGAAACAAAGATGAAGTTCTCAAGGTTAATGCATACCTTGACTAAGGGGTCAAACAACAAAAAATCAAGTCAAGTATCTTGATGTGAATCTTGATGTGCAATAACTAAATCAGCATACTATCATCTCAAAAACATTGCAGGAATTAGATGTTTTGTTTCCTGTCAGGACCTGGTGAGACTCGTTCATGTCTTTATCACCAGCAGAGTAGACCATTTTAATGGACTTCTCACTGGCCTTCCCAGGAAGACCATTAGACAGCTGCAACTCATACAGAATATGGCTGCCAGGATTCTGACTAGAACTAGAAAATCTGAGCATATTACACCAGTCCGCAGGTCCTTACATTGACCTCCAGTTACATTTAGGATTGATATTAATGTATTATTACTCGTTTATAAATTACTAAATGGCCTAGGACCTCAATACATGCAGATATGCTCACTGAATATAAATCCAACAGACCACTCAGATCATTACGATCATGTCAGTTAGAAATACCAAGGGTTCACTCAAAACAAGGGGAGTCCACTTTTAGCTATTATGTCACCCGCAGTTGTAACCAGCTTCCAGAAGAGATTAGATGTGCTAAATCAGTAGCCATATTTAAATCCAGTCTCAAAACACAGCTGTTTAGCTGTGCATTTACTGAATGAGCACTGTGCTATGTCCAAATTGATTGCACTGTTTCCTCATTTTTTATTCTTAACTGTTTTACTTCATTTTCAATCTAATTTTTTTTTTCACTTTGAATTACCATTGTGTATGAAATGTGCTATGTAAATAAACTTGCCTTGCCTTTAACAAATGAAAACTTATTGTAAAGTGTTACCTTTCCGCTTTGTTACAATTTTGTTCATGCTAAAAATTTTAAGGTGTGTGGAGAAATCCTAAAACCTGCCATCCCTTTTCAGACACAACTTGTGACATGATTCTTTATTTTTTTAATTGGCTATATTGCTTTAAATTCTCTTCCTGTATTTCACTGACAGCCTGCCCCGTCAGATGCCCCATGCCGTGCCCCCGGCCAGTGTTCCTGAAGAATATCTGAGGGGGTTTCGTCCTTACGCCACAGCTGAGGAGCTCCGCATGCCCTCTTTACCCCTGGGACTTGATCCTGCCACCGCTGCAGCTGCTGCTGCCTACTAC
Organism: Sinocyclocheilus anshuiensis; assembly: GCF_001515605.1. NCBI lineage: Eukaryota > Metazoa > Chordata > Actinopteri > Cypriniformes > Cyprinidae > Sinocyclocheilus > Sinocyclocheilus anshuiensis. The sequence continues at coordinate 235,704 of NW_015551038.1, forward strand.
CACCCTGGATATCTGCCCCACCCCTCCTTCTCACACTACAGGTACACAAACATGCAACGAATAACATGTTTAAAACCCTGGAGATTTGAGATTTTCTGTCAACTAAAGCAAATGAAGTGATAATTCTGTCCTTACTTACTCTCAGGTTGTTGCCAATCTATGTGAATGTCTTTCTTCTGTGGAACACAAAAGTAGACATTAAGCAGAACGTTCACACTTATAACAATGACATGGACAATAAAGGATGATAACTATAACTATAAAGTTTTAACAATCAGTCATTAATAATCACCTAATTCTGTAAGATTAAGGAAGTCCACACCACAACTATAAAATAACGAACAATGAACGATAAAAATACTGACAGGCAATCAGATTCCACCTAAATTTAAAGAGCTTGAGCATTTAAAGTGGCAGATGACATAACTGCATTATGTGCTTAATAAAAAAACAATGTTGTCATCCATTGGTAAGGACACATATATATTTATCAGTATAGTTATCTTTATAGTTACTATTCTTGGTGTAAGCAGAGCTTAATCTCCACAGTAGCACCTTTCCTGAAACAATTCCCAATTCAGCCTTTTGTTGGCCAAACAGCCCTAAACTCAATTTGAGCCAATATTGCTGTGTTGGGCTGGTCAGAATGCTCAGAGAAACAGAGCAATGATTTGAAAGAGCCACAGTGTTTAAATTCTTTTAAATTTTAACTCTCATTTTAACTCTCTTAGAATGGATGATCCATTCTGTCTGTCAGCGCTGAGGTCGCCGTTCTATCCACTGCCTGCAGGGGGTGCTCTACCTCCTCTTCACCCGTCTGCAGTACACATGCACCTGCCTGGGGTGCGTTACCCTGGAGACCTAAGCCACCCCTCACTGTCCAGCCTACAGTCGGAACGCTTGTCAGAGAGGTACACAACAGCACCATGAAACCTGGACGTAAACAGAAATACTGAAATATATCAGTGTATTACAACTTGATGAATCACTATACCCTATTATATTGTACCACTGTCATTTTTGTAATGGTAATGGCCATAAACTAATTTCATGACATTATATCTAATTATAGTAATGTACTAACATTGCAGACTTGATTAAATTTTATTATTTTTTATAGGGATGCACCAAAATGAAAATTCTGGGCCGAAACCGAAAATTCTGGATGCCGAAAACCGAAACCGAAACCGAACATGCTTTGTAATGATTATTTATTATTTTATTAAATAATATATAGTAATTTTGTAAGTAATTTAACTCAATTTAAATTATACTGAATTAAAAAAAACGCAAGCCAATAAAATAACCACACTTTTACTGAATGTAACACAATAAAACTGGACAGAATTTATATTAATATTGGTAACACTTTACAAGTTCAAGTTCAAGTTCAAGTTCAAGTCTGCTTTATTGTCAATTCTTCCACATGTACAGCACATACACACAGAGAATTGAAATAACCGAAAATTCTGGATGCACTTGGCCGAAAACCGAAACCGAAACCGAACATGCTTTGTAATGATTATTTATTATTTTATTAAATAATATAAAGTAATTTTGTAAGTAATTTAACTCAATTTAAATTATACTGAATTTAAAAAAACGCAAGCCAATAAAATAACCACACTTTTACTGAATGTAACACAATAAAACTGGACAGAATTTATTAATGTATAGTCCTACAAAGCTATTATTATCAGAGCATATGTGCAGAGCATAGCGTCACTGACGGTGGCATCATTTTAGCAGCGTTGCCCAGTACAGCTGAACTAGCCTACACCATGTTACAGCAGAGTAGCGCTACTGCAAACAGGAACAAGTATACTGCATAGAAATTTCCTGTCAGCGCGTTATTTGAGCGGACTTTGCTTTTCCGGTGAGCATGAGCGGTACATGAGCGGGAACACACATTCATAGAGCGGAATATTGAGCGGAGCGTCAAACCACGCAGTGATGAGGAGGTGAGCATGAGCGGTACACGAGCGGAACGCACATTCATTGAGCGGAGCGTCAAACCGTGCAGTGATGAGGAGAGTGAAACCCGCGCGCTGAACACTGCCGAGCGGGGCGCGGCGTGCCATATATATTATTATTATTATATGTAGCCTATATTTTCGGCTCGCAAAACTGAAAATGTCATTTTCGGCTGCCGAAAATTCAGTGCATCCTTAATTTTTTCAATAAATAGCATTTGGGAAAAAAAGATGCTCTTTATTAATGTAACTACAAAAGGAGAGCTTGACTGTAGTTTGAAGGACTAGTTTAAATTTATGAGTAGCTTGTTGCTGGACAAACTTTAGAAGTACCACAAACATGTATTTGTGCATATGTATATGTTTCTGTAGTTTGAGCTCATCTGTGTGTGTTGTGTCTTCACAGACTCCAGATGGAGGACGAGCTGCGACTGAGAGAAAGAGAGCGCGAGCGGGAAAAAGAACGAGAACGAGAGGCTGAGCGAGAAAAAGAGCGTGAGCGAGAAAGGGAGAGGGAGAGAGAGAGAGAGAAGGAGCTGGAGCGTGAGAGAGAGAGGGAGAGAGAAAGGGAAAAAGAGAGAGAACGTGAAAGAGAGATGGAGCGACAGAAGGAGAGGTCAGCACGAGAGAAAGAGAGCCACTATCTGGCTGAGCTTCATGGGCTGAGAGTTCCCCCAGATGACAGAGCCAAACCTGCAGACAGAATCACTACAAACAGACCTGGTATGAACATTGATTCACATATGCCAAACCAACTGAACCACAAAAACAGTATGAATGCTTAGTAGCATATCTTTTGTTGTACTAGTTTCAGCAATTTAATACTATGGTTTAACTACACAGTGAAATCTGAATTAAATAAAATAATAAAAATATGTCATCATGATGGATGGTATAAAATTTAGAGTGGAACGTGACATGTTTTTGTGAGATTCACTACACTTGGTCCCACTCCACATATTTGTATTTTCTTATGATACGTAAGTAGCAACAGATCTTTTGTTCCATACATCCGAGTGAAATTATTGAATTAAATATTCAATAATATTTATAAAATAATATTCAATAAATATTGAATTGGGGTTTTTTTAAAATGGGGACTTAACCATCGGTTGTTGTTTGGATTAAGGCAGATCTAAATGGGAGCTTTCAGTCAATTGTGAGAAAGGGCCTGGTTTAAGCAGACTAAATGTTTGAAGTTAGGACATTTTATTATGATGAGCTAAAAAGTTCACTCTTTATTTTAAAGTCCAATTCTCCAATTAACTATGATGTTTGCCTCAGTAAACTCTTAACTTGCTGCTTATTAATAGTTAGTAAGGTAATGGTTAAGTTTAGGTATTGGGTAGGATTAGGGATGTAGAATATAGTCATGCAAAATATCTGCTTTATAAGTACTAATAAACAGCCAATATATTAATAATAGGCATACTAATAAGCAACTAGTTAATAGGGAGAATTGGTCCCTATACTAAAGTGTTACCGCAAAAAAATAAAAATAAAAATAATAATAATAAACATATGCATCGGTTAAACATTCACACTAAGAACAATAAGTCGCATTGATAGGTTGAACTTCCATTAAATGCTGACTTCAAGTGGATATGAATCAGTCAGTCATGTTTACATCATTTAATAAATGTATTTCCATCCTAATCAAAAATTATATGCCAAATGTAAACAAAAATGTGTCCTATTATAGCTTTTTTTAGGAACATCACGCCATCTTACAGTACTGTAAAGTGTAATGTCACTGGGATTGGCTGTCTTGCCATTGACTGGGGCAGCCCCTAATAGTCAACTAGTTGACTAGAAGAGGCTTAATCGATCAACATTTTATTAGTTGCTTAATCGCAGAAAAAAAATCAATGGGAAGAGGCAAAGTTACATAGTCTGTGACGGACATATCATTAACACCTGGTCTATGTGGTAATTACAGTACATCGGTCAGGACATCCAAACGTTCATTTCAATCATCGACCTCAAATGTGGCTTATCATCTGAAACATGAAATATGGCTGCTCATCCTAACATGTCCTCATGAAATCAAAATTGACTTTATTTACTTAGCGCGCATTGCTAGTCTTGAGGTGAACAATTAATCTGTGTAAGTTAATCCACTGAAAAAAAATTGTCTTGGTAATCATTCATCAAAATCTGAACATTTACTTGGGCAGAATATCCTTAACCACGCCCCTCCAACTGTTAGGTTGCTATGAGTGAGAGACAGAGAGGAGGCGTGCAAAAATTAAACCCCGCCCTCTATTCAATATTCCGTTTCAGTTGGAAATACGTCACTACACTAAAATAAAGTCGGCAGCAACTTCCTGTTCACGGTGTATTTAACCTAGAAAAATGTGCGCTATTGAAGTGTTTGTGCGGAGTGTGTCCAGCATTTAAAAAAATTATGTTTTTGAACCAAATTACCTACCCTGCCTTTAAATAGATACTAGTTCACATTTATTAGATACTAGTACTTATTTGAAATGTTACTAGTTAGAATTTTTTTTAATTTTACTAGTAAAATGTTTAACTGAACTCTACTGTGGCCATTCGGACTAGTCATAACATAAGACGAGTAAAAAAGCAGATCTGACTAGTAAGATAAGAATTTTTACTACACTATAATTACAAAAGAACTAGTGTCTAATAAATAAGTACTAGTACGCAATGAATAGCTACTAGTATTTATTAAATAGGTACTAGTATCTAATGAATAATTACCAGCATCTAATAAATACGTACTAGCATCTAATGAATGCTTAGTAGTATTTAAATAGATACTAGTCACTATTGGAATGATACTAGTCATTAATTAATAGATGATATCAAAAACAGAATAACAACTACTTCCTGTCCTTTTGGAGATATCTTCACCCTCATAAATAACTAGTGAGAATGTATTTGGAGATATCTTAATTCAAACAGATCATTACATAAATATGAGTACCTCTCAACCATCCAATCAGAGTTCACATGGTAATATAATACTTTAATATTACCAATAATGAAAACCATATAAATAATAAATAAATATAAATAATAATAAATAATGAAATTGATTGTTAAGTTGGCCTAGCTGGCTGTGTACAGTATATTAGCTTATCTTGCTAATTGGTTTGTGTAAAAATAGGAAAAATAATACTTCTCTTTTAAAGGTGACATATCATGAAAATCGGACTTTTCCAGGTTTTTTAAGTGCTATGGTCCCCGGTGCATCTACCAACCAAGGAAACGTGAAAAAGTTTCCACCCACGGCGCCGTCATTTTGATTTCGCAAACGACAATGGTGTACCAGCTCTAATGCCATGGCGAAAGTTTGAGCAAAACACGCTAACTGTTCTGTCTTTGGCTGCACAGACGAGCACAGAACACTGTCTAAAACCGTATATCTGAAGTTTAAATTCATATGGTTTAAAACGCATGATTTCAGCACGATAAACATGATAAAAAGAACCAAAACAGATGTTTTTTAACAGATACGAGCTGTAATGGCGCAGCTCTATTCTGGAAAAGGGGCGGGGAGCTGCAACTAATTAGCATTTAAAGACACCGGCCCGAAAAACTGCTTGTTTCTGCTTCCACTCAAAATAGGCATTTTCAAAATTATATAATAAATGATCTGTGGAGTATTTTGAGCTGAAACTCCACAGACACATTCTGGGGACACCAGAGACTTATATTACATATTGTAAAAAGGGGCATAATATGTCACCTTTAAGAACTTTAAGGTAAACATATGTAAATCCTTACCTTTTTCTCCAGTGTAGAGAAGTGTACAATTTTTTTTTCTTTTTCTTGCAGCTATATTTATTATTAGGGGTTCAAGCACGTAGTGATGAAACCCTGTTGTAATTGTAAGGATTATTATTATTATTATTCTGCCGTAAAACTGATCATGCAGACCAAATCGTAAGGCCTAGAGACTTCAAACTTGGCCAGATGATAGAGCTCAATTTGGGGAGAACCTGAGAAAGACTCACCCCAATCGGCCTATAGGTGGCGCTACAGCGACCAAAAACGCGAAAGTGCTCATAACTCCTAGACCGAATATATATAACAAATATTTTAAAAAATACATTTTTGGAATCCTTGAGTTACGGGTCACGTTCCGCAATTGAGTTATGTCCAAAACTTACTTTTGAGAACTAGTCCTAGGTTTTTCGCCCGATCGGAACTAAACCACTGAAGAAATATTCTCTGGATAGTGAATATCAATAATTATAAAAATCAAAAGTTGAAATTTCGACTCACTGTCGCATAGTGACGGCAAAACATTTGTAAGGGGAGGGGCCATTTTTACTAAAATGGCTATAACTCATGAACGGAATGAGATATCTTCACCAAACTTGGTAAACATGTGTAAGAGCTCAATCTTTGGTCAAAAAAAAAACAAATCGCGCAGCTCTACCACTTGGTGGCGCTATAAGATATATATAAAATATAAAAACAGCTATAACTACTCAAACGTTAGTCCAATTGACCTGAAAATTGGTATGCAGTGTCTTTGTCCAATGTGCCATGAGGGTCTATGAGGACATTGGCGTATCTCCAAAAACATGGCCGCCATCGGCCAATGAAGATTGAGCACCTATTAGAAAAGGTTAACGGAGGCCGATCGGAGCAAAACTCGGTGGGCATGTTCGACTCATGGCCCTAAATGTCTGTACGAATTTTGAAAGAAATCGGCCACTAGTTGGTGCTAACGAGTTTTATGGCTCTGTAATCACATGGTGTTTCACACATCCACACAATATGCATATCATTTGATAGATCTCTTTATAATACACAACTTTGCCTCAAGAACCATTGCTGTCAATCAAATTGTTCATTAAATATTCTCAATTATGTTAAAAACCTACTTTTGCAAACTAGTCCTTGGTTTTTCACTCAATCTCAATCAAACCACTGCAGAACAATTGTCTGGACTCTCTAGATCAATAATTATCAAAAAAATGTTGAATGTTGTCCTTTGGTTAGCTATAACGGGGTCATTTAGAAAAGGGGCGTGGCCAAATATACCCAAAAGCCTATAAAACCTAAAAGAACGCTTAAAACTTTATGAAACTTGTTGAAAACATGCAACAGTTGATTCTTAACAAGCATGCAAAGTTTCATGGAGATCGGACCATAGGTGGCGCTATAACAATTAAAAAGGCCTCAAAAACACAATATTTCTATAGTAAATGACATCAAATTGCAATAAAAATTTTCATATATTCACACAAACACTAGATCTTCATATCATATGATAGACCTCCTCATTCTGAACAACTTTGCCTCTAGGACCAATGCTGTCAATCAAACTGTTCATTAAACATTTGAGATTATTTAAAAAAAAAAAACTACTTTTGTGAACTAGTCGTAGGTTTTAAACTCAAAATCAATAAAATCAGTGCAGTACAATTCTCTGGACTCTCTAGATCAATAATTATCAAAAAATGTTGAACATTTGCATTTGGACTGTCATAACAGGGCCATTTCATAATATGGTCTTGATCTAGTGTACCCAAAAGTCTATAAATCTTAAAAGAAAACTCAAAACATCACAAAAGTATGTAAAAGTAATTCTAAACAATCATGCTAAATTTTATGGAGATGGGACAGAAACTGACACTGTAATAGTTATGAAGGTTAAAAACACTACGTATCTATGCTGCATTCCCTGAAAGTGCAAATACAACCACTAGATGGCAGCAAAGGATCACTCATTGACTCATTCTATCACTTATAAAGTTCTTTTCTCAGGTTTTACTTAGATACTGACATTCAGATAGTTTAAAATCATTATTATTACATTTAAAATCACATTTAGTCAACGTTTACCACTTCATTTATACAGACATATCAGTTTTGACAATTATGCCACATTATGGTTAAATTTAAACCTGAAAAAAACATTATAAACAGGACACTTCCAGTAAGCATCTTATAACATTTAAAGAAGTCATATGATGTTGCTAAAAATAAAATTATTTTGTGTATTTGGTGTAATGAAATGTGTAATTCAGATATCTATATCTACAACATAATGTGTGTCTGTCTGTGTGTGAGCATGCTTAGTCTGTATTAAGTAATAGAGTGTGTGTTAAGTAATATAGTTCCTTTTCATTAGTCTGTGTGTGTGTCATCATATTCTCCATCATGGATGCATTCTGGTGTCAGTCATACATTCACGTTGGCTGAGACCCCTGACAACATAGAAGCCATGAAGGCCTTTAAGTGCTTGAACCCCAGTAATCGCTGCTTGCATCTATATTTATATTTATTTTTAAATACTCAGTTTTGTATATTTTAGTGGTTATTATAGTGATATAGTAATATTCCTTATTTTGTTTAATGTTTTTATTTAGTAATAATAATATAATTATTATTAGTCATATTGACATATAAAAACAAAATTTTTGGGCCAAATTGTGCAGCCCTACAAACAAGCACAGCAAACCTGGTGGTTTTTTTATATATAACTTTTGGCCTTTTTTTTTTTGTTTTTTTTTTTTTTTCAAATAAAGAAAATGTTTGTCTGAAAACTGTAAGGAATGGATTTTGTGTGCCCTGTACAGTGTACAGATGTAAAGATATTCAACGTAT
>NW_015551038.1:244577-249407 GCF_001515605.1 Sinocyclocheilus anshuiensis
ATTTTTTGCCTTTTTTTTTTTTTTTTTTTTTTTCTTTCAAATAAAGAAAATGTTTGTCTGAAAACTGTAAGGAATGGATTTTGTGTGCCCTGTACAGAACATTAATGTAAAGATATTCAACGTATGTAGCACCAGTGCTATATGCGAAAAAGTTAACGTACAGCCCTGATATGATATTTATTTTTTTCACTGGAGGAAAAAGAGGAAAATAATAAGTAATAAAATAGGTGTCTTATTTCCATCCTGCCACCTGAGGTCACTCATACAATGACCAACACACAAATTAGGCTACTGTTTACAAAATTATAGTGTTTACATTACTGACAAAAATGTGTTTTCTATGTGTTTGTTTACAAATTATCATTTCTTTTCTATGCGGTTTCCTCATAATATGGTTTTCTTAACAAGAAAATTATATTTAAATACTAGTCACTATTGGAATAAGTTCTAGAATCTAATAAATAAGAACTAGTATCTAATGAATAAGTACTAGTAACTTTACAAAAGACACTAGTACCTAAAGAATAAGCACTAGTAGCTAATGAATAAGTACTAGTACTTAATGAAAAAGATACTAGTATCTAAAAAATAAGTACTAGAAACATTAAAATAGATACTAGTACGGTGATTGAAACCTAAAGTTGCTTCGTCTGTTTTCAACGGAGTCAGCCAACACACTTATATAGACAACTATGTCATGCCGACATGGTGGCTTGCTAGCTAGATGGCTAGATAGAAATTGCCTAAAATCTTATTCAAAAAAGTTGTTTAAACCACAGATATGACAAATATATTTTCGCAAAACTGGTTTTCTAATATATTTGACCATTACCAATGCCAAACACATGCACATTTCATTACCACTTTAACACAAAAACCAATCAGTTCAAATCTAATTTGGCCTCGAGCATCACATTTCACTGCACTTTATATAATCTTTAACCTGTGTGACCCATCATTCTGTGCAGCTAAACATTATGCCTATAATTTCCCCCAGATAAAACCAAAGAGCCCATCCTTGCAACCTCTAAACCAATCCAGCCTGGACTTCACCATTCTCTAAACTCCACCCATCACCCCGTGCCCAGCCTTGTCTCTGCTCATGGCATGTATCTGGGCCCTGGAGGGGTGGGACCTGCCAGTCTGACAGCGGCCACCATGCTGCAGCGCACAAATGAGGAAGAGCGCTGGTTGGCCCGGCAACGGAAGCTAAGGCAAGAGAAAGAGGACAGGCAGTACCAGGTTTCAGAGTTCCGTCAGCAGGTCCTAGAGCAGCACCTGGACCTGGGCAGACAGGGGGAAATTGCAGACCTGCATATAGAGGGACACAGGTAAGGGCATTTTCACACTGGATGTTGTCACACAGATGTCTGCATTCCCTGAACTTTAAACATATATTTGAAGAGTTTGGTTCCAAAACGCTATAAATCCATTTTGATTAATTTGAGTAAAAAAAAACACTATTTTCTGTTTCAACATGACAATCACATGCGATTTATCGTGCAGCCCTAAGTTTGTTCGTTGATCACAAAGTACAAAATAGATGAGGATAACTAGGATGCCGGGTGTATTCAAAGCGCCGCCATTACTGTCTAGAGTGTGTGGAATGGTGCGCTGTGGACAAGACAGATCAGAACTGACAGGAAGCAAAGTGGGAGAGAGATAGGGGTTGGGATCGGTAAAGGTCCTCAAGTGAGGATTTGAACTCGGGACGCCCGTAGTGCAACAGCGCTGTCAGCGCGCTGCCCACAAGGCTATCAGCGCCGACAACATATGTGTTCTTTAATGACAAAAATTCAGCCTACAATATACAAGAGGTCACACTTAATTTTTTTTTAATTATTACAGTAATTCAGTTATTGAGCTGCATTAACAGGTGTCATCTAGGAAAAATAGAAATGCTGGATCATGAAAAAGCAGGTATGGGTGGTGATAAAATCTAAATCAGGAGCAATTGGACATCAGGTGAAAACTGTTGGAATGGTTGGGGATGGAATAAAATTGCTGAGTCCTTGTTTCGAGTCTAGTGTTTTTGGTTGGGGTGTCAGAATTGGTTTGAATCCAGTTGACTTCAAAGAGTGACTCACATGTTAACATCATCTACAGTGTACGAAGTACTGATACAAATGAGTTAAGTTTAGGTTGCAAAACCTTGGGACAGTTTTGTTTCATTGCAAAAGTCAGAGCTAACAAAGACTGGGAAATTTATTTCCTCTTTTAGACCTATACCAGACCATCACGAGCCCAACAGCAGAGATCGTGAGAGAGACAGAGATGCCCATCCTCTCCTGGGAGCTCCGCCCCCTCTCATCTCCCCAAAACACCAGCACAAAGACCACGCTCCCCCACCACCAACCACACTTTGGAACCCTGCATCGCTTATCGAGACCTCCACCGACTCTAGACGCACCTTGCATGAGCCCCAGAGTCTGGGTCACTATGATGTTAGTCGGCTTTCCCTACCCCCCTCCAAACATGAACGCCATTACAACTTTGAAAAGCTGGAAGAGGGATTTCGGAAAAGGGACAGTCTGGATAAATATCCTCCCATCCAGCCCAGTGGGTTCTCTGAGTCCAACACTTTCCTAGTGGAGCTGGAAAAATCCACCCATAGCTTCCTGAATCATCAGAGGGCACCACTGAGTATGGCAGGGCCATATGGAGAGCTGAGTGCAGGCCTGAAGTCCAGCGGGTGTTTTAAGAGCCTCCAGGGGCATTCACGTCTTGCACCAGATGCCATGTTAGTGTACGATGAGTTCCTGCAGCAGAACAGACAAGCTGTCAGCAAACTTGACTTGGAGGAGAAAAGACGCAGAGAAGCCAGAGAGAAAGGTAAGTAGTTAACTGTGCCAGTCATCAAATGCTAAAAATGTTCACACAGCCCAGAAAAATTATCATCCCAATGATTATTGTTTTTGTAAAAACTGGTGCTGATATCTATATCTATATATATACTATCTATATACTGATATACTGGTGCTGAGAGCTGGAGAGCCTACAGACAAGGTGTGATAAATTTTCAGTAGCTAAATACTAAATTATTTTTGGATAGCGAATACTTCTTTTAATTGCATGATTAGCAAATAAATTTTTTTTTTAATGGCCATATATCTGCAGATTAAGGCCAAAGTATACTTTGGTTTTTACATGTACGAAAGAGAATGTGTAAAGTGCATGTGACACAAATGTCATCATTGGCATAGTTCACTCACTTTATGCACAATTTTTGTAACCACATGGTCACATGCATCTTGTTTTTTTTTTGTTTTTTTTTGCACTAATTAGTTTCCTCAAAGTAGAAACACTGGCCTGGGCTGTTGTTTTACAGTTAATAAAGAAACAGAGGAGATGGAACAACAAAAAGAATAGTTTCTAGTAGAGGTCGACAGAACCAGAACCATCATTTTTAAATGAATAAAAATATTAATATTAATTATTATATTGATCATTAAAATTAGTTCATAGTTTATTAACTAATGTTAACAGAAGAAACTTTACAAATGTAAAAATGTATTAGTAATAGTAAATGTTGAAACTCTAACGAGGAACAATAATTATACCGCTTTCATTCATCTTAATGTTACAAGTAGAGTCTTATTATAAAGTGTTACCATTTCATTTCAAAGTTATGCTTTAAGATCTTTAAACCTTTAAATATCTACACAAAGGCCATTGTATTGAAATTACATACATATGGATATTGTATGTATACTCTCACACTTTAACTGCTTCTATGCTAGAACATCTTAATGTTACAAATAGAGTCTTATTATAAAGTGTTACCATTTCATTTCAAAGTTATGCTTAAAGATCTTTAAACCTTTAAATATCTACACAAAGGCCATTGTATTGAAATTACATACATATGGATATTGTATGTATACTCTCACACTTTAACTGCTTCTATGCTAGAACACTTGATGATGCTCTAATCAAAATAACGAAATATGTCAGTCGCACACCAGGCAAAAACGCAGCGCTGCATCTAGGGCTGCGTTTACACTTGGCATTAACATGCGACCTGTATCCGGATGTTGTCCACATACACATTGAAAAGACAAGTGATCGGATCTCAGTGTAATGTAAACGCAATCCAGCCATTATGTCTGCATTCGCAGGTCAATGTCACGCAAAACCCCACCCCCTCTTCTGTCAGAAGAGAGATGGAGAACACCAGGCCATGGAGCACTAGTGAGACTCGTACACTTATTTTGATTTGTAAAATGTCCCGTGACTGAAAATGGTTTTCAAAAGAAATCCCACCGCTTCAGGTCAACTTTGCACCGGGGCCATCCTCTGCAGACTTAATCTAAACATTGCACGGGAAAGACAGATCCGATCGGCTATCCAGATACAGATGTCAGTAGATGCTGCCAAGTGTAAACGCGCCGTGTCCTGATTGATGATCGCATGTTAATGCCAAGTGTAAACGCAGCCTATGTGATCTTGTTTGGTTTCTGCTATTAAATCAGGTTCACTGAATTTTAACATCATCATTTGTTTATTTTAGACTGGATAGACGTAAAACAGCGAAGAGTGGTTTATTAAATGGGGAAAAGTTTACTTCAAGAATGAATAAAGCAGTATAGATGAGTTTTAAGTTTGGTAAGTTTGGTAACAGAGCAAACGGAAAGAGATAGCGTGATCTATATTACAGCTCTCTATATCAGGGGTGCCCAACCCTGTTCCTGGAGATCTACCTTCCTGCAGAGTTCAGTTCCAACCCTGATCAAACACACCTATCTGTAATTATTAAGTGCTCCTTCAGATCCTAATTAGTTGGTTCAGTTGTGTTTGATCAGGGTTGGAGCTGAACTCTGCAGGAAGGTA
>NW_015551038.1:255619-256194 GCF_001515605.1 Sinocyclocheilus anshuiensis
TGTGGTTAAGTGTGTGTGTGTCTTTGTACATGTACTTATTTGCTTCTCAGCTCTCTGACGCTATAACTTATCTTCTTAGGTCTAACATACGGTTAAAAAGCATCCCCGACCCAGTCAAATGCCAAATAAGGCAGAGAGAGACACAGACAGGGTGGCCATGTTTGTGCCTCCGGCCTCCTGTTTACAGGCATCCAGAACTAACTCCCAATCCATCTATGGCTGCGTTTACACTTGGCATTAACATGCAACCTGTATCCGGATGTTGTCCACATACACATTAAAAAGACAAGTGTAAACGCGCTTCTGATCGGAATGTTATGCGATCAATGTGTCCTGGTCCAGAGGTAGTCGAGGACGCATTGTGATAGGATCTCAGTGTAATGTAAACGCAATCCAGCCATCGTGTCTGCATTGTGTCGACATCATGCAAAACACCGCCCCCTCTCTCGGGAACTGTCAGAAGAAAGACGGAAAACACCAGAGTGGGGCGCTAGTGAGACTCCTACTTATCTTTGATTTGTAAAATGTCCCGCGACTGAAAATGCTTTTCAAAAGAAAACCCACCACTTCAGGTT
>NW_015551038.1:256423-272868 GCF_001515605.1 Sinocyclocheilus anshuiensis
CTTCAGGTTGACTTTGCAACGGGCCATTCTCTGCAGACTTATTTAAATATTGCGCGGGAAAGACAGATCCGATCGGTTTTCCAGATAGAGAAGTCAGCTCATGTTGCCAAGTGTAAACGCGCCGTGTCCTGATTGACTGATGATCCGATCTGCTTTATCGGATCACGGTGATCGCATGTTAATGCCAAGTGTAAACAGGATAAACTAGCAGGTTATCACACACACACCGGTGTATGTTGCGTTCAATTCAGGCAGTGGTCTAGTGGTTTATTTAAATTAACAAATGGGGAAAAGTTTACTTCAAGAATGAATAAAGCAGTATAGATGAGTTTTAAGTTTGGTGTTTAAATTAACAGAGCAAACGGAAAGAGATAGCGTGATCTATATTACAGCTCTCTATATCAGGGGTGCCCAACCCTGTTCCTGGAGATATACCTTCCTGCAGAGTTCAGTTCCAACCCTGATCAAGCAAACCTGTCTGTAATTATCAAGTGCTCCTTCAGATCCTAATTAGTTGGTTCAGTTGTGTTTGATCAGGGTTTGAGCTGAACTCTGCAGGAAGGTAGATCTCCAGGAACAGGTTTGGGCACCCCTGCTCTATATCAAGCATGCAGACTTTATTAGAGCCACAGAAAGACAAATGTTTGACTGAAAATGCACAATTTTACAGCCTGTGGTGAAGTCATTATGTACATTGACAGCGATTTGGGACAAATGTAATTTAATGGAAAACTTTGAATGGCGCTCTGTGGCATGGCAGGATTTTCCGTGGCTGCTTTTAAATCCACATCTGCACAGCCTCATGTGTCAAAACAAACAACACGAGGTGTCAGTGATTTTCCACCTCTAGAGGCCGCTCTCGCACTGTATAATGACAGCAGACCCTTCTCAGCCACTCCAGCAATGGACGCAACCCAGAAAACTATCAGCATGGATTTTTGCCAATAGCCGAGAGTTCTAGCAATCAACTATCACTGTCGATTAATCAGCAAAACTGATACTTCGGTCGACCTCTAGTTTCTAGTGGGTTTGTGCACATTATCAATTTGAATGTATTTTCATAGGCTGAGTGTTTGATGCTAAGTCAAAAATTGAGTATTCTTTGGGCTTTATTTGTACCATTTTTATCCAGTGGGTCAAGCTTACATAATTTGTAGGTCATTTCTAAGAGCTGTTGAGTGTTCAGTGATATCTTTTTCAGGTTATTACTATGAGCTGGATGACTCTTATGATGAGAGTGACGAGGAAGAGGTGCGAGCTCATCTCAGGAAGGTCGCAGAACAGCCACCACTCAAACTAGATGATTCCGCTGAGGTGAATCACCACAGTCTCATGCATTACTACTATAGTTATCAAATGTTTGTAAATATTGCTGCTTTGTGTAGATTTTTGGATTTTTGATGATTCCTTCTATGACTCTAATGACCTTGTCCCAGTAAATCAGTATTTATTGAGAAAAACCCTCTCTTCCTACAGAAGGTGGAGTTTCTGCAGATGTTTGACCTGATGACTCTGGCCCGTCGGGAGGAAATGATGGAGGTGAAGAGGAGGAAGAGGAGGCGCATGCTGAGAGAGAGGAGTCTTTCCCCGCCAGCTGTTCAGACCAAGCGGCCTACTCCTGCCCCCCTAATAACCCGCTTCACCCCAGAGGACATGAACAACAGCCCTGAACTAGAGGAAAAGAAATGCTTCCTCACCATCTTCAGCCTCAACCACGTCACTCAGCAGCAGAGAAGAGGTACTCGTGCTGTCTGTTGTGTTCATATTGATGCTCTGTTTTTTTTTGTTTTGTTTTTTTTATCTGGACATTTTCACACTAGAGCTTACTTCAGAGTCGTATTATACAATTTGAAGCAGGACTGGCAAGGGGTGGTAGAAGCCTTGATGAGGACCAAGTGTAAAGCAGTGTTGCTCTCACCTCAGATCTATTGGCAGCAAACATACAAGAATATACTATCACAAGCTGTAACATTAATATATGTCTGTCTTTCTTGCTTTTTTTTTTTCTTCCTGTGTTTCAGATAATGAGAGGGTTGAGAAGTTGTTGAAGGCCATAAAACAAAAGAGCGTGACTCTAGACAGCATCAGACACAACCCTCACCCGCTGTGCAGGAGCCCTGCAGCCCTATGCTCAGGTCAGTTCACACTGTGTGTGTGTGTGTGTGTGTGTGCACATGTGTGTTTGTCCATGCAGTGAGTCGCGTTGTGTGCACACAGTGTGGAGTGTTGTCAGTGTGTGAAAGCAGCTGACAGCTCCAGATGTTCATCACTGTCTGTTTTCTCAGCTAATTACCACAGCATGTAATGAGTGTTTTACTGTGGATGACCCTCAGGAGATGCACAGCATCTGTGTTACACTGTCAGGGATGTACAAAATACTCCTCATGATAGCTTCAAAATCCCTTCAGTCCACTCTGGTCGAGAGCCTGTTTGATGTTTTGCTATGTTCATGAATACACTAACCTGCAAACATTAGATTATTGTAGTTATATATTTATTTATTGTGCAGACCTGTCATCTACAATCCAATCTGATGAGCTGCTGAATGGACGGCCTCCCAGTCCCTCCCCCTCTGTGTCTGTGCCCCAACCCCAAGCGGAACCCCTCTCGCACTTGGATCAGCACAGATCTCTCTCAGATCCCTTAAGACTGAAAGACTCTTCCTTGCCTGCTGCATTACCTGACAAATGTCGAGTCAATGACAGCATCCCAGGCAAGAGCTCTAGTCTACTGAACAGTGTGCGACAGCCCCCGTTCACTAAAGAAAGTTCTGTTAATGTCAACGGAAAGACCAAACCCTGGGAGAGTTTCATTGCTGAGGAGTTTGCCCAGCAGTTCCACGAATCAGTACTGCAGTCCACCCAAAAAGCCCTGCAGAAGAGTAAAGGTAATTAGCAGTTCAAATTCTCTTTAAGATTCTGTTATTTCATTGCTTACATACTTAACCGCTAACTTAAAGTTACCATTAAAAATTAAAGTTGTGATAGTCTTTTCTTTCTGTTTGTGACATATCTGAGTGAAATGACTTCTTGAACAAGAAAAAATGTAGGGTGGGACATTTTGTTTATTGAGAATTGATTGGATTGTTCTCGTTTGCTATTGCTGCGATCTCATTTGAGTGTCCCTTGCTCCAGTGTATACATCATCAGAGAAGAGATGTTGTTGCATGAGAGAAGGGAAGTTAGATTGGAACAAATCAATCTGCAGCTACATATGTCACAAAATGTGTTTTGTGGGCACACAATCATGCATGGGAGATATCAGATTTCACAGCAAAAGACGAGTCTGAACAAGCTTAATTTAGCTGCATCTGAATGAACACAAACAGCCAGTGTTCTGCGACATACGTGTTATATGTGTGTGACATACCACAAAAAATTGTCTTACTCAGTATATTTATATTTTAAGACATAAATATAAAGATATGTTTACTTAAAGACCACCTAGTATGCCCCTTTTTACAAGATGTTATATTTGTCTTGGGTGTCCCCAGAATGTGTCTGTGAAGTTTCAGCTCAAAATACCCCACAGATCATTTATTATAACATCTGGAAAAGGTCATTTTTGGGGCGTGTCTACAAAAGAGCAGTTTTTGTGAATATCACTTTAAATGCAAATGAGCTGCATATTCCCACCCCCTCTTCTGAAGAGGGCATAGTGGTCTCTCTGTTGTTGCACAACAGCACAATGTTGCAGGAGAGAACTAATCTTACAAGCGCGGCGCTGACAATTACAATACTTAGATATCGTACCCATACAAATACAGTTAAAATGTTAGCTAAGCACTATAACTTCTTTCTTTCAGAACATGCAACACAACTCCTTGTTCAAGCTCTTGTTCTGTCCAGGCTGGACTATTGCAATGCTCTCTTGGCAGGTCTTCCAGCCACTTCTGTCAAACCTCTACAATTAATCCAAAATGCCGCTGCAAGATTAATCTTTAATGAGCCAAAAAGAACGCATGTCACACCTCTGTTCATCAATTTGCACTGGCTACCAGTAGCTGCTCGCATTAAATTCAAGGCATTAATGTTTGCCTACAAAACCACCACTGGCTCTGCACCCATTTACCTAAATTCCTTACTTTAGACTTATGTGCCCTCTACAAGCTTGCATTGTGCAAGTGAACGGCGTATTATTGTGCCATCTAAAAGAGGCACAAAATCACTTTCACAGACTTTTTCATTAACTGTTCCCTCCTGGTGGAATGACCTGCCCAAATCAATCCGAGCAGCTGAGTCCGTAACCATCTTCAAGAAACGACTAAAAACACATCTGTTCCACATTTATTTGACCCTCTAACTCTAACACTTTCTATTCTATTTTAATTCTACTTTATCTATATTTATCTTTTTTTATTTTTTATTCTTTATTTAAAAAAAACAACAAAAAACAAACACTAGCTTTCTATTTTTTCTATTCTATCTACTTGTTTTTCTTTGTGTATGTGTGTGTATATGTGTGTGTGTATAATATATATATATACACCTTGCTACATGTACTGCGTTAGGCTAACCGAGACTTGTCATTTGCACTTATATATTGTTGCTCTTTTGTTAGTTTTGACTGCTTTTATTGTCCTCATTTGGATAAAAGCGTCTGCTAAATGACTAAATGTAATGTAAATATAACTACATTCACAACGCAGTCTGGAGTGAAATTATTTGCACAGACATAGATGTATTTAGGTGCATTACCTTGAAAAATAGAAGTATTCCACAGTGGCTCAGATGTTGGGAAAAAATGAAGACTTATGTTCAGTCTTACATTTAAACACAGAGCACCTGGGATAGCTTACAAGACATTGATGACATTACAGCTGCTCATGCGCAGAGAAAATGGAGGACAGTGTACAATCGCTGAAGGTGGAAACTATGGCAATGCAGGATTGCCAGTTAGCCCCCGTGGCAATGTGATGTCATATTGCTTAGAGAATCAAAACAGCATGCCTAGTGATTTAGTTTAATGGGGATTAAAAAAGGAGTGGGTGGATTTTTATCATTGTAGGGTGGTTATATTCACACACACAAATTTATGCTCAAGCATCATGTAAAAGTAGATTTTGCATAATAGGTGTCCTTTAAGCAGAATTTTAAAATTTACTATTGACCATTCGTTTAACCACTCAAAGAAATGTATCAAAGATTAGTGAAATTAATCCTTTAATAAAGCAAAAACACCTGCCATTGGGTTTTGAAAATTATAAGAGAATAATAATAATAATAATAATAATAATAGAGAATATTATTTTTTGAACTGGCATGTTTCAGTACAGATTAAAATGCAAAAATATGTGAGTGTAAGCAAGTGTTTGGGGAAAAAAAGGCATTTTTACATGTATAATAAACGCCAAAGCAAATACAAAAATCTGAATGGCTGTTTGAATACATGTAAATACTGTGGCTTCCATTCTTCTTCATGACAAACAGGTGTCAGAAACAGATGTTTCGTTGCACTTGCACAGGGCTGCTTTGTGTACAAGGGTAGCCATTCTAACAACTGTATTTCTTCTGTTCCATAAGCGCCAACTACAGTCAGAAAGTGAATTAGCATTTTTATTCTGCCCATCTGCTGCTTTTGTTCAGATCAATGTGAAAAGCAGACAATATTTTTACACAAGAAACACACAGTGTTGTAAAATTTAACTGGTCAATGGAAAAGAAGGTCATGTTCATTCTGAAAGTCGTAATAATTCAGAAAACAAGGTATCTAGAAATTTTCACGTTTTGAAATGCCCAGATAATAAGTTGATAAGTTGATAGCGGTGCGCCAAGTCTGACACTTTCTGCTTCCCATAATGACACTTGTGCAGTGTTTGCTTATTTCAGTACTGATGAAGTGGATGAGATGAGGTTAATTAAAAGTGTCATCCAGGTATTTAAAGTGCACTTTTTATTTTTTGTAATTTTCAGTGTAAACACACTAATCACTATTTATACTACAAAACAGCCTAGAGTAGTGCATAATTACACAAAATGGGATGCACCTAGAATAAACGCTAAACACCTGTGACTGGTCAGTCTGGCCAATTGTGAATCATCTGTTTTGTCATCAGTGCTTGTGCAGCCACTGGCGAGAACCTTCTAGGGATGGGTGATATCAAACTTTTTTAATTTGATCAAATTCGATACTTTTTGATACAATTTTAACAATACTGATACTGATTATGTATGTGATTCTATTTAAAACAAATCACATCTAAATGACACATACTGGCCATTAATAACAAATGTATCAAACTGTATTAAATGTACTTAAAACATTTGAAAGTCATGCAAAAACCCACATTTTGTATTAATATAATTTTAATATAGATATTATTTACAAGTATCGATACCAAATAAGTAGCTTGTGAGTACATACCGATTTGCTTATAATCTGTCAGAAATGCTAGACACAAGACTGAAAAACGTAAATGTTTCCTGAATGAATCAAATAGAAATGGCCTATGCATTACACAATGAAAATGGCTTTGTTTCAAATTCTTATGTAGGCAACATTTAAAGGGATCATAGATGCAGAGACTATTGCATAAGGTAGGAAACATTATTAAGCTGCCTTCTAGGATACCTGGTAGTGCCATTTATGCTAGGATTCTCAATTTAAGCTCAACTGGTAGAGCAGTGTTTCTCAAACCTGTTCTTGGAAGTACACCAACAGGGACACATTACGGATGTCTCCCTTATCGGACTCATCCATTTCAGGTCTTGATCTCTTTACTAATAAGCTAATGAGTTGAATCAGAAGGGTCTGAAAATGTGCACCGTTGTTGTGTCTTCAGCAACAGGGTTGGTTGGTATGGAGAATGGTATTAGCGATGCAAAACCCATGGTGTGATTCCCAGAGAACATTTTGCATAAATTGAAATACTGTACATTAGGTTTCATTTTAACTGACAATCTTGTCCGGCTTAGTGTAAAAAGCAGCTAATAGAATCAACACATCTTTTCCTCTATCAGGAATAAGCTAATGAGTTGAATCAGAAGGGTCTGAAAATGTGCACTGTTGTTGTGTCTTCAGCAACAGGGTTGGGAAACACTAGAGAATGGTATTAGCGATGCAAAACCCATGGTGTGATTCCCAGAGAACATTTTGCATAAATTGAAATACTGTACATTAGGTTTCATTTTAACTGACAATCTTGTCCGGCTTAGTGTAAAAAGCAGCTAATAGAATCAACACATCTTTTCCTCTATCAGGTGGTGCCTTGGTCATGTCAGAACAGAACAACGCAGTAGATTCATCTGTGCATTATAACATTCCTGAGCTCCAGAGCACACCAGGCCGGTCCAAACCCCACCCACACCCTCCTTCATTGCAGCCCAATGGACAGCACTGCCCCCCACAGCCTTCCCGCCAGGAGCTCTCCACAGAGGAGTCTGAGGAAGAGGTTGAGGATGAGGAAGATGACACAGAGGAGGACGAGCCCACAACATCTAGGTGGCAGGGCATTGAAGCCATCTTTGAAGCGTATCAAGATTATGCAGAAGGTAAGATGTGTGTTCAGCAGATTGGGTCCCTATCAGTACTGTTGCATGAAGGATATCATAGTTCTGGTCAACAGAAGAGTAGCTCTGCAAATCCTTAAGTTGTGGTGTGTTGGTGTATGTGATGCCAGGGGTTTCTTGAATGTAAGAGGGAGGACCTGAGGAGTCTTACCGCTCCCTCTCTCTTTCTCTCTGTTTGACTCTAGAGCAAAGCATTGAGCGACAAGTTCTCCACAGTCAGTGCAGACGGCTGGAAGTGCATCACTATAATCTCAGTCTAACTGCTGAACAGCTCTCACACTCAATGGGGGTAAGAAACACACAAATGCTAACTTCTTTTAGACTCCATTTCTACCTGATATTAAGATGTATTTTCAATGGTCAGGCAAGACGCATTACTGTTTCTATTTTAACGTGCATTTCAGATGTGTCTCCTACAGTCAAACCAACATTTATTCAGACACCTTCAACATTTCTCACATTATCACAGTTTATTCACTATAGTTTAGAAAATTGTAATAAAATATGACAAGAACTCAGAGTTAAACAGTGTCAGAACAAATTCATCTTGATAATGTCAGATAACTTTGATAGAAAGGTATGTAATGAATTAGGTTGAATAGCTGTCAGCTGTACACAATTAGATGATATCAATTTAGGTCAACCAATTACCAAGCAATGCTTAATTTTGTTCAGTCTGTGGTGTAGAAAGGTTGCATTAGCAATTAAAGAAAAAACGTTTACGCAAAACTCGGTCAGGTCA
Source organism: Sinocyclocheilus anshuiensis (assembly GCF_001515605.1). Classification (NCBI taxonomy): domain Eukaryota; kingdom Metazoa; phylum Chordata; class Actinopteri; order Cypriniformes; family Cyprinidae; genus Sinocyclocheilus; species Sinocyclocheilus anshuiensis. The sequence continues at coordinate 264,674 of NW_015551038.1, forward strand.
AAGTGTCTGAATAATTTTTGGCCGCAAATTTTGTATCAATTTTACTGGTAGTCCACTGTATGAAGAATTTTTGGGTATGTCAGTTTCTTTATTTTGCAATCCTCACTTACATAAAGGAACTATAGTTTCCTGCACCCTTTTTTGGCCGCAAATTTTGTGTCAATTTTACTGGTAGTCCACTGTATGAAGAATTTTTGGGTATGTCAGTTTCTTTATTTTGCAATCCTCACTTACATAAAGGAACTATAGTTTCCTGCACCCACTAGTAAAAAAATATATAAAAAATTATATCTGGTGTCTGAATAATTTTTGGTTCGACTGTATAACCGCTTGTGTTTACAGTTTGTTGAATTACTGTCCTCTTATTTCATATCACTCTACATCACTTTCATGGGAATGCTAAGTGCGGTGCACAAATACTGTTGAGTGAACATACACATATGTCGGGGTCATGCCTCCACGCCATAAATATTAGATCCAGCCTGGACGCCAGATCATGTCAGACATCCTATCTGAACAGGTACCTGGTCCTCCCCAGATGATGTTTCATAGGTAACGTGTGCATTTTTTCTGTAGGAGCTGATGGCTCAGAAGCAGAAGCTTGCGGCTGAGAGGGAGAACCTACAGGCAGAGCTGGAGTACTTTAAGAAGTGCCTGATGCTGCCACAGAGCCCCTGGTCTAGGAGTCACTTCAAGGGCTATCCACCCAGGTGACACCGACCAACCACTCAAACAACCTCCCACATCCCTTACAAACCCCCAAACCCAGACCCATGTTCAGGCCACTCCGAGAGCCTGGATAGTGATGGTGAGAAACAGAACATCTGGCCCACAAATTTGCCATCCCTTGTGATGCCATCCTGTGGGCAAAATCACGCATGAACACGTCAAAGCCTCTGAATGCCTCCAGCTCGCAGGGACAGCCATACTGCATCGTAGAGAGAAGAATGCCAGTCGAAATGCAGCTCAGCCCATCTGCCATCTCTTTACCATGGAGGTCACGCCTAGAAATGCACTTAAAGACAAAAAAACCTGAAGAACTATCTGGAGGTACTGTGTTATGACAGACTACTCTTTATGATCTAGGGAAGGGAAAAAACATCAAATAAATAAAGGAAAATTTTTTATTTCAAGATTTAGAATAACATTTTTTAAAGAGGTGCTTCAGCATTGTATTGTAAATAATTTCAAAACAACGGAAAAAGAATTTTGTATGTTTTTAATTCTTTGGAAGAAAAAAAAAAAGCCTGCCATTTTTTTCTAATATATTGATGCTTTTGGGCGTTAAAAGGTTTACTTTTAGTGTTTGCTCTGCTGCTGGTCAGAATAACCCTTTCAGGACTTGTGGAGTGATAATATCACTTCCTTTTTGCCTGAACTACAGTAGCAATGGCCCCAGGACATACCGCCAACGTTTTTCCCTCAAGGCCATGCTTTACAGGATAACTTGAGCCCTGCATTCTGATGACATATCCACTGAAATTGTAGGACCCAGGACGTCTACTATCTTTTATTATTGGTTAGTGGTCACTCGTCTCACAAAGTTCCAGACTGCTAAACGGAGCTGTCTTTTTTTTTATCATGAAGCAGCATGCAGCCTCTTTTTGGATTTCTGTTTCATTCAATTAAAGTGCGTTTTTTACTAGAATGTGATATTCTGAAATCTATATCTCACCTGTGTGCACAGAGGGCTCAAGCGATGAACTGACATGCACAAAAATTAAATCCATAAATGTTGTTGTACAATAAGAATTATAATTTGTTTGATATACAAAACATTTTTGCCATTGACAATTACTGTGCCAAATTTTCAGAGGTGGCATGCCAAAATGTTGAAAGCAAAGCTTGATCAAGTTGAAGAATTAAGTCAGTCCTGCTGAGAGTTAATTGGAAAATTGCAAAAGTCCCCCCAAAAAAACTGCTTTGCCCGAAGACGTTCTTGTTTGCCAAGATTTTATTTTTTTTATATCCATTGCTTATGAATGATGCATTTTAACATGATCATGAGTCATTGACAAAAGCATTAATATGGGCCTTAAATGAACTCTTGACTGCCTGTAATATCTTTAATTTTCTACCTTTTTATATTATTCTCTTAGATGATGTAGAATCTGGGAATGACACACCTGTTTGTTTTCCTGCCACTTAACCCAACCTCCATCACTTGTGCTGCACATCACATGTATCTCGTGTATGCAGCACCACATACAGCATGCAGTTATAGACAGACCGCACACACCATTTTTTGATCAGAATTTAGTGCAAGGGTAAAACACAGGTTTCTCAAATGCATCTTTGAAGCACAGGTGAGGAGTTTGCTTGCCATTTATTTAGGCTATGCTGACCCCGAGCAGGCGTGCCATCAGTGTGATCACTTTGTGTGTGTGTGTGTGTGTGTGTGTGTGTGTACCTGCTTCACATGAAGCACTACCACTGCCTGATGAGAGCATATACACACCTGCCCAATGCACACACACAGTCACACCCAAACATAATGGAGGATATTAGATGCTGTGAAACCATGGGGGTTTTTTGTTTGTTTTTCTTTTCTTTTCTTTTTTTTTATGTACTTGTTTGAATTCATTGTAATGTAATATATTCTTTGTTGAGTGTAGTAATTAGGTATTTATGGATATATTGCTGTAATTTCAGACAAAAAAATTAAATATTGCAAAAAATGTGTTTGCTGTGTTTTATTTTGTATCCAACAAAAACCTCTTCCCACAACATTCTTTTCCAAAACAGTAATTCTCTTCCAAAATTCTATGAGCACTTCATACATAAAAACACATTGTCACTCATTACTCTGACTTTAAACATTAAATGCCCAACCATAAGGTTTTTTTGTTTGTTTTTTTCTGAAGAATCTTGGATTTTTTTTTTCCTTCACAACACATGAATAGAACAGTCATACACCTGAATGAATGGTATGAAGAAAAAAAAACATTTGAAGCTGATGTATGTTTTGTTTTGCTGATGTATGTAAAGTATGTTTTGACATGCAGAATTTATTATGTCCAGAAGGAATACATCATTATGGTGGTCACACACTCTCCACTTTTTGGCTTCAAATATTATTCAATAAGATATGACTACAAGTGAAACATTGTTTAATGCCTTTTTTGTTGTTTTGTGCATACCTTTGCAGGTTGCAGCATGGTGCACCAGATGTAGACGAGGAGTAAAGTGCTGAAAATAAAAATTAGTAACCTTCTTGTGTGATCTGAACAATGGCACTCAGTGTGCAAGAAAGATTGGACCACAGTAAAAGTACAGGTCACAGTTTTTCTTGACTGCTAACAATTCTTGAAACAATGCACTATTTTCTCACAAATATAAACACAATTTCAACTTGTATAAATCTCAGACTTCCATTCAAAATACTGTTACAAAAACCCCCTTATGGGAATCAGGAATCATTTTGCAAGTCAATGTCCATTATAGTTTATAACATAAAGGGGTGCAGATACAGCAAAAGTTTACTTTAATTACACTACTGTAAAGAGATTGTGCAGTAGATTAAAAGCACTAGAAAAGTTCAAATGCCAACGAATTGAATATGAATACACAATACAGTATACTGTACAGTTAAAATAAATAAAACATCCTCTGCCAAAGTGCATTACTGTTGGTAATGCCCTTTTTTATTTTATTTTGCAATACTATAGTAGTTTCTTTGTCTTCTGACAAGAGACAGTTGTCTCTCAGTTCTGTAAAAAAAATAAAAATACAGTACAATAAGTACTTGACTACAAATCTAAAGTTTCTTCTCTAAAGTACTGCTACTGTGTACTGTAATTATACTATATGTAAGCAGTAGAACAACAACCCTGTAGTAGATGATCATGTTGGCCAACGTCTCTGATGGTCAATTACAGACTACATCTTTCCCCCTCCTCTTCCTTTTTGTTTCCCACCACTAGGGTCCATTTTCCAAAGCATATTTTTGTTGAATAAATGTGACCCTGGACCACAAAACCAGTATTAAGTCGCACGGGTATATTTGTAGCGATAGCCAACAAAACATTGCATGGGTCAAAAATATAGATTTTTCTTTTAAGCCAAAAATGATTAGCATATTAAGTAAGTAATGTTCCATGAAGATATTTTGTACATATCCTATGATATATCAAAACTTTAGATTTTTGACCGATTTTTTCACTAATTTTTGATTAGTAATATGCATTGCTAAGGACTTTTGGACAACTTTAAAGGCAATTTTCTCAATATTTAGATTTTTTGCACCCTCAGATTCCAGATTTTCAAATAGTTGTATCTCGGCCAAATATTGTCCTATCCTAACAAACCACACATCAATGGAAAGCTTATTTATTCAGATGTATACATCTCAATTTCAAAAAATGTACCATTATGACTGGTTTTGTGGTCACAAATGGTTACAGTAACCGGAAAAGTACAAATTTAGGTTAATACATTTATTTAAACAAAACATTAAAATGGTCAAACAACTTTTTTCTTTAAAAAAAAAAAAATAATAATAATAATACTAATAAAATGTAAACCTCCATTGCATACAACTATTGATTCAGTGTTTGTTTTTTTCTCCTCTAGACTGGTCAGCATCTGTTACTATTTACATGCCAAGCCACAGCAGTGGTCACTAGTTCAAGTTCAGATATGATTCCATGATACGGTCAACAGTAAAATTTTCAAATATCTGTTTCAGAACATTAAAGCAAACTTCAATCTGTTTTTGTTTTACTACATATTGCAATAAGGTGGAAAATGACAGATCAATCTAGAGAATTTCTCCTTTATCTGCCCGGCTGCAGGTTTGAGCGCAGTTTATACATGTAGTTCAGAGTCCAGCAGAAATGAGCATTTACACCCTGCACTAAGGCTTTTTAGGCCTGCTTTTAAACCTTGGTAAAATAATGTTTCACACTAATTTATAAAGGGGTTAGCATTACAGTGAACCTTGAAACATAAAACTTTGGGAATGTTTAATTATGTTCACATTCACATAGAATTCTTATTATTATACCATGCAGAATTTGAACTATACTCACTACTTACCAGAAAAGGGACAAAAAAAATCAAAAATACCACTGGAATTTTCATTGAGTTTCCAAGATAACTATACTGTATGGTTTAGAAATCAAATCCTCCTACTCTGCAGTTCAACAGAAGCATTTATTACAACTAAACTGCAAAAATGGCCCACTATGAAATCTTTACATGTGAATCTGAGCCCTGGAAATGTACACAAATGACTGTCCACATTTACACTTATACTAAACCTATGGTGATCATAAAGAAACTAATAAATCTATAATTAATTAAAGGTAAAAAAATAGAACATGAATATTTCAGTTCATGAGGTTAAAGGTCAGTTATTGTGATAACACTGAAAAAAAGCCTGTTTAACTCCAAAGACCACAAAACGTGAAAACACCTTTCCCTTCATCTTTTCACCAATAAATCCAATATTTCAATAGCTTCTATAGAGGTAAAATAATGACAAATGTCTTTGAAAAAAAAGGGTGCTGAACTGCACTAATTGAAAGGGGAAAAAAGAAACATTGCACTGCATTAACAGTGCTTGCATTTTAATGCATTGTATTCTCAGGGATTTCATTTTTAGGGGCTGAAATTTAACGTTGTATATTTAGGCTGTTAATTAGGGATGGGTATTTTTCTAAAAATATTGTATTCGAATATTTGGGCACATAAAAAATATATTCAAATATTTATTTATTTAAATGACATTTAACGAGATAGACATTATTTTTTAATAATCAAGTTTTTGTCACCATTTCTGAACAAGCTTATGATTAGGCATTATGGTCCGTGTACGTTTTGATCATTTCATTTCCTATTTGGAATGGATAAACGAGAAATGAAAATACGGCTCGTTTATTCGTTTAGCTTAACAAACGGAAATGAGATTTCGGCTCGATTTCTCATGTTTCGTCTGTGGTTTACAAATGGTTTCGGTATTTCATTCGCACACGTGGGCGGCGCTGAAACGCCCCCTTCATCTGATTGGTCAAATTGTTCTGCCTTCAGTACGAGTTTTTAATTCTGTCAGACAGAATAAGAGTCACGAGTGCAGCGCTGCATATTGCTCTTTAATAAAATATTGTCTGAAACCACCACTCACTGTTAACTACGCATAACATTTGAAGCAGACATATGTTGCTAGGCACGTACATAATTTGTGCTGCTGCGACTTGCAAGCGAACTATAGGCTACTATATGCTGACAGAGTATTTCTAGGATATACCTTTGTATGAATATTGTGTGTCCCATTGGTAAATGCAGTGCAAATAGTTCTTTGGATAAAAGTGAAGTGGAAGTAATAGGCTGAACAGAATGAGCATTTGCATTTGACGTGACGAGACGTGACATGTGGCCAAGTATGGTGACCCATACTCGGAATTAGTGCTCTGCATTTATCCCATCCAAAGTGCACACACACAGCAGTGAACACACACACACCGTGAACACACACCGGGAGCAGTGGGCAGCCATTTATGCTGCGGCACCCGGGGAGCAGTTGGGATTCGGTGCCTTGCTCAAGGGCACCTCAGTCGTGGTATTGAAGGTGGGAGAGAGCGCTGTACATTCCCTCCCCCCACCTACAATCCCTGCCGGTACGAGACTCGAACCCACAACCTTTGGGTTTAGGCCACGACTTCCCCCGAGAATCACGATAATATGTCTGTAACATTTCCCAACTCTCGTCTTTTATTTAGATCAAAAGGCACTAGGTAGGTGTGTGTGACACATGAATAAATAGGCCTAATTGTGCACATTAAATAGATATAAAGTTTAAATTTATGAATGTAAGCGTGTAGCACTCTCCGTTCACATGAAAAGAATGAGATAAGCTAGAATCAGTGAACGTAACCTTAAAGGGCACCTATTTGCCCCTTTTTACAAGATGTAATATTGGCCTTGGGTGTCCCCAGAATGTGTCTGTGAAGTTTCAGCCCAAAATACTCAACAGATAATTTATTAGAACATCTGGAAAATGCCATTTTGCGGGGGGGTGTCTAAAAAAGAGCTGTTTTGGAGTGTATGGCTTTAAATGCAAATGAGCTGCATATTCCCGCCCCATCTCTAGAAGAGGGCATCGCGTCTACGTCTCTCTGCATTGCATATCTACAGCAATAAGCAGCTGGTAGAAGCAACATAACTGAGAGCGAGAGAACCGGTGTTTAGCCGTATATATGGCAAGTCAAATGCACTGAAAGTGGGACAAAACAGCGCGATGTTACAGCTCGCGCCGCGCTGATCAATGGACCGCGCTACCGAATGAATCTCGCGCTAGGAACTAATCTCACAAACTGATCAGGTAAAAAATACTTAAAGGTGACATAACACACAGTTTCACCCACTCATGTTAATCTTGAGTACCTATAGAGTAGTATTGCATCCTTCATAACTCCAAAAAGTATTTAGTTTTATTATATTTATAAAAGAAAGATACAGCTTTACAATTCTCTCCTGAATAGCCGAGCTCCTGGAGGTGCGCCGTGGGCGGAGCTATGGGAAGCCAAACAACCCAAATGCAGGACGAAACAGCGCGGTATTAAAGTGTTCGCGCCGCGCTGACCTGTCATCGGTGTGGCTCAATGGACCGAGCGGCGCGACCGACTCGACAGCGCAGAGAGGACGTGTTTACTAGCGCCAACGAGCTGACAGCGCGGCGCTGATCAGTTACAACAGCGCAGCGCGAACATTACTCTTCTTCTTCTTCTTCTTGTTTTATGGCGGGTGGCATCCAACGTTAAGGTGCATTACCGCCACCTACTATGCGAACATTACTCTCCGCAGAAGTTCGTGTTTTTTTCCTGCACATAACATAATGAAGAGTTATTACATTTCTTTTGCTTATTATCTTTCATATTACTACATGTAAACAGTAGTTTTAGCTACTTTGAAGCACGTATAGCCTATATTTAGTAGTCACGTTCACAGCAGAAACTTCCATTATCCTCTTAGAATTAAAATATTTTATGGTTTCGTTCATCAAGGCATATTTAAGTAAATTTTACATTTAAGGATATTTGTGTAACTGTAGCATATGATTATGCTTGAAAAAAAAAGAGTAAAATGTACTGATACTTTTCTGTCAGGACATACATTTTCCCTTATGGAAATACGGAAATTAACAATGGTTTTACTATAGTAAAAGTGCAGTAACCATGGATTGATTGTCATTTTTT
>NW_015551038.1:273086-274040 GCF_001515605.1 Sinocyclocheilus anshuiensis
CTGCATCCACTGTTTACATAACGCTGGGTTCTTTAGGAAGCTGAACAAAGTTATCTTTCCCTTAAAACCAAAAACACACTTCTTTGTAGGGGTGGGAATCGCAGGGTACCTCACGATATGAATCACGATACATGGCTCACGGTACGATAATATCACGATGCCACAATTCTGCGATAATCGATATATTGCTAGACAATTCAATGATACATCACGATATCTGTCTAACTATGAAAACAAACTGCCTGTGAAAAGGTGAAGTGCAAGTTTTCTCTCTTGATTCAAGTCCAAACTGTTAGAAAACAGCACAAAAGTTCTGTAAATCAAATTTAACATGCTAAGGAAATTAATAATTTTATTCTTGGACTTACTAAAAGCTTACACTTTTCTTTGTGTGTAAACCAACACATTTAACTGATTATCAACTTTATATATAGCCTAAATATAAACCTGGTAAATTTCAAAATTTACCTGGAGTGCTTTCTCAACCTTTCCTCTCCTCTCATCATAAAAATGGAGCCCTGCACACATGACATGCAGGGGGGAAAAAAGCCATTCACATCGCGTCTTTTGCGTGCTCAGGTTCGTTATTTCAAATGTAGACGCTCGGCAAGCAAACACACTGCACACTTCTGTGCTGCATTACGGCTCTTGTAAACCAACACATTTAACTGCTTATCAACTTTATATATAGGCTATATATAAACCTGGTACATTTCAAAATTTACATGGAGTGCTTTCTCTACCTTTCATTTCCTCTCATCATAAAAAGTCCCGCACACATGACATGCAGGGGAAAAAAAGCCCGCCCGCAAAAGCCCGCATAAAAGTAATCTATGTTGATTTTTTTCAGCACATCGAAGAAAACATGAAATGGTTCTGTAACATCTCCTAAACTCCACAACATCCCAGCATAAACACTCCCGATAAAATATTTGTTATTTAGGCTAAGCATCA
>NW_015551038.1:274614-275412 GCF_001515605.1 Sinocyclocheilus anshuiensis
CTGCGTTCATGGTTTGGAAATGGCCGTATGCGAGCAGCGCTTCCTTTATTATCACTAAAAACTGACATCTCAGTTAATCGCGATCTCATAAAGCTTTGTTATTATAACACAATAAATATATGCACAATGAATCAGAGTATGTGAGCGGAGTGGAGCGGCAACAATTTCCCCTCCGCACTCCAAGCGTTCAATAAGCACTCTGCTCCAGCTCCGGGTTCACCATTTCCCGCTCCCTCTCCACTCCTAGCTCCACTGATCTGAAACACCGCTCCTAAATTATTTCACTATGCTTGAAAAAATCAAAGTTCTGTTCAGAAATTATATTAAACGAAAAATAAATGCATAATACTACAAGAATAGTTTTAACATGGTTTATTGGAACACTACAATTAGCCCACGTCCATATTAAATGACTGCTTAACTCGCTTAGCTTACTTAACGCTGCAATGGCGAAGCTGAGGGTAGTTACTTCAGAAACATAAAGAATATGCTGTAACTTTTCCGTTTTTAAGCTGATAAATCACAGGACAACGTTGACCAACTTTTCTTTATTCCTGAATGTATGTGTCACGATGCACATACACGAGGAACGAGGAGACGCTGGAGAATACTTTTACCAAGACTTTATTTTCAGGAACCAAGAGAGACGAACTCAGGAAGACGTTTACACGAAGACGTTCACAGCGGAACGAGAACTTGGGACTGGGAACACATTTTATACACAGACACACAGGAGGAGGGGATGACGAGACACACCTGGGAGCAATAAAACCAAGGGAAACACCTGGGACAAATGAA
>NW_015551038.1:276484-277905 GCF_001515605.1 Sinocyclocheilus anshuiensis
AGACCTCCCGGGCGTACTCGTAGAAGGGGAGATCGAGGCGAGCTAGGGCGGCAATGCGAGCGGCAATTTCCATCGCCGCGGGGGTGGGGGGGGAAACCAGGAAACAAAAACTTTCAAAAAAGGGGAAAAACAAACGCGAGGAGAAGTCGCCGCTCACTTTCAGTTTTGGTCCGGTATGCGCGCGATCTGTACGTTATGTGCGAGCTTGTGTTCTGTCCGTGTGCAGCAATGTAGAAGCACAAAAGTTTCGAGCGGAGATTAACAAACTGTTCAATTTACAACATGCTTTAACCTCCCGCACTCGTCCATCGCCATTTTAACCTTCATATGTGATCCACATATCTGTCAAGTTAACTAATTATGTTTAATGCGTGAGTTGGCATAATTTGTGCTCGTGACGGAGCGATAGCTGAGCGTTCTCGGAGCGATTGAAAACCTCAATGCTCCGATTTTCAAAAAATCTGCTCCTAGCTCCAGGCAAAATCACGCCGCTCCGCTCACATACTCTGCAATGTATCTTTCACAATGTCTACACTTCGTGTGTTAAAATGAGAGGATTCGTGAGCACGCAATTTCAGCACTGCGGTGAGTAGATTCTAATTTAATCACCATTATTGGCCATTGCATCCAGAAATCAACAGCGGAGTCTGTGATTGGCTACATTGTGCAACCCTTTAAATACGTGTTATAAATAGAAACTATGCCTAGCTTGCGCATGTCAATCATTTTAATGTTAATATTAGTTGTTCTTTTTGCTGTTCTGCAACAGATAAATAAAAATTCATATGTTTTAGACACTTTATGTTTAGATCATTTCTATTTTGCGGGAGTCCCGCAAATTATTCTCCCGCATCCCGCACACATATGTATGGGAAGCCAAACAACCCAAATGTAGGACGAAACAGCGCGCTATTAACGTGTTCGCGCCGCGCTGACCTGTCATCGGCGCGGCTCAATGGACAGCGCGACCGACTTGACAGCGCAGAGAGGACGTGTTTACTAGCGCCAACGAGCTGACAGCGCGGCGCTGATCAGTTACAACAGCGCAGCGCGAACATTACTCTTCTTCTTCTTCTTCTTGTTTTATGCGGAGAGTAATGTTCGCATAGTAGGTGGCGGTAATGCACCTTAATGTTGGATGCCACCCACCATAAAACAAGAAGAAGAGGAAGAAGAGTAATGTTTGCGCTGCGCTGTTGTAACTGATCAGCTCTGCGCTGTCGAGTCGGTCGCGCCGCTCGGTCCATTGAGCCGCACCGATGTTGTCCCGCGCTGCACCCTGTTGCGTTGGGTCTCGCGGTACTCCCGCGGGAGTGCAGGTCTCTATTGCAGATTTATGTTTCTACCGGTCGGTGCCCACTGCATAACGCGCACTTGTAATATCTGAGAGAGAGGGAGAGCATCCAGATAAACCCTCGTTG
>NW_015551038.1:278408-281406 GCF_001515605.1 Sinocyclocheilus anshuiensis
GTCTTTGCAACTTTACAGATCTTCTTTATGCACCAAGAGCTTGTAACACTCCAAAGAGAAAGGAAAAATTGAAAACGCATCATATGACCCCTTTAAAGCACAGTTTGTTTCATTTGTATGTGTTTTATTCTGTTGTATTATTTTGCTTTTTTATTACTGGCATTGTATTCCTTTGCTTTTTTATTACAGTTTAATTATTTTCAATAATTTTGAGGACCTTTTTTTGTTGTTTTTTTAACTAATATTAGTTACTCTGGTACTCTGCTGTGGTATTGAGAATTGTGACATTTCACTGGTCTCTTTAATGTAGATGTCATAGCAACCTTATTTACATAAAATATATATTTGATATATATCATTATCTTTAAATAAATCTTTCATATAAAGTTTTGGTCATATGGCCCACTAATAATCGTTTTAAATAATCGTGATTACAATATTGACCAAAATAATATGATTTTTGTCATAATCAAGCAGCCCTACATTCACTCCCCCCACCTACAATCCCTGTCGGACCTGAGACTCGAACCTGCTGTAATGAGGATTCAGTGACGTTGGGATCCATGTGCAGCTTTATTAACAACCAGACAGGCAAAGTTCAATCAACAGTATACAGGGGTAACGTAGGCAAGGCAGAATCATGAAGGACAACGATATATCGCCATATCGATATATTGTCCCACCTCTACTTCTTTGGAGACATTCTTCCCGAGCATGTCCCGTGCAGTGCAGCCGAATGCGTTGATGGGCGCAATCTCGCTCTCACTCCGGTCGATGCGTGCGCGGGGGCGTACTTTCGGGAGAAATGCCCATATAAGGAGTTCCACCCTCGTTTACGTCATGAAGAGCCACGATCGGAAAAAAAAACTCTCCGAAACTTGTACGAACCCGGAAGTAAGATTTTTGGCACAGAAATACTTCCAGAACAGAAGTCCAAATTGTTTTTTGAAACTTTGTCCATGCTTAGCATGAGAATCCAACTCTTTAACAGTGTAAACAACTCTGAATGCATGAAACAACATTGTACCCTCCCTTTAATGTACGCACACAAATATGGTTAAAATGCTAAGTACTAATGACATGACATTCACAAAGGAGTCTGGATTGATTCACGTATTTAGGTAGATTTTGAGGCGCATTACCTTGAAAAATTAAAGTAATCCACAGCGTCCTCAGCAGCTCAGATGTTGGGAGAAAATGAAGACTCTTATAATCAGTCTTAAATCCAAACACAGAGCATTGGGATTGCTTGCAAGACATTGTTGACGTTTCAGCTGCTCGAGCATGGAGAAAATGGAGGACAGCCTATAACCGCTGAGGGCGGAAACTATAGCAATGCAGGGCCCCTGTGGCCCGGCCCTCCGAAATGTGACATCACACTGCGGTGAGAATCAAAACGGCTGGGCTAGTGAGACTGACTTGTTTAAAAGGGATTAAAAAATGAGTGGGTGGATTTTTATCATTGTAGAGTGGTTGTGTTCACACACTGCCAACACACATTTATGTCCAAACGCCATGTAAAAGTGGATTTTGCATAATAGGTGCCCTTTAAAACTGACAAAAACTAGCAGGGTTTGGGACAATTAAAGTCCCTATGGTTTGAGTGTATGGCATGCCTTAAAGTTTTATTACATGCTAAATTGGTTGATGTTTCTCTTTATCATGTTGGCTTGCAAGCCAACTTATATTTAAACATTACTATAAATTATTATCATGAGAGAGTAATTGACTCCGTCTAGAGCTTTAATGCTTCACCAGTCTCGGCTCAGACCTTCAGACTGGTCTGACTCTTTTCTAACTGGTTAGACTGTTTAAATCCCATTGACTTGCGTTATCGGAGCAATGAAGGCCGTAATACTTAATGCTGTCCACTAGAGGGGGCAACAGGATAAGAAATCTTTTCAGTCTACTATTTTTTTCTCTCAGTTGACATCAGTTTAAATGACAAATAATGCATTAATTTAATTTGTACTGACATGAATAGGCCATATCTGTGTACAAGAACAAGCTTCACACTTCAAGCTGTACTACTACTTAAAACTCTCCATTCGGGCTTCCTCAAGCAAGCCTACTTCAAAATTTGTTAAAAAACTTAACTTTCTACCCTGCTGAAAAATTCAGCATAAACCAGCATGAATTCCATGCTGGTCCAGACTTGTTTATGCTGGTTAGTGATGGTTTAGAGCTGGTGGACAAGCATAATAGAGCTGGTGAAGCTGGTTCAGCAGCATGGTCTTGCAGGGTTAAATGAGTAGGCCAATTGTCTGTATGCAAGCAGAGTGTTTGGGGACAAGCATTGTTTTTACATATTTCTATTTTTAACAGATTAATGATGTAGAAACCCTACCAGATTGAAACATGATTCATTGTCATATTACAACTTTGTAATTTCTTTAGCTCCCTCTGTTGTCAGATCTGAACTTTTTAGTTGTTTTAGTAATGATTATTATTAATCAATGCTATATGATATTTTGAATAAACAATTTAAAAATTCAAACCAGTGAAACGTTTCAAAAGATTTACTGTATGTTCTGTTTCAAAGTATCTGTGCACAAATCAGTTAAAATCAGTTTAAAAGAGCTTGTGTAAATTGCAAAAGTAAAACATTCAGAGATATGAAAAACAGAAAAATTCCAAATAACAGCATAATCATAAGCAGTATGTTCAATATCAGGGGGGTTATGAGAAGTGCTATTACTAATAAACAGCTCTTGATAATTAAATTTCAGAATTGAAAATAGCTGTTTGAGAACTCATGTAAAAATCCAGCTGTCAGTCACGGATTCCAAAAAGTGTAGTAAAAGGTATGTCATTGCAATCAGGAGCATGAAATATTGTATACAACAGCAGTGTTAATTTTGACAGGCATTTTTGATTTAGTCTTAGTCTTTATCTTGAGACGAAAATGCTTAATAGTCTGAGTCACATTTTAGTTATTTGAGTCTTTCATAGTTTTAGTCTAGTTTTAGTCAACGAAAAGTCATTGCATTTTTGTCAA
>NW_015551038.1:281530-283373 GCF_001515605.1 Sinocyclocheilus anshuiensis
TTGTATGGGTCAAAATTATCGATTTTTCTTTTATGCCAAAAATCATTAGGATATTAAGTAAAGATCATGTTCCATGAAGATATTTTGTAAATTTCCTACCGTAAATATATCAAAACTTTGATTTTTTTGGCACCCTCAGATTCCAGATTTTCAAATAGTTGTATCTCAGCCAAATATTGTCCTTTCCTAACAAGGCATACATCAATGGAAAGCTTATTTATTCAGCTTTCATATGGTGTATAAATCTCAATTTCAAAAAATTTACGCTTATGACTGGTTTTGTGGTCCAGGGTCACATATGTATTTAACATCTTTTGTTGGTTCATGTTCATTTCAATCCGACATTCAAATTAAAATATTGAATAATATTCATAACAGAAGCTGTGTTTCCCACAGATTTGCACTCTATTTGTGGCGGCATATATATGCAAATTCATTCTCTGCCAGCAGGAGGCGCTTGTAGAGTGGGAGAGATAGAAGTTTCCCCGGTAACGGCTGTAAATAAGTGCTGTGCTCACAAACGCTGCTTTATCCGGCATTACAGGCAAGATGGAATGAAAATGTAATCCATAATTTTCTGAAGACAGTCGGTTTCCTTAAAAAATACAGTGATATAAAAACACCCGCACCGGGTTTCGACTTTGACACAGTGCTCATGTTTATTCAACAAAAGCCTTTTGGAAAATCTATTTGTGGCCCGCCACAAATAAATCAATGTATGGGAAACACTGAGAAGATCTAAATATTAAAAATTAAAATGAAACTTACCTGCTTAAACTCATTTGATCCGGGTGTCTGTCTTTAAAGTGTTTTGTTAGTTTGATGTGTTTCCTCATTTTGAGGTCACCATGTCTCTTTGCTTTTATGTGCTTTTATGAAGAGAACGCATCTGCGCACATTTCGAATTTGGGACCGGGACATCAAGGACCGGGTACTCGGTACCACCGGTACTTAAAAAAACCTGGTACCGTAACGTTTTCATTTTTTTTAGTACCGACTGGTACCGAAGTACCGGGTCTTTTGACAACACTACACTGTAAAAAATGATATGATGAAAAAGTCATGACAACTTATGTTTTGAAGTTACTTTAACTCATAAATATTATTTAAGCAATTTCAACTTTTTTTAATACGTTATACTAGATTAAACTTGATTTTTAAAGTCAGTTTAATGTTACTGAAATTCAAGGAGCCCAATTTAGTTCAGTGAACAACATTTTAAGTTGTAGCTTATTGGCACTAACCGGCCAAATCTCTGAACATGGATTCATGCGCAGGAGTCAAATTACCGGTAGTACATGAATTTAATATCAGAGTCCTTTCCAAGAAAAAAGATATTCAGCAAATCTAGACATTAGACTCATGTTTAATACATAAAGACATCGCAGTGCAACATCAAACAAGGAGACACGGGCAGACTATACAGCGAACTAACTAAACCGCGGAGGAATTTCAGACGAACAACTCATGAATTTGAGGAAGCTGTCCGTTGGGCTGGCGCGAAGAATCATATTCAGCGTGGATGAGGTGAGTAAATGCTTGTGTAACATAATTTTTGGGAGATTATTGTTCATTTTAGCAGAATAGAGCAGAATTAGTTATGTTCTGTCATTGTTTTCCGAACTGTGTTTAACAGTTACCTTTCAAGTTTTGTATTTCTGATACGGTGGCCGCTGTGCTATGCTGCATTAGCACTGCAGATTGTAATGTAACGTTTGAGATTTGACACACATTTGTTTCTCCACCTGTTAAACATCGTTAAGATGGGCAATTTGAGCGATTATAGGTGTATTTTACCGTTAAAGTGGGTACCAGTTGGCTTTGCTGAGCAGGCTCGGCATTT
>NW_015551038.1:283566-285205 GCF_001515605.1 Sinocyclocheilus anshuiensis
GTCAAATCGCACATCGTTAAAACAACAATTACGATATTATCGCAGACGATATATATCGCACACCCCTAGTTGTAGTATTTTTTTTTATCTGGATCTAAAATAAAGTTTACATTATCATAACTAGAAAATTCATGTTAAAATTTTTGAACTTAAGTTGAAACAGCAAATATTGTAAAGTCAAATGAACTTCAATAAAACAATTCAGCACTAGGCAAGATTTAAATTAGTGAGTTGAAATGACTTGTACTTTTAAGTTGCTTTAACTTAAAATTTGAAGGCAGCCACAAAACTTATTTTTTTAAGTTGAAAGGGGTGAACATTTTTTACAGTGTAGGTATTACTGTCCTTGTGGAGTCATTTGGTCCTCATAACGTATAGGAATACTAACACACAAACTTAATACAAAAAAAATCAAGAAAATTATCATTCCATGTACAACAAATGAGACCTTACTGTAAAACATTACCAAACTGTGTTACTTGTACCCCCGGATTCACAGACAAGGCTTAAGCCTAGCCCTGGACTAAAATGTAATTCTGAGCTGTTTCAACTGAAAGCAAATTGCACTGACTGATCTTTTAAAATATCAATGCCTTTGTTTTGTCTCAAGATGCACACCAGTACACTGTAAAAAATGAATCATGGGTCTTGTAATTTTCATCAAAAAAATTAAGGTGATAATTAAAAATAGTGTGTATATTTCATTAAAGAAATTGTGGTTCAGTGTTGTATAGAAAATATTGAGGACTTTTTACTAATAAAACCAAGAGATGTGTTTTCCTTATTTTGTTAAAGGAAACTTAAGCAGTTTTGAGGCTTGAATTGAGGAACTGATTAAACTAAAAAAATGAAGGAAAGAAGACTACCTATTTATTTTAAGAGAATTAGCTCAATTTTGCAGTTTTATTTTAGAGGTGATTGTTAGTTCCCAGGATGCTTTGCATATGGCTGAATATGGAGAGTAAATTTTGAAATTAAATGCTCTTATGTGTTTTTGAGTGAAGGGAAACATCTATTCATATTTAATGTTCAGTTATGTTTGACATTTTAAAGAGTTTCTGTTACGTTGAAGTTTCCATTGCACAGTGCAATCGTTACCATTGTGCAGAAGAGTAGAGCTTATGTTTATGGATACTACTACTCTAAGGCATTAAGCCTTGTTCAATGAGCAGTAGTTTTGCTAGTGCTAGTATATGGAATCATTTTTTTGTCTTTTTTATTCAATCAAAAATTCTGTGTTTGAGAGTAAAACTAATTATTTTGTAATTAAAAAATAAAAGATCGCAAAAAAACTGCAGTTGATAACAAAATTATTTGCAGTGCATGCAAATCTTTAAAAAATTTAAATTTTCTTTGTGCACTTCAAAAACTTTTAATCACGAAACCACAAATGTTGCTCTCTTTACAGCTGTCTTTTTTTGCGGGTCTAAAACTTTTGTTTGCGAGTTGAAAAGTTTTGCTTGCGAGTGAAGCTGCATTTCAGTGGGCGGTCTCTAGCCACCAGGATGAAAGGCCTTTTTCTATTGGTCACTCTCGATTGAAGTGACAGGTTGACCACGCCCACTACCGGTGATACCGCTGAATAGATGTGATTAGCCATCAGTAGGCTATAGCCAGCTGCCAGAGCCCCCAATAGAAG
>NW_015551038.1:286158-286390 GCF_001515605.1 Sinocyclocheilus anshuiensis
CTGCTTTTCCCCGCCACTGCCGCCAGTCTGACAGAAGAGCGAGCTTCTAGCAGCAACCGCTCGTTTACCGGGTAAAATAACTAATTTAACATCTTAAACTCAGTGACAAGTGAACTTAATTATTCTCTCTTCTCATCCTCTCCCACCTAAATACGTAACGTTAGCTAAGCCCATAGTTGGTGATACTGCTGAATAGATTTGATTAGCCAACAGCTGTTTTGTGTGTGTGTGT
>NW_015551039.1:0-9490 GCF_001515605.1 Sinocyclocheilus anshuiensis
AACCTGGAAAAGTCAGATTTTCATGATATGTCACCTTTAAAATATCTTCAATTGTGTTCAGAGGATGAATAAAAGTCTTAGGGGATTGGAACAACATAGGGTGAGAAATTAATGACAGAATTTTAATTTTTGGGTGAACTGTCCCTTTAAATAATATCAAGTCCTGTCCTACATTATTTTCTTATTCAGTATCCCATTTCACTTTGAAATATGTCACATTAGAAAAGTAAAATAGGTTCTGAACAGCAGTTCACATCGACTTGGCAAGAAGCTGAAAAAGGAAAACTGTAGTCCTGTGGTATTCTACTCTGTAAAGTTAGTGCCATCAGCAGTGCAACTCACTCGTTTGAGACATCTTGAGCTTCAATGATAATTCAATTATTCAGATGGGTGGTTGAGGCAGAGGGAAGGATGAGGTACAGGTGGAGAGACCTGGTTACCAGGCATCCATACTGCACTGAGCAGGAAGAAACAGCCTCTGACTGGAATAGATTTTGCCAGCTTCCCCATCTACTTCTTTTCCATTGTAGGGTATCAGACCGAATCAGACAATCTAAGATTTAGTCAAAAACACAGTTGAAACACGAGGAGACGAATTCCACAGAGGCCCAAGACACAGGATGTTCGTAAATCAGATCCTGGCGCCACAAGCCTGAACCAACTAGCAGCTATGAGTAGCTCACAGCATTTAAACAAAAGAACACTTATTGACAATTCCAAGGAGATTGTCAATTTTGGGGCCAAGTAATCAAGATTAATGGTCTAATTACAGAAACTGCATTTCCATGTAAATATGCATCTAAATGACACTAAAAGGACTTGTGAGCAACTAATCATTTCTATGCATAACTCCATATTATGTATGTAACCCACACATCAGACTATCAGGTCTTAATCATTTATTGTGTATGTATTTTGAATAACTATTGAATAGTTTATAGGATCATATTCATGTTTAGTATGTGTGTGTTTGAATCTTCTTGCTTGAAACGTTTCTTCCAATCAATTCTTTGTCAAATGTATCATATTCTTGTTATAGAAATCATGTCCAAAATTATACTCTGCAAGAGTGGGAAAAACTCGGACCATGTGACTGATAAGATAACATTTGATTTATGAATTGGGAGGAGAAATATACAACACCCCTAGCAAAGACAGCGTCTAATTGGTCAAAACACCATTTGGGATGTGGCCAAAAGCCCAGTTTAAATACTCAGGACACCATCAAAATCTCTCTCTCCCCTGTTTTCCCTTTTCCCGGCTTTTTAGTTTTTGCCTGCTTTTTAGTCATCACTTTTAGCCATGCGGCTTTTTAGTCATAGCTTTGAGCTATGCAATTGCACATATTGCTGTAAACTTGGGATTTCACATTTTCATCCTCTTAAACTAATTATTTCCTCACTTTCTCTCTTTCTGCAACTTGTGTGAATGCGTGTGTTTATGTGTTAGATTAGTTTATGTCTTAGATTTATCCAATAAAGCCTTATTTATATTGAAAAGAGAAGTATCTTGTGTTTTGTGCTTACAAGTTAATGTCTTAAACTGCCGATCTTGTTACTGTGCTAATAAATAGTGTTTTCACTATACTTTGGATATTAATATCCATTGCAGAGTTGATGTTATACGGCTCGTTCAATGAATCGCTGGCCGTCTCAGTGAGCAGCCGTAAAACAGTGATTCTGTCCAAATTCCCTTTAAAATCTTAAATGATTCCCTTTGAGCTAAATTGACCTGTTTCCCTTACACCATAAATGGGATTGGAGTTGGAAGAGGGAGAGTGGGTAAAGTAATGAGACAGATTGAGAGAGGGAATGGGGGGAGGTGTACTGTACAGAAGCAGAAAAAGAAAGAATCTTAGAGAAAAATGGAGAAGATGGTGGGAGAGGTAAAAATAAATAAGGTTAGTGGTTGAAAAAGATATTGAAAGACAAAAAGGAAGATCTGATGGAGGATGGATCAAGAGAGAGAAACACAGTAAGGGAAAAATAGGAGGGAAAAGAAAATGTCGGGTGGAGGGAGAGAGCTGAGCGAATGGCAGAAGATAGAGCACTTAGACACATATGAAGATCAAGTAGAAACTCTATCCGTTTCTAGCACACACACAAACATCTCCTCATGCTTTTCCATCTGGGAGGGGGAGGGAGGGGCAATGCGGGATTTCCCCTGTCAGAGGAAAAGATATTAGATACGAATCAGTGAGCTGGCAACAGCATGAATGCAGCTCCTGATATAATTACACTTGGAGATAGAATCAGCTCGAACATAAAGCACTACAACACCTCAATATCTGCTCTCTTTTACTCGGCTGTTAGGATGGTAAATTAGACATGTGGTTAGGGACCATACCAAGGAACAGCCGGAGCCCAAGTCAAGTCACTTGCCAAAATTAACACTCGTCAACATCTAAGGCAAATAAAAATTGGCTTTGAAAAGTGAATATCTGATACTTAAGTTAATGGTTTAAACTGAATTTAAATGAAATTCATAATTCACAGACATGAATTTATTACCAAAACGCTGAAACCAAAAGTTTTCATTTAGCCGAAAAATAACGTTTTGGTAATTATATTTGGGTAATTGGAACTCGATATGCAGAGTGTTGTGTTCACGACTGATAAACTAGTCGTAGTAAAGCCTCTCGATATTTCAGCAAAAATTTTTTACATATTGCTAGTCTAGCATCATTGTTTGTAATGGTGAAGTGTGTCCACGTTTACCTGTTGTAGTCATAACGTGTTATCAGAGAACTATTTCGGCTGAAACTGAAAATTATTACATTTTTTGTTTTATTAAAAGTTTTACTTTTATTTATTTATTGATTTCACGTTTTGGTCAAATATTTTCAGTTGCTGAAATTTTCAGTGCATCACTAAATTAAAGTGTTTTTTTCTATGTGGCGACAAATAGATAAGCCACTGAAGTAACAATAAATAAACGGGGATACTGTAGAGCTAAATGAGAGATTAATGTCTCTCGCACCATCATAGTGCAAATTATCTCACTTTTCTTTGTTTCACTCATTCTCAGCACTGCTGCAAGTATTATGTGTGGTAATTTGATAAAACTGCCTCCTGCCTCTTCTCTCCACAAGACATCAGTGGGTGCCCAAAAATATCTGCTGTGTTTCTAAGTATATAGTTGTTCTCCAGCGTTTTTAAATAATGCCACTGCTTGCTGCAATTTTCATCAGTGTTGGTGATAAAATGGCATGGACAATTAGGAAAATGTGTTTGCTGTTTCTGCACAGTGCACCTCTCATCTAACACACTCCATCTGGAAGCTGTGTTACAGTATGTAGTGATGCCTCTGAGATTTAACAGTTCCTCTCCTTCTCTGCGTTGCACAGAGGTACAAGTACATTTGTATTGCTCATGATATTGTGGTACTTTCCTGTCTAAGCCAGATGTGAATCTTTCTTATGGCCATTTAGAGAAAGGGTACTATAGCCCATTGTTACACCCACATCACATATGTTTGGACTTAGTATACTACAATTGCAGGCAAAATAGAGGCTTTGTCTCTGAAATCGAACTGCACCTTGGTTATTAAATCAATACTCTTATGCACTTGTGGTAATGCATTGTGCCTCTTTATCGATGCTGAATGGCCCTAGTCTCAAGGTTCTGACAAACCATAGGAAATAATTGATTTATCTTAAAAAGCAGAGGTGAAAGATTGTGTTGAATTTCAGGATTAATGGATGAATGTGATTCACGACTCTTTTAAGTCAGTTGTGTCAGTCAATTGTTCCAGGACCAGCCCTGTAAAGATGCAAGCCTATGACTGGTTTCACCCGGTACACAAATCATTTTTCATATATTACCATAGTTATAAACAGTGTTTTTCTTTCTCCACATGGAGAAAGAGTGTATCTGAACTGACATAAAAAGGTGCAGTAAGAGATACTATTAACACAGGAATTAACACAGGAAATTAGACACAAAATTTATTTTTATAAATATTACCTTCATATTACATTTTTTTTTCCTTTGGCACAGACTCTGGACTTTTTTTCTTTAAAGCTGCTTTGGAGCAATTTTGAAATGTGCTATGCAAACACACTTATGTTAAGTTTGGGGTCTGTATGGTTTTTTATTATTAAATTAATATTGTTTTCAAAGATGCATTAAATTGATCAAAAGTAACAGTAAAGACATATATAATTTTACACAAGATTTCTATTTCAAATAAACACTCTCAAAAATCCTGAAAAAAAATCACAGTTTGCAGAAAAATATTAAGCAACACAACTATTTTCAACGTTGATGATAGTAAATCTTTCTAGAGCAGCAAACCAGCATAAAAAATGATTTCTGAAGTATCGTGTCACACTGAAGACTGGAGTAATGATGCTGAAAATTCAGCTTTGACATCACAGGAATAAATTACATTTTAAATATATTAAAACTGAATTTTTTAAATTATAGTAACATTTCACAATATTATTGTTTTACATGCTTTTTGATCAATTAAATGCAGCCTTACTGAAACCAAATGTTTGAATGGTACTGTACATTGAATTGAGTTTTTAATTCTGTACTGGACAAATCTGTAGACTTGACTATTTTGTCTTCGAAAATTGAACTTTGAATTTGAAAGGTAACTTGGCCATTTGAAAATGATTTTGTCGAAGTTCACATTGCTTATTCAATTTCATAGCCAAATAACACATTTACTCCTAAAACAGTGTTTATTGTAGGACCTTTATTTGTTCAGACCCTTGCTGGGAAGGACATTTAGAGAGGCATTTAGAAGCATTATGTTTTCGTGTTTTATGGATTCAGTGGTTAGCATGTGCCATTTACAATCATCCCTGTTTCCTGCCCTTATCCTCTCAACACTTCAGTCTTTTGTTTTTGTTTATGTTATTATGATAATTATGATGAATTATTCCTGATAAGATAGGGTACAATCCAGTCATTATTGAGAGCCGCTCTACATAATGCTTTTGTGCTCCATTTGGTTGTAATTATTATGGCCTTCAGCTGAGACATTAACAGAATTATTAACAGAATAGCTGTATATGAGGCACTGAATAGGTACAGGATGTCTGAGAGTGAGTGGAAGCACGGATGAGATGAGATGCTGCCTTCCTTTAAGTTCTCACCCTGAGTGAACCCAACAGAGTGACTTTGCCACAGTGCTGATAGCTGACCAAAGATACATCTAACGTCTCGATGATGTTTATCTTAGGTGAAGTATCGATCCCAGATCCGTCCCTTTGTGTCTACTCGTAGGATCTCACACATAATCACAGATCAAACTTTCTCATCAGGCTGACCGCTGACCCTCAGAGTGCAAATCTTTCAACATCCACACTTCCCAACCACTCTCTGTATTGAGGATGTTTACGGGATGTAGCTCCGCACTGAGCCGACAGCCTGTCCCAGAGGAGGTGCGATGTCACGGCTGGTCTGTGACATCAGGAGTGTTCCTGTCAGCGTGTGTGGGAGCCCAGTGTCTGTGTGAGTCACCCGGAGCAGAAGGACGACTCGAGTCTGTTCGCTGAACATTGGAGCGCTCCTGTTGGCACTGGGCCGGCTGGGAAACATAGCGTCCTTTGATGAGAGTGAGAGTTGAAGACCTTTATGGATACATGATGAAGGGACATTCTTAGCATTGCTGGTACAATAGCTGTATATCTATGTTTGTTACAAATAAATTTTAGGCAAGCAGTTCACTCTGTGGCCACCGTCTTGGTAGCACTGAGTATATAAATACATAAGTACATAATAGGTACGTGTACACTATTGTTCAAAAGTTTGGGGTCGTTTTTTTTTTTTGAAGAAATGTATACTTTTATTCAGCAAGGATTCATTTAAATGATCAAAGGTTACTGTAAAAACTTTTATCATGTTTAAAAAAATATTTCTTTATTCAAATAAATACTTTTCCTTTGAACTTTATATTCATCAAATCACCAAAGAATCCTGAAAAAAAATGTATCACGTTTTCCACAAAAATATTAAGCAGCACAACTGTTCTCAACATTGATAATAATTCAATCTTTCTTGAGCAGCAAATCAGCGTATTAGAATGATTTCTGAAGGATCGTGTGGCACACTGAAGTAATGGAAAATTCTGAAAATTCAGTCTTCACAGAAATACATTTATATATTTTACATTTTGAAATATATTACAATTATTACAAAGCATGATTTGGGAATCAAATTTGGGAAATCATGCTTTAAGACAATCACAGCCATTATAAGATCTTTTAGGTTTAATATAGAGTTATGTTGCACTACATTTTGGACCAATGAGCTTTCACTTTTGAGTGGAGCTGCCCAGCACAACCCTGGAGACAAAGAACTCAAGCAGTTTGTGTATTGATTGCCAAACTCTGATTTAGATGCAGGAGATTTTAACGTCTTGTGTCTGGTTAGCTTATACTTGATTGTCGCATATATTGAAATTGTAGCCACAATATTCATGTGCAAACATACTTATGTAATTCATGCAGGAAGCGAGATGAAATAACACAATTTGCAGTTATTTAATCTGCTGTCTCCTGTATAAATCTCAAACCTGTAGATTTTCTTTGTAAGTGCATCAAGCTCTCAGAGCTGAAACACTGAACACTTTCCCCTAGTGATGTTTGCAGAGCGACACAAAGATTATTTACCATTTCTTTCTTCCCTTGGCTCTGATGAAAAACATAATTTGATTTACAGCTCTCTATAATATTTCCACATCATTTGCCACACTCAAACAGTAAAGATTACAGCCACAAGACCCTGAGGTTCTGTAATTTTAACAGAGCCGTTCAGTTACTGCAATAGCAGCTCAAAGGCTCGGCATGGATATTAATTTAACCTCTTCTAATGACTTTCTGTGTGAATTTACTTCGCTTCTGCATTTAAGGAGATGGATATGATACAAGCACATGGATTTGAAAAATCAAAGCATAATAAATCCAATATGTGTATAATATTAGCAATGTGAGTCTAAAATAATTTTTTTACAAGGATTGCACAAGTACTCCTTCAGAGTGATATAAGAAATACGTTACGTTTCAGCCAGTTGGTCAGCAAGTTAAGTTTTGTATGGTTCACCAGCATTAACCAGCCTGGACTAGCTGATATATAAACAGGAAGTGTGGATCCATGAGCAGTGGGTGTGTTATTGTGGCTTTGCATTGGCATTGATTTATTTCGAATGCTTTATTGGGCAGGTAAATGAGTTAGACACCTCTTGAAAAGCAATTAGTTAGCCAGATAACATGCAGAATAATGTAATTTGCTGTTGCTCCATGCACTGTCTCTGATCTTTTCACCCTCTTACACCGTTTGCAATATCCTAACGAAGCACGTAGTCAATACAAGATCAAGCCTAGTGGGAGGCGAGCGATTATAATGACTCAATGAAGTGCACACGGTGTACTCGCACATATTCAATACAGCCGGATCCATAGACCGAGCTGAAGAGTGACCAATCCCCAAACTTCATTAGCATGTTTATGCAACACTACAACATAGATTGCTTTTGGAAGTGCTAATGAGAGAGAGCGAACAACAGACCAAGCCGGGAAGAGTGAGGATTATTAGGGGGGAAAAACATCAGATAAAAGGGGAAGTAGTGATGTTAGGAGGATGGCAGAGGGACAAAAATAATATTTGTTGCACTGGGACCAAAAGATTTTTAATTAAGTTATTTTTTTATTAATTTAAAGTGCAATTGCAAAGTAATTTCTACAGTGTTGTTTTAATATCATTGAGATACTACTGTAGTTTTTATTAATATTTTTAATATATATTTTCTGTTTTCATTTTATAACTTGTTTTAGTAATGTTTTTGCTTTTTTTATGTCTATATCGTTTTTATTAATTCATCTCAATTTTTGTTTTATTTATTTTAGTACAGGGTTTTTTGAACCCTGGTTTTCAAACAGATTTTTCCCCCTCGTCTGCCATTGGTTGGACAGACAGATAGTCCCACCCCAAACTCATGCCATTGGTTGATGTTGTTAAATGTTTTATACTTTGCAGGGATATCAGCCTATAAAATAGCTTAGTTATAGTTGTCTTTGCATACTAAGCTGAGAAATACAATTATTTTACAATTGTGTTTGTCTGTGTATGTGTTTATCACCATATTACTTCTTACTATCCACTGTGTCACGTAAAGGATTTTAAATTTTAAATCTCATCTTGCATCTTTTTCTCTTTCCTCCTTTGCCCTTCAGGAACACTTCACACCAGAGTGCAAGTTTAAGGAGTCAGTGTTTGAGAACTACCGTGTGTGGGAGCCCAGTGTCTGTGTGAGTCACCCGGAGCAGAAGGACGACTCGAGTCTGTTCGCTGAACATTGGAGCGCTCCTGTTGGCACTGGGCCGGCTGGGAAACATAGCGTCCTTTGATGAGAGTGAGAGTTGAAGACCTTTATGGATACATGATGAAGGGACATTCTTAGCATTGCTGGTACAATAGCTGTATATCTATGTTTGTTACAAATAAATTTTAGGCAAGCAGTTCACTCTGTGGCCACCGTCTTGGTAGCACTGAGTATATAAATACATAAGTACATAATAGGCACGTGTACACTATTGTTCAAAAGTTTGGGGTCGTTTTTTTTTTTTGAAGAAATGTATACTTTTATTCAGCAAGGATTCATTTAAATGATCAAAGGTTACTGTAAAAACTTTTATCATGTTTAAAAAAATATTTCTTTATTCAAATAAATACTTTTCCTTTGAACTTTATATTCATCAAATCACCAAAGAATCCTGAAAAAAAATGTATCACGTTTTCCACAAAAATATTAAGCAGCACAACTGTTCTCAACATTGATAATAATTCAATCTTTCTTGAGCAGCAAATCAGCGTATTAGAATGATTTCTGAAGGATCGTGTGGCACACTGAAGTAATGGAAAATTCTGAAAATTCAGTCTTCACAGAAATACATTTATATATTTTACATTTTGAAATATATTACAATTATTACAAAGCATGATTTGGGAATCAAATTTGGGAAATCATGCTTTAAGACAATCACAGCCATTATAAGATCTTTCACTTGCAGAATAAAAATTTCCTGATAATTTACTCACCCCCATATCATCAAAGATGTTTATGTCTTTTTTTACTTCAGTCGCAAAGAAATTAAGGTTTTTGAGGAAAACATTCCAGGAATTTTCTCCATATAATGGACTTCAATGGTGACCGACGGGTTGAAGGTCCAAATTGCAGTTTCACTGCAGCTTCAAAGAGCTCTACACGATCCCAGCCGAGGAATAAGGGTCTTAACTATTGAAATGATTGGTCATTTTCTTAAAAAATTAAAAATGTATATACTTTTTAACCACAAATGCTCATCTTGCACTACCTCTGTGATGCGCATGGGCGTCTTCACGCATTGTGTAATCATGTTGGAAAAGTCATGCGCGGTTAGTTCTTCGTCTGTATACTTTGGTTAAAAAAGTTGGGTAGGGCGAAATACTCCATCTCATTTTCTCACAACATCCTTGTTTTACATTTTTTTTTTTTTAAA
>NW_015551039.1:13944-14158 GCF_001515605.1 Sinocyclocheilus anshuiensis
AAGTATATATATATATATATATATATATATATATATATATATTTTTTTTTTTTAGAAAATGACCAATCGTTTCACTACGTAAGACCCTTATTCCTCGGCTGAGGTTGTGTAGAGCACTTTGAAGATGCATTGAAAATGCAATTTGGACCATCAGCCCGTTGGCCACCATTGAAGTCCATTATATGGAGAAAAATCCTGAAATGTTTTCCTCAAA
>NW_015551039.1:14569-16857 GCF_001515605.1 Sinocyclocheilus anshuiensis
AAAGAAATTAAGGTTTTTGAGGAAAACATTCCAGGAATTTTCTCCATATAATGGACTTCAGTGGTGGCCAATGGGTTAAAGGTCCAAATTGCATTTTCGTTGCAGCTTCAAAGGGCTCTACACAACCCCAGCTGAGGAATAAGGGTCTTATCTAGCAAAATGATCTGTCATTTTCAAAAAATAAATAAATAAATAAAATGTATGTACTTTTTAACCACAAATGCACATCTTGCACTAGCTCCGCGATGCGCATCTGCAAATTCACGCATGACGTAATCGCATTGGAAAGGTCAAGTGCGTCTGTGTACTCCGGTTCAAAAAGGTATGGTAGCGCGAAAATCTCCATCTCATTTTTTCCTACAACTTCAAAATCGTCCGACATCGTTGTTTTACCTTTTTTTGTAAATGACTGAAAAAAGAAAGACATAAACATCTTGGATGACATGGGGGTCAGTAAATTATCAGGAAAGTTTTATTCTGCAAGTGAACTAATCCTTTAAGTTACTCCATAAAATGATTTTTGAACGTCAGTATCCAGCTCTACAATATTTAATCAACTAAAAATGAGTGCAATCTCTATAAAATGATTCTTTAAAAAGCCTCTCATAACCACGAATGACTGGAAAAGTAATTTGTTAGTTTGTGGGAACCCTGATGATTCATCTACTGGGCAGGAAATAAAACACAAAGCATATTTTTATTGTGTATTGTATCTTTTTTTCATTGTCAAAATGAAATTCCATTATATGTGCCCTACTGAATGCTCTAAACTACAGGTTCCAGACCTGTGAGCACACAATCTGCCCTTTTATTGTTCCTCCACCTGCGTTTAGTGTGGCATGCTGTTCTCTCGCCTGAGGGAAACGCTGGTCTTGGGCTCTTTGCTGAGGTGTGGATAGTGGAGTCCATAAGGAGCGCTGCAGACTCCAGCACAATCAGACAGTTTAAAGCGTCGTCTGTAGCAGAAGCCTCTGGAATGATAAAGCAGCTTTTGACAGCAAACAGTGCTGTACCCTTCCATCCAGGCCAAGGCAGCCATCTCAGAGCAGAACACAACAGAGCTTTGTGCAATTGCGAAAGTTCCTTGTGGCTTTCATCTGCCGGCTGCTTACTGTTTTGTCAACGAACACAGAGAGAGTGTGTTCTAAGCACAAATCCTAACTCTCTGGAAGTTTTTTGTTGTTGTTTTTGTTGCTTTGGAAAAAGGATGGATGAAAGCTTACATTTTAAAACATGAAGAGGCTCTACGCATAAATAGTAAGTTTATTTCTGAGCATCAAAGATGTGCCAATTTCAAGGTAAACATTTAGTTTAATTGCTTTTAGATTGACTTTTAATGCCTTGCTCGTCATTTAGTAGACGCATAATTGGGATTTTTCTCTAAATGAAGGAGAGACGGTTCTCCAAACGATGAGCTGCTTTGTTTTTATGTAAAGCAGTCATTTATCAAATGACTCACGCTGCACAAATGAGTTTTTGAACATAATGTCTGATAATGTCACACAATTCAGCCATTAACAGAAATCAATAACGCTTTTCATTGCTTAAAGAATTAAAACAAGGTCTTTTATTTGATTATAATTAAAAATGGAGGCTTAACAGCTGAGAAACATTTTGTTCTCAGAGAAAATGTCTTAGCCCTTGAAAATGCATTTCCTTTTTCTAAAGAGGCTTGTAGTGTGATAAGAGGATAATGGTGAATGTTGGTAATGTAAGAGACAGCAGGAGTAATGCATTAGCTTGGAAGGACAGTCTGATGCTACTGGCACCACACTGCATTCACTGCGGAGATGCTTTACTAGAGCTGATTTCAGAGGCCAGTGCACAGCCATTGAGTGAGATTTATACTTAAAAAGGGTGAAATAACAATAGATAATACACCTATTCAAGATAAATTGTCTGAATAAATGTCTTAAGTAATTTGCTTCTCAAGTAAATGCTGTCTTATTTTAAGGATGTTCACATATTTTTACTGGGAAACCAGACAATTGTTTTTTCCTTTTTGTAGTAGCTGTAAGACTAAGATAGTCACACATTCTTCACCTAAATTTAGTCAGGTGTTTTAAAATGTGTGTAAATACATAAAATATTGGTTACATTTTACAATACATTAATTAACAATTAACATTAGTTAATGCAGTAGTTTCATATAAATAAAACAAAAGTTCAAAAGTTTGGCATCAGTACTATTTTTTTGTTTTGAAAGAAGCCTCTTATGTTCATTAAAGGGTTAGTTCACCCAAAAATGAAAATTAGACTGTGTTTTACTCACCCTCGAGGAATCCTAG
>NW_015551039.1:16980-36019 GCF_001515605.1 Sinocyclocheilus anshuiensis
GAAATCCTCCGACATTTTTCTTTGCAAATCCTCGGTTTGTACTTCTTATTCATGACTGCCGTTTTGTTTTGTTCTCTCTCCGCGTTCGTCACTTATCACGCAACGCCGACGTCCTACGTCATCCGCCAGGACGGCTTCCGCGTATGACAAATAACGGAAGTAATAGAAAAGTGTTTATTACGTTTGAAATATGGATATTTTTCTTACAAAAACGCATGGATTCACTACAGGAGGCCTTTATTCACCCCCCTGGAGCGGTGTGAGGCACGTTTATTATGAATGCGCACACTTTATTTGACAACTTGTGGACTGTTCATCTGCAACACCCGCTAACTGCAATGATAGAGCTTGGAATAGCCAGGACAATTTTTAATATAACTCAGACTGGATTCGTCTGAAAGAAGAAAGTCATATACACCTAGGATGCCTCGAGGGTGAGTAAAACACAGTCTAATTTTCATTTTTGGGTGAACTAACCCTTTAAGGCTGTATTTATTTAATTAAAAATACAGTAAAACTGAGTAATATTGTGAAATATTATTACAATTTAAAATAACTCTTTTTCATTTTACTTCGCTATTCAGTGTCACATGATCCTTCAGAAATCATTCTAATATGCTGATTTGCTTTAAAAAACGTTTCTTATTATTATCAATATTGAAAAAACTATGATACTTTTTTTCAGAATCCTTTAAATAGACCGCATTTATTTGAAATAAATATCTTTTCAAACATTATAGAAGTCTTTACTTTTGATAAATTTTAATGCATCCTTGCTGAAAAAAATATTATTTCTTAAAAAAATCTTACTGACCCTTTTAAACAGTAGTAAATACAAATACTGTATATTTTTTACATTTCAAGCTAAATTAACATTAAAGGTCCCATATTGTCAAAACTGAAATTTCCTGGCTTTTTTCACATAACTGAGGTCTAGGGGCTATTTAACTACCATATAAGTTTCAAAACAGTCAGTCCACAGTAAAATGCATACAGCCTGCATAAAGTAGCTGTGATTTTTCACGAACTGTTGTTACTTCCGTAAAAAGTTGACGTCGACTCAGAACTACACAGTAACCGCCTTCAGTCACCACCCCAAGCACTGCCCACCGTCCCACTCTCCTTTTGCCAAGACAATACTTTATTTAACCTTTTATGATAAGAAGCGTGCGCTGCAAACGCAAGCATTTTTGACGATCGTTTCTGTTCAGTCTGCTCGTTTTATCGCGTTTAACCACAGCTGTCGTTGGTTTTTTGTCTGGCAGTGGCAGCAGATATGCGATCAAATTTCTAATTTGAGGCTGTATTACGTTGATTCTGGCACCCAACATCACAAGATGATATTTTAAGCTCCTTATGTAGCCGAATCTGCGCTGGTTTGAATGGGCCGCCTCCAGTTTCCCCTTTTGTTTTGCTGCCTCCAGCTAGCGCTGTGACGTCGGCTGACGCTAATTACCTGTGGTTGGCCTGGCCATGCGTCACTCATAAAACAACAGGCCAATCAGAAGAGAGGCAGAGCTCCTGAGAGAGGAGCTGTAAAAATATATTGAGATGGTTTTTGGTACTTATACCGCAAATATATATTCTTAAGGACATCAAGACTTAAAATAAAACTCCAGAAAGGGGTAAAATATGTGACCTTTAATTTATTATGGATGAACATGAATTAACAATGATCAATTGTATATAATAAGAAACATTAAGCTAGATTAATAAATGCTGTGGAAATAAATTAATTGTCAAACTTGTTTCACTAGTGGTAGCTTTAGTTTTTTTTAGTTCAACTTGCAACTTTATTGCAAAGTGTTACCATAATCTTTCATGTAGAAAAGCTATGATTGTGTGAGTTATGAGTTTAGTTGTTGTCGAGGAGAGTTATGTAATTTGAAGAGAGAGAGGGAATTGGAATTTTGCTCGCTGCCTTATAAAGATTCTCCAGCAGTATTCTTCCAAAGGACCAATTAAGGATCTGTCTCCTCGCTGTGAACATGGCTTCGGCTGCCAGCTCTCAGCTCACAAAGCACTATAGTCTCTGTTCAGAGTGCACACACACACACACACACACACACACACACATAAAGTCAGCCTGTACGATCATTACCATTGCCAAAGAACAGGACCCCATACGCTGATGTATCTGCATCCATAATCTCTGAGCTTGAGGCCTCATTTATGTTCAATTACTATAATTAGAAAAATGTTTTAAACATTTAAAAGTGTTTAACACTTCAACCATGTATTGCCATATTGACACAGTCACTTTGAAGCACATTGGTCCAGAAGGTTTTACTTTAATGACTAGCTGGTATATGACAAAGCCCAGAGAAAGCTCTACAGAGTGCACTAATAATGACCTGGCCTCTGAAACTCCTGCATACTTCTGGTGAGAAGCTTGACACTCGGTTGCACAACCAATACGTCAACTATCGATTCGTAGAGCTTTCCACTTAAGTGCTGTATCGATTGCATGTTGCAGGCAGAAGCAGCTTTGTGTGAGGTTAAAGGAAGTCTTTGTGATGCTCCCTGCACTGCACATCCATCGTTAAGACGATCAGACAGATGAATTTTAGCACATTGGTTGCCTTGTAGATTTCTGGAGTGGTGATGTGAAAGTACTGTCTGAAGTGCTTGGGTCTGATGTTTGTGTCAGATAACAAGAGTCACATTTTCTATACAGCAAGACATATATTTATGTATATTAATATATTTCACATTAAGTAATATTTTGCAACATCAATTCTCAAATTAAGTAATGTACAGGATGTACACTACTGTTCAAAGTTTGTACAGTATGTCTGTATGATTTTTTTTGTTTTTTGAAAGTTTCTTATGCTCACCAAGACTGCATTTGTTTGATCAAAAATACTGTAAAAACAGTAATATTGTGAAATATTATTACAATGTAAAATAACTGTTTTCTCTTCTAATATATTTTGAAATGTAATTTATTCCTGTAATGGTAATTTCAGCAGCCATTATTCCAGTCTTTACAGTTAAATGATCCTTCAGTCTTTTACTGTCACTTCTGAACAATTTAATGCATCATTGCTGAATAAAAGTATTAATTTCTTTTTTTTATTATTTTACTGACCCCAAACTTTTGAACATTAGTGTATATATTTGTCATATTGTAAATGGAGTATCTCACATTTCATAATAGGTATAGAGCCCTGATTTCAGATTTCGCTTTTGGATAGATGAGTTTTGTTCCTTAACATTTATTACTGGATTTTTTTTTGTTGTTTTTTTGATAAATAAAAGGCTTACAATTACCAACCACTAGATATTGATCACATTGAAGTTTGACATTTTCTGTGCATATTTAATAAATGCCTAAATTGCAAATGGGTAAATACACAAATACAATACAATAACTTTTTTTTTTTTTTGAACATTCTGTTTACTAAAACTGACAGAAAATGTTCAGCCTGTTCACATTTAATCAGGGGCATTCATGAAGTAAACAAGCACATTTGCACCCCATTAGCATTTTCTCTGTGCACATCTAACAAAAAATGTTGGGATGGTTTTACTAACCACACGCTCTTTATTTGTTTCCTGTTTTTTCAGTGGCCATGTACAGGGAACCTTCTCTGCACGACCTGACCGAGTTCTCACGTTCTGGTAGCGGCACACCCACTAAGAGCCGGAGTGCCTCTGCTGTGCTGAACGGGGACAAAGCTGTGAGTCAGAACGAGTCAACGTAGCCCGGTTTGCCCGGCCCGCTACCTTACGCCTTCACCAAAACCACTGAATGCTTGTGACTTCACACAGACATCTCTCCAAAAAGCTCTCAGCGGTTCAGGACAACATGAAACATAACATAACCACTCACAAACTAGAGTAACATTTGATTGGACTTCTTTATAATTAGCTCGTTTTTTGTTATGTTTAGCTTGTTTGTTTTTTTCTTGATCACCACTATAATAGCCTTTTCCATGTGAAACACAGAAATTGTAGCCTTTCTTACAATGGGACGTTGCGTTTAAGTCCCTCTCAGCAGTTGAACGTCAATCATCAAGGTTCATTTCCTAGCATTGCAGGTCCTGATCAAGGAATGCATTTGTTAAGAGTTCAGGGCAGTAAGTGAGGGTTTTAGCTGCACGGGTGCGGTGGAAGGAAGGCACCCCTGTCCTCCATGCTTCCTAAGTGTGTGAAGTGATACAGAAGCACCCATCCCAGTGCGTGGGGTGCTCTTGCGTTCTTGTGCACTCGCTTAGAGGGCTTGGCTCTCTAGCATGGGAATATAAAGCCTGCGTTCTGCTCACATGATGAGTGAAGCTGAGCCTCTCAGAAGCAAGAGGCCATGGCTTGCTAATTGTTTGAATTAGCTGTGAGCTTTTCTTTCTTTCTCTTACTCTTGTTCTTCCCCAAATCAGTGTTTTTCGAGGTTTAAACAGCGACTGGAGATCCAGCGCACCAAAGACAGAACTATGAGAGTTTCCCCTCGAGCCGTCAGACCACACCGGTACATATATATATACGCATGACAGGAAGCGATGAACAGGTTTTTTTTTCTGATTAGTGAGAGGTTTCAGTATTCGAGGAGATGGATGTGTGGTTCATGAGGGCTGTTCGATGTCAACCCTTTTGTCTCTTTTGCATCCCGTTGTTTTCTAAGTTCCTTTAGTCTGTGTGCTTGTGTTTTTGCCTTTCCCGCACATGTCGACTCTCCTTTGGTCAATGCTGGTCACCGTTGCCGGTGATTTCCGAGACATGGCGGGACTCCCACCTGGACTGCGTTTTGTGTACAAGTAATGTATGGTGGTGACAATTTTCTATTTAAATGAGCAAACAAAAAATCATACTGTGGAACTTAAGTTGGTTGAATTTTTTCAGGGTATGTCTAATTTGTAAAAGTGAAAAAATGAAAAAACATTCTTGTACAGGGCATGTACAAATCAGGTTGTGTACAATAAGGACCCTTTTTGTGGCCTGCAGTACAGTATATATCCTTTCCCTCAAGCAACATAACGTCATTTATGCTACAGGGGGGTTCTTCTCTCTTCTGTTTCTTTCTGGGTTTCTTTCTTCTTTTAGATGAACATACAGTATCTGTTGCATGGGAGACTGCAGGGAGGTGAGGAATAGAGCTGCATGATGTGTATTAACTCCCCCCTGGATCATATGTTCCAAACTACCAGGATAAAACTGACAAACAACATGTATGTACTGACTGGCACTCTGCCACGTACCTTCAAGTTGTTTCTTATTTGATGTGTACATACAATGCACTGAATAAAATGTTTATATTAAGATATACTTTTAAAATGTGTTTTTGTGCTTTATTTGTTGACTTCGATCGCTGTAATTGTATTATCATTCTACAGGCCGTTCACCGGGTAACCACTCTCGTCTTTCTTTTTGCCAATTCGGTTTGTTCTAATGGGGTCTTACATCTTATTTTAATCTACTTACTTCTGGAATTGGGATATTAAATAGTCATATTGTGCCAACAAAATCAAATACTGAAGCAACAGAGGAATCAGATTGATACCAGAGGAAAAAAACACTGGGAATCA
Organism: Sinocyclocheilus anshuiensis; assembly: GCF_001515605.1. Taxonomy (NCBI): domain Eukaryota; kingdom Metazoa; phylum Chordata; class Actinopteri; order Cypriniformes; family Cyprinidae; genus Sinocyclocheilus; species Sinocyclocheilus anshuiensis. The sequence goes on from NW_015551039.1 coordinate 22,503, forward strand.
AAAAACTGTTACACTTCACTGCTGTTCTTGGAGGACTTTTGTGTTGTTTCCAGTGTGAACAAAAGTAAAATGACACTTAACAGAGGACCGTGTTGCAAGAAGGTGACAACTAGCACTGCACTGGGGAGCGAATGTTGTTTTTGATGGTTTCCTGGCTGGTGCTGGCATGTAGTTGAGCCAGTGATATAGCCAACTGTATCCATTTCCTCTGGACCAAGATGAATCATCCCTCGAAAAAGCTTTAATTGCCTGCAGTCAAGAGTCCTGCATGGCTTCTACCTTGTGGAGCAATTCCATGTAATGAATCAATATGGCAATAGACAGCCTTGTGACCAAGAATAATATACTGTAGTGTGTTTATATTAGAAACTCATATTATAGAGCAGTACACAGCACAGTAGAGCCATACAATTCACAATATAGATGTCGATACTCTTCATCCTTTATAATATTATGTTGATATTATGATGTCAGTATTGGATATAGCCATTTAAAAGTTTGGGGTTGGAAAGTTTTATTTTTTTATGATTTTGAAAGAAGTCTCTTACGCTTACCAAAGCGTAAGAGCGCAATTTATTTAATCAAAAATACAGTAAAAACAGTAATATTGTGAAATATTAGTTTAAAATAACTTTTCTTATTTTAATATACTTAATATCTTTTAAATGTAATGTATTCCTGTGATGTCAAAGCTGAATTTTCAGCATCTTTACTCCAGTCTTAAGTGACACACGATCCTTCAGAAATCATTCTAATATGCTGATTTGCTGCTCAAGAAACATTTATTATTATCACTGTTGAAAACAGTTATGCTACATTAACTTGTAGAATTTAATATTGGTACATTCCTGTAAAATGTTTATCACTTTTAATTACTGTAAATGTATTGTGTGTGAATGTGAGGGAATATAAGGATCGCTAACAACGGTAGAAATAGTGAGAATGTCTTTGGTTGCAGTGTAGTATGCAGTGTTGGGAAGGTTACTTTGGAAATGTAATAGGTTACAGATTACAAGTTACCCTACTTAAAATGTAATAGTAGTGTAACTTTTTCAATTACTGTATTAAAGTAATGTAACTGATTACTTTTGATTACTTTTTGATTACTTTTCTACATTTCTAATGAATGTTTATTTGCAACTGTTAATAATTTTCCAACATTTACACCATGCAGGGTTAACCTTACAGTAGTGCTCAGACTTTCAAAATCCGTCCTCAACATGTAACTAGTTACTCCCCAACACTGGTAGTATGTATAAACAGCAATCAAGTGGTCTGTGTGTTATTAGCTCTGTAAGCAGAAATTAACTAATGAGGAGTCTGTTCCAGAGCAGAAGGTACGACACATTTCAGCTCTTATGCTGCTGGAGTTCTATGAACTCCCATTATTTCCTCTCTGTGGCCCTTTCTTCTTGTTCGTGAGCCAGCACACTCTAATTCATTAACACAGACAGTTCTGTAGCACTGCAGGCTGAAGCCAACTGGACAGACAGCAGCTCACAGAGCATCCATCATAATGACGACAAACCCTCGGGGGACCTGAGCAACTCACTATAGAGACTTCACACACCAAACGCAACTTAGAGACATTTGCAAATCTTATGAACAAATAAATAGAAATAAATGTTGATGTTGATGATATTTAAAATAGTTAAAGATATGTTTCTGTATATTTTAAGGAATATTTTCATAATATGGCCAATATAAAATTCTGTACTATTTGTCTAACTCAAAATAAAACACTAAAAACAAAAATCAATCATAAATGAAGTGAATTTAGGCATCACAATACTATAATGTACATTATGATGTTAAAAATGTTTGTTTATTGTGAGATTTTCTATTAAATTAGTTATTTAAAATATTAGCTTCAAACATTAGATGATGTTAGATTAAAAATAAATAAAAAATATCAGCTGATAATAGAGTAAGACATGGTATGATGCCCCCTAAAGAAAGGGGGCACTGCAGCTGGAATTGCTCGCCAGTTCAGCGCTGAACAGGGTATTGCTCTTTCTCGGCACGTTCAAGAGAAGTCGGACTGAAAGTACACTCTCCAGTGACCAAGCCTCTCATCAGCAGAAAGAATCAAAAGGCTAGACTCACCTTTGCTGAGGAGCATGTTGTGTGGAGAGAGAAGAACTGCTCCAAAGTTCACTTTAGTGATGAGAGAAAGTTGAATTTATTTGGGACAGATGGGAAACATTATGTTCGGTGACAAACTGGGGAAAGACTGAAGCCCAAATGCGTAAAGAAGTCAGTGAAAGGTGGAGAAGGAAGTGTCATGGTTTGGGGAATGTTCTGTGCAGCAGGGGTTGGGTCTCTTATACAGATACATGGCAGAGTGAATACAAATGTTTATCAGAACCTCCTTCAGCAACATGCAGTTCCTTCCTGCAAGCATCTCCCAATCAGCCTGCAATTTTCATGCAAGACAATTTCCCCATCACACTGCAAAATGCATAAAGCAGTTCCTTGAAGCTAAGAACATTGAAATAATGAAATATCTTTCCAACGTTTCAGCACCACGGACAGCAATTGGAATAAGAATAACATATATAGCTTTCTTTATAAGTGCCATTTCTCTTAGTTTCATCTCTTTGTTAAGGTTCTATGTGTATCATCTGTCTGTGTGGAAAACGATTCCATTCGAATAATATGAGTGTATCAAAGTCATCATCCCACTTACATTTTTGCATCATTCCCCAATTACATTTCACTGCATCATCTTTTATCATAAAATGTCAACTTTCTGACTGACACTAATATTGTTCCTAGAGATGAAGTATATATCTGTCTGCTGGACCGGGCTGAAGTCAAATGATCATGAACTATGTCAAGGTAAAATATAAAATGACATTATCAGACATTCTGCATAGTAACCTGTTATGCTGAAGCCCACAGCACACTTCTCTAGCCATGCCTTACCTAAAGGTCTTTGTAAGTGTCTTCATGTGTGTGGTTTGATAATTACAGTGACCTCTGGAGAAAGTGGTTTGATCTCTGTGAGAGTGCTGGAGCAAATGAGACTGATTAGGGACGTCTGAAGCGCATGCGCAAGGGAGATGTTATGCGAGAGCTGTTTATGTGCTCATATAATAGCTCTATAGGCTCAGAGGAACACACACATATGTACTGTACAGCACTGAGTTCACTGAAGGACATGAACGCATAGGAGATGCTCTTGATGTGATGGCATAATCCTCAGCCTTTTTCAAATGCTATATCACATATTGAGATTGTTTATATGTCTATATGTTTAATTCATAGACATAATCCAGGGCAGAAAGCACAATCCACTCTGAATGCATAATCCAGCACTAATCATTTGCACCTTGACTCCCGTGCTTTCCCCTGAGAAAAGTATATGATGTAATTCTTTAAATTCCAGAATGAAAAAAACGAGCTGCATATTATAGTTTAACCTACTTATGAATTTGCAGTTACATAACACCTTTATGCTTAGTGATTTATAATATCTTTAAGTTTTATCTGTATGTCTGATTTATAATTTCTTTAACCTTATTTCTTTCCATCCCTCACAATTCTACCCATCCTTTTTTCCTCCACCTCACCTATTTCTTCCCTGTTTGTGAGCAGGTGCAGTAGGGAATCCCGGTCTGCGTGTGCTGCTGCAGTGGGAGGGATGTGATTACATAAGAGAAGCAGACAGCAGAGAAGCAGCTCTCCTCTCCTCTCTCTCCACCAGTCATGCACTATTCATGAGGCTCTCTGCATCAAAACTGCATTCCTATTCCTGACACTTCCATGGTACTGCCAGGAAAACAGCCACACTGACCATGAGGAATTTACACACCTTGTCTCTCGCTCCCCAAGATACTTTTCCCCTCGTTTTTCAGCTGCTTTAATCCACACTCTTAAAAACTTTCCATTGCACAAAAGGTTCTTTTAGTCGTGGCCTAATGGTTAGAGAGTCGGACTTGTAACCAGAAGGTTGCGGGTTTGAGTCTCAAATCTGGCAGGGATTATCTGTGGGGGGTGTGAATAACCAGATGCCCCCTAAAGAAAGGGGGCACTGCAGCTGGAATTGCTCGCCAGTTCAGCGCTGAACAGGGTATTGCTCTTTCTCGGCACGTTCAAGAGAAGTCGGACTGAAAGTACACTCTCCAGTGACCAAGCCTCTCATCAGCAGAAAGAATCAAAAGGCTAGACTCACCTTTGCTGAGGAGCATGTTGTGTGGAGAGAGAAGAACTGCTCCAAAGTTCACTTTAGTGATGAGAGAAAGTTGAATTTATTTGGGACAGATGGGAAACATTATGTTCGGTGACAAACTGGGGAAAGACTGAAGCCCAAGTGCGTAAAGAAGTCAGTGAAAGGTGGAGAATGAAGTGTCATGGTTTGGGGAATGTTCTGTGCAGCAGGAGTTGGGTCTCTTATACAGATACATGGCAGAGTGAATACAAATGTTTATCAGAACCTCCTTCAGCAACATGCAGTTCCTTCCTGCAAGCATCTCCCAATCAGCCTGCAATTTTCATCACTGCAAAATGCATAAAGCCACACTGTGAATAACCAGCACTCTCTTCCACCTTCAATACCACGACTGAGGTGAGACCCTTGAGCAAGGCACCGAACCCCCAACTGCTCCCCGGGCACCGCAGCACATGGCTGCCCACTGCTCCGTCTCTCTCCACCAGTCATGCACTATTCATGAGGCTCTCTGCATCAAAACTGCATTCCTATTCCTGACACTTCCATGGTACTGCCAGGAAAACAGCCACACTGACCATGAGGAATTTACACACCTTGTCTCTCGCTCCCCAAGATACTTTTCCCCTCGTTTTTCAGCTGCTTTAATCCACACTCTTAAAAACTTTCCATTGCACAAAAGGTTCTTTTAGTCGTGGCCTAATGGTTAGAGAGTCGGACTTGTAACCAGAAGGTTGCGGGTTTGAGTCTCAAATCTGGCAGGGATTATCTGTGGGGGGTGTGAATAACCAGATGCCCCCTAAAGAAAGGGGGCACTGCAGCTGGAATTGCTCGCCAGTTCAGCGCTGAACAGGGTATTGCTCTTTCTCGGCACGTTCAAGAGAAGTCGGACTGAAAGTACACTCTCCAGTGACCAAGCCTCTCATCAGCAGAAAGAATCAAAAGGCTAGACTCACCTTTGCTGAGGAGCATGTTGTGTGGAGAGAGAAGAACTGCTCCAAAGTTCACTTTAGTGATGAGAGAAAGTTGAATTTATTTGGGACAGATGGGAAACATTATGTTCGGTGACAAACTGGGGAAAGACTGAAGCCCAAGTGCGTAAAGAAGTCAGTGAAAGGTGGAGAATGAAGTGTCATGGTTTGGGGAATGTTCTGTGCAGCAGGAGTTGGGTCTCTTATACAGATACATGGCAGAGTGAATACAAATGTTTATCAGAACCTCCTTCAGCAACATGCAGTTCCTTCCTGCAAGCATCTCCCAATCAGCCTGCAATTTTCATCACTGCAAAATGCATAAAGCCACACTGTGAATAACCAGCACTCTCTTCCACCTTCAATACCACGACTGAGGTGAGACCCTTGAGCAAGGCACCGAACCCCCAACTGCTCCCCGGGCACCGCAGCACATGGCTGCCCACTGCTCCGGGTGTGTGTTCACAGTGTGTGTGTGTTCACTACTGTGTGTGTGCACTTGGATGGGTTAAATGCAGAGCACAAATTCCAATATGGGTCACCATACTCAGCCACACGTCACTTCACTTTCACAAAAAAAAGTTATTCTTTTAACCCTAAGAGATTTTATTTTTTATGAAATGCTAGTTAATGTTATCACGTTGGACTAAAACTTTCTGACTTTGCTCACACAGAGTATAACAACTTCCCAAAAAAATTTGGGAAGAGACCCATATTAGGGATGAGTCTCTTCTCCCTGCCTATAAATAATGGTTATAAATTTGTCATTATGCTATTGTCACAAGGCTGCTCATTTTTTACCATGAGATAGTCAAAAAGGTAAAGGATTTTCAGCACAGTACAAGAACTATTCACTGAAAGTTCTTTGATGAGCCCAAATGGATCTTAAATGGCAAAAAAAAAAAAAAGATTTTGGGACCTTTATTTTTAAGAGTGAATGCATCTCCACCAAGTTTATCAATTAGTTTGATAATAAATATTGTTTTATTGATTAGGTAATGAGCTCATAAATGAGGGAATGTGTGAGTTTCCTGATGTAACATTCACTATAAGCAGATCAATGACTGCAGTAATGAGTCCAGTGATCCCTCTGGCTTTACTGTCAGCTTTTCAAAGTGGTTCTCTGATAAACTCATTGGCATGTTAGGAAGCATCTTGGTGCTCATGGTAAATTACACATTGGATAGATTCATCTACCTCAATAAGGTTGTCCAGTTTGAAAAGTTTACTAATGCATTTTAAGGTTTTACTAATGGGCTCATTGATGGATTCACCGATATAGATATTAAGAAAGAAATATCACGGATAATCAAAGAACTCACCAATGGGATAAACTGACTCTCTTTTACTCTCCTTTTTTATTATGTAGGCCTAATATAGCTTCTTTTTAAAAAAGTGCAGTACTGTGAGTATATTGGCTTTTGTATAAATTGCTTGTGATATTCGTAATTTAAGTAACTTATTAATGAAAACGACATGTATTGTAAAAAAATACATGTTTTGTTAGTAAAATTGATTATGTGTTCATTCATAAGGAAGTTCACCCACAAACTCATATCACTTGGCAGGATCAGTCCACTAACAACATTTGAGTTTTGTTTTCATTTTTTGTAATTTGCAGTCAATACAATTTTGTTTTAAAACAATTAAAGATGCATTTCACAGTGTTTTAACAGGATGTCATGAGACTGCCGAGATCAGTCTAAACTAAATCACTGATAAAACAGTGTGATTCACAGAGCTGACATTTACAAATGTAATTTACTACAGGAAAAAAAAGACTATGCTCTGAGGACATTTTTTCTCTGTTGACATGAATGCCATATCACATGAATGACAAATCAACAAAGCCTGGAGTGAAGGTCTCACACACTGATGATATGAAGACACAGGTAATAATAGAACTAGGGGGAAAATGAATGCTGCTCTTGATCAATCCAGACTCTTAATCACTACTCAACTTCATAAAGGGAGTCTGGGATAGTTTTGAACAAAATGCAGTCAAAGTAAATAAATGAGGAAAATTCTACATACAGTACTGCACTAATACAAAGAGCAGGATCTTTGACAGTGTGATTTAAGGGGTTTAATCAGGACCATGTGCTTTATAAAGACATTAACAAATGTTAGACATTCATGTTTTAACTGTTCGTTTAGCTGTACAAGGACGAATCGTGCTCATGGTCTTCATATCCACTTCTAGTCAGTTGTTTTTCTCTCTACACAGAGTATAAATGCATTGTGCATGTTACTAGTTTATGCATTTCTCTCTCTCTCTCTCACTCTCTTTCTTATTTTTTTTACATTATTCTGCAGTTTTCCCGGATGACCTAAAATTTGATTTGGATCTGTTTAGTCACATGTTGAGATAAAGAAAGTGTCAAATGTAAAGCTTCATTCAAATGATGAAAGCATCTGATGAGACAGCTAGAGGAATAAAGAGAGGTAGAAACACTTGAGCTGCTCCTGTAGCAGAGAATCTTGTGCTTCCAGGAGAACGAGAGTGTGAGAAGATTTTTTTCAGCCATTTAATGAGCAACATGACAAGACGTGAAAAAGAAGTGGCTGTGAGAGTACCTGTGGTGCTGGTGTAGACAGTTTGTAACTTCAAAAAGAACTGAAAGAACACATTTCAAACACTGAGGTGTGTGTGATTTATGCTGCAGTAAAGAAAACAGCTTCAACAATTTCAATGATTTTTAAACAGGTTTCCCATACTCTGATCTGCCATTAGTCAGTCAAACAGACAATCCCACCCCAGACTCACGCCATTAGTTGAGCCTGAACTGCTGCATTGAGCAGTTCTTTCTGTCTTCTTACATACAGTATATATCATATATTTCAGGTTTGAGGTACTGTATGTTACACTTTACACTAGTATACCAATGTTAACCCACCACAACAGGGTATAAAAGCCTCTTTTGCTCTGTGTATAATAAGGACACATAAACCTGGATGATTCAGAAAGCTGCTTATTGATATCTAAATGTTCCAAGTACAAATCAGTTCATCTCATTAATTATGCCTGTGTGAGCAACCTCTACAGCTGAGCTGAGTGTGCAGGAGAACGAGAGCAGGAGGATGGGGGTCAGGCAGGGGGTGAGCCTCTCGTTGCCATGGTGCCACTGTGCGTCACTGTTTCTTCTGTCAAGAGAGAACCACATGCCGCCTCTTCCCTAGCCAGATGGAGATTCCAGGATTTCCAAGAAATGGATCTGACAATAACTTAGCTGATGTACAAAACACCCTCTCATCTGGAGCATATGAATTACATCTGGCAATTAATATATAATATAATATAAGCTTTTATTCTGCTTGTACTACATGCAAAGAAAAATATGACAATAACATGAATACAAATTCTACAAGTGAAAAGAAAATGTAAGTAGGTGGGCAGTGAAAGGGCAAACGAAGCCCTCAAATAACTGCTCATAAAAACAACCTTCTTGTGACCTGGTCATTTTCTTATAAAAGTACATTCCAACATCACTGCTTTACCCAATTAAAAAGTCTCAGAAGACTTGAGACATCTTACAGCTCTGTTAATTAAGAACAAAAGATGAAGCTGTCAGGGCTCTGTAAGAATCTGGTTCCCTAACATGGGTCTCTGTAAAGCAAGACCAGTTCATACACACACAGTGATTGCAGCTGTATGACAGAGTTGGTTTTGTAAGATGTACCAACATTAGTATTCTAAACAGGAGGGCATCACCATCTGTTAGAGACCGATCTAACCTCTGTACATCCTTCAGTGTAATTATTCAGGTGTGAGTCAGAGAATTCACAGCATTTTGCCTGTTTTCAGTGTAACACTGTAATACAGTGGTTTTCACAATTTCTGATTCGAAAGACCCTTAAATATAATGATCTCCTTGTCAATATTTTGCCACATACAAAATTGCACTTAACTGTGTGTGTGTGTGTATTATTGTAGTATATTGTATATTATATATATTTTCACAAAACTATATGTAATTAATAGAATAAACCAATCGAAAATAATCCGAATTAAATAGTAGAAAAGCAGAATGAAATAGTAATGTCAAAGTATGTTAAACATATTTTATTAGAATATTAAGTTTACATGTTTACTTTGACAGTCCAGGACAGCTACATTTTGTAAAGCTTTTTTTTTTTCTAAAAGTTTTCATTGACCCCCTAGTACCATTTTACAGCCCTTTGGGAATCACTAGATGTTTGTTATGTACCACTAATTCAATGAAAAAATCTTATTCTGCTGCTATTTAAAATGGATGGTACAGTAACCCAGCAGGGGTTACTGTACCATCCATTTCAAGACTGATCACAGATTTATAATGATTTCAATTAATTTGATTAAATTTGACCCTCATACTCAACATAAATAAACGTCAAACTGTTTAAAATGCTTTTAAATGATTCCCAAGCAGTAGTATGTTTACTCCAGAGGTACTTAAAGGAATAGTTCACCTAAAAATAAACAAATTCTGAAAATGTACTCCACCCTCAAGCCATCCAAGATGTAGATGAGTTTGTTTCTTCATCAGAACAGATCTGGAGAAATGTAGCATTACATCACTTGCTCACCTCTGGATCCTCTACAGTGAATGGGTGCCGTAAGAATGAGAGTGCAAACAGCTGATAAAAAACATCACAATAATCCACATGACTCAAATCCATCTATTAACATCTTGTGAAGCAATGTTTGTAATAAACAATTTCATTATTAAGACATTTAGTAAGATTTAGTAAGAACTTTATTGTCATTGTACATGTACAATGAAACTCTGGTGGAGCAACCTCCAGGTGCCTACTTGATACATACAAATAAGTGATGTACCATGTACATATTATACACTAAAGACTCTACTATTATACATAATACGTAATAAATTTTTACTTCAACCAGGTGTTATCTATCCATAATACTGCTTTCTCCAGTAAAGTTTTCATTTTGTGTGAACTATTCCTTAAGTAGGTTCAAGTGGTGCTTCAAAAGATTTTGCTTTGTTAAACTAGGGCCCTATGAAATCTGTTTTATTTTTTCCCAAATTCTGTTTTTTATTTTTCTGGACTCCTTTTTAATGATTAAATAAAATGTTATTAATAAAAAAAAACATGTTTAATTCATTAAAATCATGAAACTTATAAACTTTAACATCAATTTATTAAAAGTTTAACAAAAATTACATGTATGGAGCCCCATGGAATGCTTTATTTTTTTCTCATCTTATGTTTTATTGTTACCATATTCTGTGTTTTAGCATGTCTAATTATTTGAATGCATAAAAACAACTTAAAGGTGCAGTAGGAGATCTTGGAAAATGCTAACTTTAGCCTGATAGCACTGAAAGCGAACGTCCCACCTCCCTGCAATCGCCGTCCAAAGCCACGCCCCCTGAACGCATATACGCTCACTCACAGACCAGAATACCAGAGACAACATTACTACAATAGGCTACATCAGTGGTTCCCAATTCCAGCCCATGTTCAGTTAAATAAACTTCAACAGATTTCCCCTGCTCAGGGAGTAGGGAGCAATGAACACTGTGTAGGGATCATATCGATCGGAACACAGTTCATGCACATAGCTCTCTTCTAACGAGCTGGTTATATGAATCGGGTGTGTTAACTAAGCGAGACATGCAAAATACATGTGCGAGGACAGGAATTGGGAACCGCTGGGCTACATCACGGGTCATTCACCGGTGAGAAATCTTTAAAAGTACTACAATACCAGGAAGGAAGATCGGGTTGTTGATGCTTGTCTGCCATTCTCACTCTGTCTGCACAGCGTGCGTGAACGAGCTGAAGACGTATGCTGTCTACGCGAACCGGGTGCGCAGAGGTATGCTAATACATACGTTGACAGGCAGGTAGGAAAGCCAATTAAAACACTCGGACCGAGCGGTTTGATTGGACAAACATTTCTTGGTCCTACGCCTTCCACAGATTATATAAATACAGATAAATACATTTAGACCACTTAACTTAATGCTTGCTATCGGGATGTGAAGAGACTTTCAACCAGCATAACAAAAAATGTTTCTGAAGACAATCATCTATTGCACCTTTAATTTATTAATAATTAATTTTTACAATAGCCTTTTTAAAGTTTTTTTTTTTATTCTGTGTTGTGTATTTACATTTTTCTGGTTATCAAATGAAGGCATAAAACATGGATTTATTTGATCTTTTAATTAATGAAAATTAAACTCTTTTTTTGGCTTTTTTTTTGCTATTAAAATTAAAACATGGAAGAATTATTGTGTGATTATTCCTTAAAAAAATACGTTTTAATCATTTTAGTAGTAGTAGTAGTAGTAGTAGTAGTAGTACGTACATTCTAATAAACACAGTAATATATTTCTGGTACAATGTCTTCAAGTTAAACAGCACTTTTATTTTGACGGTTTGCCTACCATTAAATTTCAGTGTGTATGATATGACAATAGTTTTACTCAAATCAAACGGTAAAATGCTCATGAAGTACTCTCAGAGCAGTTCTGGAGATGTTGTTCATGGATTCCGTCCGCGTTTTCTGCATCGCGGAAATCATAGAGCCCTATTAAACCAATAAAACCTATACAAATTTATTGTGTAAAATAGATAATTATGATTTATGTAGTGGTTATTTAGTTCCTTTTAAAGGTAAGGATCCATTTCTGCTTTGCCTTCCAATGTCAAGCTCTCTCTCGCTCTCTCTCGCAGTTTTAATATGCTTTATTGACGACAAATAATTGTACATTTGGTTTACCAAAGCATTCGCAGTTTAGCTAAGTACAAAAAAAAAAAAACCTAAACCAAAAACAGTGCACAACAATGCCCATAAATTATCAAAAGACAAAATATGCAGGCTAATTGAAAAAAGTGATCAAATAAATAACATTACAGAATAAAATATATTTAGAAATAAAGGCAAAGATAAGAAAATAATAGGGAAGAGCAACACTAATAATGAGTATATGAAACACGGGAGCAAGCCTTCTTATCAGCATCTCATTTTCTCCTATTTTCACTCTTTCTCTCCTTCATACAATACACAGGAGTCATTAATATGCTAATAGCTGCATTCTGTACTGCATTGAAAATATTGCATATTTAATCAAATGTGCTGTGACAGTCAACTTCAAATCGAATGCCTGGCTCACCTAAATTCCTCTGTATTTCACAGTGTATGTGTTTCATCAGCATATTTTCAATGGTATTAGTATGTGTAGTGCACAGAATCAGTGTCTGTGTATTTGTATTCATGTCGTCTCTCCGTTTTCCTCTCACTCCTGTGCTCTGACTATAAGGCAGTGGTGAGTGTAGCCCTCTCCCCTCAGGATAGGGCATGTAAGGTGATGGCAGTGCTCCTCTACTTGATGTTGTGTGTGACCTCAGCTGTAAGGCCTCTCTTTCAGTGTGTTCTATTCATCAGCATACTGCTGCCACAACAGCTTCTCTGCCATTAGCCGTTCAGTCACAGAGAGCGTTCATTAGAGGGAGGATTTGTGTAAAGGTGAATAAGCACGATGTAGAGAATCGACATGTTCTCCCATTTATGTTTGAACATCATCAGAGAATCTCGTATGCTTCTTTCTAAAACTTGTATATTTTCATATGATTCACATTCGTACGAAATTCGTTTTCCTGTGAGATTGCTTTCTTCAAAATAAAGGTTCCAAAAGGGGGTTTTCACTGTGATACCATAGAAGAACCCTTTTTGTTTCCCTTAAGAACCTTTCAGTGAATAGTTCTTATAAAAACAACTTTTCTCCTTAGTGTGAAGAACATTTTAAGAATCTACGTGTATTTGTGTATGTATTTGCATCGCTTTGTCCATTCCACCTTTTCGCATGCCACGATTGGTCAATTACGTACAATGGCTGCACACTATTGTTCAAACTACTTTTCAGTCATTATTTTCAGAAAGTATGAAAACAACAGCAAACTAAAGCCAAAACCCGGACATTTTAGACCATTTAAAAAATCCCAGCCAGGATATGACTGGGAAAATGAGGACATATGGTCACCCTATGTTCCATGGACATTAAAGATTCTCAATGGAACCACAGATGCCGATGAATAATCACTATTTTTAAGAATGCACATTACAGTTGCAAGGTTGTTTTTTGATGATCTGCTTAATGTTTTTATTTTGAATACTTTAGTTAGTTCTTGACATCATATGACCTTAACATAATCTACTTAAAGGGGTCATAGGATGCCCATTTTCCACAAGTTGATATGATTCTTTAGGGTCTTAATGAAAAGTCAGTTTGGTTAAAATTTCTCAATGGTAGTGTAAAAAACACCTTTTTTACCCTGTCAAAAACAGATCTTTTCAGAGCATGCAGATTTGTAGCATTTTCCTTTAAATGTTAATGAGCTCTGCTGACCCCGCTTCTCTC
>NW_015551039.1:36307-42291 GCF_001515605.1 Sinocyclocheilus anshuiensis
CAATCGCTTAGGAGTCATTCTTGTCTACATTTGCTCCAGCGGTGGAACAATGGCGGACTGATGACAGCTCACTCAGGGCGGGTCTAAGGTAAGACGCCAGTCCAGTCTGTGCTGAAACGCCACTGTCAATCAAACTATCGTGGGAGGAGCCTGTCTGTGTGACGTCACACAGACAGGCATCTGAGATCAGCTCGATTTGAGAAAGGGGTACAAATTTTAATAGATTAACAAAAAACCACTGGGTGGATTTTTATCATTTTAGGGTGGTTGTGTACACACACTGCCAACACACATTTCAGTTCAAACAACTTGTAAAAGTGCATGTAGCATTATATGACCCCTTTAATCTACTTACATAATCACTTTTTGCTCGTTGCTGCACTTGCATTTCTTGACAGTAATTGCTGTTTATTTGCTCCATGTTATTTTGCATTAAAGCACTGTGCTCATGGCTCAGCGGTGAGATTATTTATTTACTGGGTCTTGACATCATGTTGCCTCTGTGCTGGAGGTGTATGAGTACACGCAGACTCCCTGGCGGAGGGCAGTGAACTCCTCACAGCATGAGAGAGAAAGTCTGTCCCTAGAGGTCACAAACACATGCACATGCACACGGTGCTCTGTCTGTATTCCCCCGCCTCTCGTCCTCAGTCAATGCTTTCTGACTGGAGATGGGCCTCCACTTAGTGTTAGTCAACACCACTAGTTTTCCCCTGTGCCTAATTCCTTAATCGGCCCCCCACTGGGGCTCTTAGGACCCCCGGAGAGGGCCGAGTGTGCAATTAACTGCACAAAGGAGGGCACGTGTGTTACAGGGGGTCTTTGTGGCATGCTCTTGGCCTCATGGTGATTACCCACACCAGGGGTCCCACATTATACTGCCGCACCCGAGAATCTCACCTTTACAATCCCCCCCCGAGAACCAGCAGGGTGCTCGCTGTTGCTTCGCCAATCACTTTTCTTTTACAGTGAGTGCAGGCACTTATCTCAAGCACATAAACACTAATGCATACACTAAACACTCACTTACACACACAACGGGTACATTCCGAAAGGAGATCTACAACACCATTCATTACTCTAAGAGCCGAGTACTCACAAGCACTTAAACACCATACACTTAAACAGCCACGCACCTTCATTCTCACTATCTAATCGTCTCTCACGTCCGCTCTTGTCATTCACATGCTACCATTCAAAAGTTTGAGTTTATCAGCGTCTTATGCTCATCAAGACTGAATTTTTTTATCAAAAATACAGTAAAGTAAAATATGAATTAATATTATTTAAAATATACAATTTAAAATAGAATTTGTAATATATTTTAAAATGTCATTTATTCCTGTGATGCCAAAGCTGAATTTTCAGCAACCATAACTCCAGTCTTCAGTGTCACATGATCCTTCAGAAATCCTTCTAATCTGCCGATTTTGCATTTATTATTATCAGTTTTGAAAATAGTTGTGCTGCTTATATTTTTGTTGAAACCGTGACATGTTTTTTTTAGGATTCTTTGATGGATAGAAAGTTCAAAAGAACAGCATTTATTTGAAAGCGAAATCTTTTGTAACATTACATGTCTTTACTATCACTTTCTATAAATGTAAAATATTAATTACTTACTGAAAATAATTTTAAACGTTTGATTGTTAATGTAAGACTTAGGTTTGTAACAAAACATTCTTTGGTCATATTATACTGGATCATTTTATATTATCATTAATACTATTAAAGCATGTTTTAAATAGAACAATACTATGGGTGAAAACCATACTCACTAATACATTTTTTTTCCCAAATGCATTTTATTTTATTTTTCACTGGTACCATTTTTCCTTGTTTTGTTTTATATTATTTTATCCTGTCACTGTTTTTTATTGTGAACTTTGATGCTTTTTCAGTATTGTACTTTAAAACTTTTGTACAAATAAAAGAACACTGAAAGTGAGGGAGGGAGGAAGAGAGAGAGAGAGACACAGAGAGACGGAGAGTTTGTCCTGTGGTTCTCTTGTCACAGCATGAGATGAGCATGAGCTCTAGCTGCAGGACCTGATGGTTTCAGTCAAACACAGGAACACATCAGCTCCCCACCAACTCTTCACCCTCTCAACCACTGATTGAGAACCAGCCCTCAATAAACTTCTTCAATAATTTAACCCATTGTGGGCACACAACAACATTGACTCAAATTCAGATGCCTTGATCCCGTGCAAACATTGCAGAGCTCTTAGGAAAGAAACCACAATGCTTCTGCCAACCCATAAAACCCCCAGGAGGAACATGCAATAAAGATCAATTCTGAAATATCTAATGATAGATTGGGAGAAAGAAGCCATCAATAATGAATGAACAATTCAGGTCTTAAGGATAGACTGCGAAAATCTATGGCTCTTCACACAGCAAAAAAAAAAAAACACTGTCAGTTCTGTTTGGAATTCAAAATACGGCTCTGTTTGAGCACAGTTTAATAAAAGAGATTGACAACCTCATGCTATAACCAAACTGACGGCCTACAATTCACAACTGATTTTTTAGAGCAAGTCTGGTTGCTGCAGGAACAGAACTGCAATAGTCTGTCATGTCACTGACATATAATGTGTCATAAAGCACATGCTGCAGGTTATTCTTTGCTGTCAATCACTAACGTTTAGGACCATCAATCTCTCTCAGGTTATGAAAAATGGTAGAAAATAGTAGAATGAGACAAAACTCCTGTATTGGGGTCATTAAGAATTGGAATTCATGTGGAAGAATTAACAATTAAGCAGACTTGACTTGACTTGATTAAAAAAAACTAGATGGAATCAGAGTTTTTGCTGCATATCTGAAATGATGAAAACAGTAGGAGCTGCTCACAATAATTTAGAATAACAATTTTAACTTAAGACACAAAATCTGTAACCATAGCACCAAAATTTGTCACTATGGTTACAAGCATTAAAAATTGGCTCTGGTTACCCGTTCATACAGATTTTACTCAGTCTGCTCCTGTTTGTATTTTCAGGACAAACTGAGACTCTATATATGGTCTGTGTGAACGTTGTCAATGTTTAAAAGTGTGAAGAACTGCATAAATGTATAAAATCGCAGGTAGAGGGTTACTAGTGGCCCTTTCAAAGAGTCTAGGCGATACAAGCCCTACGCGTGATTAACAGCCTGCTCTTCTGTCTCTGTCAAACAGATGCTGTTTTTAGCACTACAGAATCCTTAATATTAATATCCTTCTTCCATTCTGATTTGCCCCTTCCACAGTAAATGAGATCCTCTAATGGGAATAATTCCACTGCCTGAACCATTTCCGTCTTTCTCTCTGTCAGCAGAAACAGATGAGGCCCTCGAGTCCGTCAAAGGAGGATGTGGATGTTTAGAGGAGTGATTGTTAAGAAGACAGGCACATGAGAGCTGTGGGAGGCAATCAACAAAAACGTGAATCATTCTGGGCTCAACCAAACTTCTTTACATGTTTGGATCACTTTAGATAAATCTTTGTTACTTCGGTGTGGGCAGGTCCCAGTGCTCATAACTCATTGTCTGCTTTGGCTGCAAAGCAAAGCCACATCTAGTAAAAAAGAAGAGCTCCTTTTTTTGGAAGAAAAGGATTCAACTGAGATAACATATTGTATATTGGTGGTCTCAAGGCAGCATACAGCACTCCCACACAGCACGCATGTCCGCCTAGCAACCATCTCCTCTGGCCGAGCAGCAGACTCATCCCGACCGATATTAGCCTCTAATGAAACCAGGCAACGGGCTCCTAATCCTCCTAAATCCTAGTATATGAATACAGTCCAAATCATGGCCTGCCAATCAGTTTCTATGGTAACCTTACTCGCAGTTCACTTCTCGATTTTGCTTTAATGATCACACTAGGGAATGTATTGGAGGAATACAGAATGTACAAGTGTGAAAGGGAAAGAAAGATGGGGGGAGAGAGAAGATGTGTGCTCAAGCTGTTGAACAAATGTATTCAAATGTGGTGAACCAAAATTTTGCGCAGCTTTTGAAAAACAAGCCTTCATTAAAGGCTTACTTCATTAAACTCCTGTAAAACAATGCTTAGTGTGATAGCAGCTCTCTCTAGCGAGTTGTATTGTTCTGTACCTGTTTGATATTTCTCAATCGAAACATTACAAGAGAGCGAGAGAGACAGAGACTGAGTCACTGGCTCAAGCTGCTGCATGTGTAAATGATAAGCAGACAATGCAGTTTGTCTTCCCATAATCAAACATTACTTCCATATTAGAGTGTTTTTTTCTCAGCTTTAGCCAGTTTATGTCCTGAGGGTTGATTTTTATTTAAATTAAAACATTTAGACTTCCAACAGTGATTTTTTTTTACCTTCGACTCCAGACTTATAATCTTAAAATATGAAAAAAATCCATCACAAAAACTATTAAAATAGGGTGAGACTAGCATAAAAATATGACCGTCCACAGTAATTTCCACCAGACCTAAAAATGTTATTCCTAAATAGCTGGCAAAATTTAGTGTACTTGTTTACGAAGTAGACAAAAGTGTCTGTGAAGAATAAGCTTAGGATGAAAATGAGACATTAAATGATTGAACAAAAGAAAAAACAAAACAAATATCACAACGAACATAATATTTTATTGTACATCATGTCCAATCAAGCTGTAATTGTCACATTATTCAAAAAGAGTGAAAATGTATTTATTTATGTGCATTTATGATACACAAAATGTTAGCTGTGAGCCTTAGCAAACAAAGTAATCTGCCATTTTATTTAAAAAAAAAAAAGTTTACAATGCAATTTCCATGGCTGTACGGAAGTTCTAAGCGGCCATGCATTATTTTTTCCTTCTTGTTTTCTCGTGATCACAACACAACAAAAGTTTTCTCGTGATCACGACTTAATTTTCTCGTCCTCTCGATTCAGATAGTGTAAATATGCTACGTTGAAATACGTGCTACATGATACGTTGTGTCACGTGACCCGCGGCAGCGCGCACAGTCTGACGCCCCATTCACACAGGGCGTCAGCGTCAACGCCTCTCGTTTACTTTGAATGGAGTACCGTCAAGCATTGGCGAAATGAATTGTGGGTCCGTCGCGTCGCGTTGGGTCCATTGCTCGCGGCAGAAGTTGAAAACTTTTCAACTTTTCAAGCGCCAACGCAGGCGTCAGCCAATCAGATCGCCTTATGCAAATACCCTAGCGCAGACGCTTGCCAATCGCGTTCATGCAACACCAGAAGACTAATGTGATTGGCTGTTGTCACTATGACGGTCGTCAGCACCAAGCTTCAGAAACGCCCTCCGTCAAGCATTAACTCTGACGCCCCGTGTGAATGGGGCGTGATCCTGACTTTGGCTCCGGTCCAGAGACGCGATCGCACGAAGCGGATCATATGCATGAGTCTGTATATATTAGTACTTTTAAAACTACACAGCCTCAGCATGATTATGATCACTATTTTGTTTTACTAAAAGTTTCATATTGAATCTAGGGGGTAATCTGTTAGACTGTGGACCCGTGCAGATATAAACAAAATGTTATTGGCTAATTTAAAAAGGGGGGCGGGGCTGCTCGATATGTCCCGCCCTGTCTTCCTGTTTCAGTTGAAATTACGTCACCACATAGAATAACGCTGCATGTTTCAAGGCACTTCAGGGGACCTTTAAAGGGGTCATATTATGCGATTTAAATTTTTCCTTTCTCTTTGGAGTGTTACAAGCTCTTGGTGCATAAAGAAGATCTGTCTCAAATCAAAGTCTCAAATCCAAAGAGATATTCTTTATAAAAGTTAAGAGTCAGCCACACCTACCTAAAACGGCTCGTTCTAACACGCCCCCACATATCTACCTCACTATGTGGGAAGATTTGCATAACGCCGCCCAAATGTTCACACAAAGAAAGAAGGCGTAACTTTTATTCTCGCTGTAGTATTGTTGAGGCTGCAGCCATGTCGTGAAGACGCTGTGTGCTTCGTTGTGAAAGCGAAACTACTTTGTTTGGTCTTCCAA
>NW_015551039.1:42671-50515 GCF_001515605.1 Sinocyclocheilus anshuiensis
AGCTTTGTAAAAATCGACGCGTTTCAGAAAGGCGGGGCATAGAGGAGAAACAATAATGTACAGTATGTGGAAAATGTGTTTTTTGAACTTTAAACCGCATAAACACATTTCATTACACCAAATACACAAAATAATGTTCTTTTTAGCAGCATCATATGACCCCTTTAAGTAGGCCTATACCCGGGCCTTAATCAGTGATGCTGTCTACCAGGGCCGGTGTTCTAACAAATAATGCTACCTATCAGATTATGCTACCAACACTGTATTTATCCTACTGTAAGGGTAGGTTTAGGGTTGAGGAAGGTGTACATGTTAATAAAGCCTCACACCTTATTAATATCATGCTGGAAGCAAAATCTGATAGGTAGCAATTTTCACTATCGAATTATGCTACCATCTGTTTTAATATGAGGTAGCAAAATCTGACAGGGTAGCACAAATCGTCAGAACACCGGCCCCCCACCCCCCACTAAAAAAATTCTGAAAATGCAGAAAATCCAAAACTTTACTATAATATAACATAACATAAATACTGATAAGTATTAACATAAGTAGTAAATAAATTGTGATAATAAATAAATGGAGATGTTGAAGCGCCTTGTAGGTATTTTATGAATGAATCTGTTAAAATAGCCTATTGAAGAGAGCTACTCCCACAACTATGCCTACAGTGACAAGTACTTATTACATCAAAGAGAAATATGAGCAATATGAAATGCCTAAAATAGTCTAACAGACAACAAAGGCAACTAATTAGCATACCCATACCTTTCATTTCAATTTTGTGCATACAGTGAAATTACATTTAACCTGAATTATTTCATTTTATGAATTCTAGATTATAGTCCTAGTCATGGTCTTTTCCAAAGACATTAGACACTTTTTGGTGAATTAAAAGCAAGCAGTAATGTAACTGAAATGAAAACAACATTACAGAAGCTTAAATTTATTTTAAAGAAAATAAAGTAAAATTAAATAAGCAGTTAACTCAAGCAAAAACGTTCCACGGTGTCATGTTGCCAGTTAAGATGTTCTAAAAAGGCTATTTCAAAATACTACATAAACATCACGGGTTAATAAACAGTCGTTAACTTGTGATTTTTACTTCTATATTGATATTTTTTCTGCTCCTCTTCTTTGCGTCGCTTCCTGCCTTGTGCCCCTGATAATTTTCTTTTTTCACTCATTTTTTAGAAATTATACTTTAAGAGCACATAAATGGCAAAACTATTTTAACTGCGTGCGCCATGCATAATTAATGTCTTATGATGATGTATTATAATTACGTCATGATGCAGAAAGTGTTTAAATTAGTCCAACATGACATGTTGTCAAATCTTATTATTTTTCGTTGATGTCAATTTGATTTCATTCGAACATTATTTTAATCAGTTCGATGATCGGTCAGTACTAAAATTATGTTAACTGTCAGAAATTATTTTGCTTAATATATGGGTATAGGAGGGCATGATGGTTACAAGAGCGCGCACTTTCGACCCCCCAAAAAAAACCTTTCCTGCGGCGCCCCCCAGTCATTTTGTGCCCTAGGCAACTGCCTATGTCGGCCTATGCCACGGGCCGGCCCTGCTCTAGATGCGACGCGGCGCGACACGACACGACACGACAAATCCCCGACATAAAACTGCTGCTGCGTTCTATTTATGACGTATTCACACAAATTTCAAATGATTTTCAACAGGTGCTTTGTGCGTCCAGTGTAGACAGACTTTAGCTGTTGCGGCATGGCACGACAACTGTCGCGTCCGGTGCAGACACGATGTTAGAATAGGCAGAGCCGATCCTAGACTTCTGGGGGCCCTACGCAAAACTGTGTTTGGGGGGGGTTATGAATGACGAGTCATGAATGAATGAAACACCTTTGTCCGCTTGAGAAACGGTGTCTCTTCCACAGCCCGGTACGCTTTCAACTCGTTTTTTTTTTTTTGTCTCGAGTAACACTATGAGACACTATGACATTCACGTTACATGATTTGACTGATTTTTACGTAGAAAGGGCGACAGCGCACTCCATACGCTTTCAACTGTTTTTTTTTTGTCTCGAGTAAGACACTGTATGACATGCCCCGTGTGAATGGGGCATCAGACTGTGCGCGCTGCCGCAGTTCGCGTGACACAACGTATCACGTAGCACGTATTTCAACGTAGCATATTTACACTATCTGAATCGTTCCCTATCGCCTACATTGTACACTATGTGCCATTCACTGTACAAGAAATACTACACTGTGAACAAAGTGACTGATCTCAGCCGCAGCTTCAGTGTCTATTTATAGTGTAGGGGGCGGGCGCTTCGGCTTCTAGAGAGCGTTTGATTGGTCAGAAGATTGGATGAGAAGATGAAGTACGATGTGACGTCAAAAAAATCGTTGAGTCATTTTGGCGGAAGTGACGAACTAAAATAGACATTCACCTTACATGATTTGACTGATTTTTACGTAGAAAGGGCGACAGCGCAAATTAAAATAATTAAAATAAATAATTTAAATTATTAAAATAAATTATATAAGCGGTTTTCATAACCGCTGGCCAAATTAAAAAATTAAACTAAAATTAAATCTTTGAGAGCAAGGGGGCCCCCTGGTGTTTCAGGGGTCCTACGCAGCTTGCGTACTTTGTGTATAGGGAGGATCGGCTCTGAGAATAGGCTTCTTCTCTGCATTCTTTTGAAGGCGCTCCGCCTGCGCTTGTGGTGAATGCAGTTTGTTGTTAGATCATTTAATGTTAAATACACAAATAAAATGTGTAGCGTAGCCTAACTCTGGACAAAATCACGTTATTTCTAAGTGAAGCAACATTTGCTGAAATACAAGATACAGTAGGCCTATTATCTGTCGATCATTTGCACCTCAAAGGCGGCATTGTAAAACGCTTAACATTGCTTAATGCGTTTAGAGAGTGTTTTTAAAAGACCAAACTCATTAAACACATTATTAGTAAATTATAATAGGCTATGTACAGACAAGAAGATGAGTCCAGGATGCGAACGCAACGCGTTTTTCTTATAATGGTTTTCTATGGTTAAAACGATTAACGCGTTAAACGCATTACGTTCTTATTATGGGCTCATTTGCTTGTCTGTACAGAGAATGCTTTATTAATGATGTGTTTACTGAGTTTGGTCTTTTAAAAACACTGCCTTAACGCATTAGGCCATGTTAAATGTTGTCCGTACAGTAGGTATTCTATGGGAGGAAAACGATTAATGCGGAATTAAACGCATTGCGTTCTTATTATGGGCTCATTTGCTTGTCTGTACATAGAATTAATTACTAATAATGTGTATACTGAGTTTGGTTTTTCAAAAACACTCTCAATTAACGCATTAAGCCAGGTTAAGCAACTTGCTATGAACGGCTTACTAGGACCGGCTTCCGCGTATGACAGATAACGGAAGTGAGAGAAAAGTGTTTATTACGTTTGAAATATGGATATTTTTCTTACAAAAATGCATGGATTCACTACAAGATTCCTTTATTAGGATAGCCCATACTAGTTGAACACACACCCATATATGACCCATACTATTTCCATATTTCTAGCTGATTATTATTTTCTCTTACTGAGAACACATAGTTTACCATAAACTGAATAAGATGCATAAAAGGCCTAAATCAAAGTTTAGATGCTGGTTCCTATGCATGTTCTTCAGGACTCTGATATTGTGATTAAATCAGAATCATAACCCATCCATCTTACAGGAAGTCAAGATGCTTCAGCATCCATTTGTCTAATACAGCAGAACATCACCAATATCCATATATTCAATATAATGCAGGAATGGAGAAAGGCCAAATAAGTATCAATAATATGAATCATGAATAAAATGTGAAAACAATGGAATCATGAATTGTGCTTCTTAAGCTCATCTCTCTCTCTCTCCCCCTCTCTCTCTCACACACACACACATACACACACACACTGGATTTTTCGAGCTGGTCCAGCTAAAGCACATGCAAATTCAAAAGTGAGCCTACAATCTCCTTCCTATGTCCTCCTCTTTCCTGTAGGGTCTTCTAAATTTGCTTACTGACACACCAGAGCACACCTGCCTCTTTCTATCATTCTCTCATATCTAATTACACAAACATGAGAACAAATACAAACCTGCAGTGCCTATTGCCAATCCAAGAGACCATTTAGAGTCCATTAAAAGAGATTGATATGACTTATCAACACCAAGTGTTTAAGTGCAACTTAATCAAAAGTGCAACTGTCCCTTCAGTCTACTTCTCAAGTGGAGAGGAGAGATGAGGAAAAAGAGGTGACACTCATAAGTCAGCACGACTCCGCAGACTCTGACAAACACAATTTTGGTACATTACTGACAAAATTATGCACCATACTGTAATTTACTGATGCTACAGGCACAGGACCTGTTGTCCTGGCAGACTGATGTGGGTTTAGTTTGTCTGGCTAGCAAGGCTGTGTCTGGATGGTGTCCTTAGGATATGGTGCTGTAACAAAGCCAGTTATAAATTTGTCATAAATCTGCAAGCCGTTCATTAGTATCGCTATTCCCACTTCATCTGGAAATTGAAATGCTAATTCAGTAGTAATGGGTTTATAATGGCCTGCTCAAGAAATGCAATTGGTCTTCTACATTTATAGAAGTATGAGAATGTGGAACACCACAAGCACTATAGTACACACAGAACTTAAAAGTGCTGTGGGTAAATTCAGGATTTTTTTTCATATACTGCTTCACCAAAGTACTATGTGAAATATTATAAAGAAAATGTTAAATAACCGGCTTTTATATAGTCATTGCAATACAGCAAGTTGCAAAATATTATCTGAAAAATATTTACTTTTATATTTACTCTGTTTTTTAATTATATACAGATGTTAAAAAACCTGTATATCAACATCATAAAACCATCACAATAAATCTTATGATTTCTGACCATTCTTTAGAAAGAAAAATTACATAGTAATATAATCAAATTTGGTGAATCTAAATGTAAACATTATGAAAATATATTTCATTAATATCTTAAGTGAATGTTTTGCAATTTTTCACTCACTTGCACCCCACTGGATCCTGGTTTATAAACCTTTACTTCATGCTTTTTCCTCCAGTTTTACAAATGCAGTGATGATTGTGATTGTTTTCGAACACTTCAACCACAAACAATGTTCACAGTTCCACTTATCCCCAAAAAAACATCCAGTCTAACATCTTAAGAGCTTTATCTCACGTACTTGAGCTGTGATACACACGTTGATGACTAATAGTCTTCACATTGCTGCCGGGCTCCAGACAGACTGCTTTCTCTGTGAGTGAGGCTTGGTGCCATACAGCTGCCTTCTGCTCTTCACTAATGACCAGAATATTCATAATGGGGAAGACATCCGTGTCATCACTGATTTTTGGAAGCCTAATTATGATTACCGTTTGCCCTCCTTCTCACCTGGGACACATAAGCTGCCATTTACCTTTTAGTGATTTCCAGAGCCTTAGCTAATCAGCTTATCATAAGTGAACTTACTCACTTAAAATCATAAGTGAACTTATGGTTTTTATTTTAATTTTGACTCAAAATTAAACATATTTTTTGTTTTAGACATTGTATTAGAGGTTACTACAAAAAGCATTTATGTAAGTTTAAAAACAGTATAACATTATTACAGTATTCTGTATATGATCTTCCCTTTTACAAAAGAAAAAATAATCCGCATTGCAACAGCTCACATGTCTCGTTATGTTTTTGTAAAACACAAAATGCATTTTGGTTAGGGGTCGACCACATGCTGATCCATTAAATAAAGAAAAAGAAAGACTATAAGCTTATATAATGTCACAGCTTTAATGGCTCTGAAGCTCAGGTCCATATCATTTATTTATTTACTCGTGAATCACATCCACAGCTGCATGCTGCAGGAACCCCACCACGTCACCCTGCAAAGCTGCGCAGAGGTAGGAATGGAGAGATGATGTGATGATGTTTCAGTGACATCAGTACAAACTCAAAAATAGAGTCTTTACTAAAATAAGTAGAACAGACCACACACGTAATTCATACATTATCGGGAAATGCTCAGAAGTATTGACATTACTTTATGCTAACCCAAAAAGCCCCGTTTCCTCTGGGATTTTAGCTCCATTTGTGTGAAAGCCTTTTTTCTGTTACTGCAGTGTTTTTATTTATTTATTATTTTTTATTGCATTACTTTTGTTTAAACATGATGTGGTTGACATGGGAGAATAAACTCTCTAATGTGCACCTGCAGTCTCAGAGTCATGCCAGAAACTTCCTCCCTCCCCATTATCACACATACACACACACACACCCCCCAAAGTGCTCTTTTGTACTGAAAATGTGTGCACTGCTCATGTACCTACAGTATGCTATTATTTGAAATCCAAAAAACAAGCATCCTTCCTCTGTCGGTCGTAGATGTTAGATTAATGAGCTCTATTGAGGCACCCTTTGTCCTGTTTTTCTGATAACTTTACAACAATAAATGACTATTATAAAATTTATTATAAAAACTTAGAACAGGGGGGAAGAACAGACTGTTTCTCTTAACTGCTCATGTTTGGTATCCACACTCCTGAGGATGTGAGCATGGCACACAATATAGCTATGTCTTCAGTATGGTCTCTGATTGCCAGACTGAAGGGACATGACTGACCTTTGTGTTTTTAATTGGAACGGCTGCCAGGCAAACAAAAACTTTGGCCAATTGTCAGAGCCCTCTTTAGTAATCATTTAGTAGGAAAACAGCAATGATAAGTTAATATTCTGCTTTGTCATTCTCAGATTAATAATTTGTTAGTCTCAATTTAATAATCCAGTATATTTTAATATTATATATTATTAAATATATCTGAATAATAGTAATATTTTATAATTGGATACAAGAGTATCCCTTGGAGTGAAATTACACTATTGTTCAAATTTTGGGTCCGTTTTTTTTTTTTTTTATGGTGTTTATAAGGTTATAAACTACTTCTATTTCAAATAAACTCTGTTCTTTTGAACTTTCCGCTCATCAAAGATTCCAGTAAAAATTTATCAGTTTCCATGAAAATATTAAGCAGCACAGCTGTTTTCAATATTGATAATAAGAAATGTTTCTTGAGCAGCAAATCAGCATATTAGAATGATTTCTGAAGGATCATGTGACGATGAAGACTGGAGTAATGGCATTTTATAATAAATTACATTTTATCTATTAAAATAGAATAATACTTCACAATATTTACTATATTTTTGATCAAATAAACGAAGCCTTATGCAGTAAGCATAAGACACTTCTTTCAAAAATATTACAAAATTCTTACTGACCTCCAACTTTGAACAGTATTCTTTATTAATTTTTAACTAGATTTCTTGATACCTTTACTTTAAATAAATGTTATTTGAGCTGATTGTTTGTCAGATGCCACCCATTGGAAGTAGAGAATCCCCCTGTTCCTCTTAGGAAATAATAGAAGGTCAGGATCCACTTAATGTCAAGCAGCCAGACGTTTGACTTGCAGCACAAAGTCTAGTCATTGTAGCATATGCTGGTTAGGAATAATCTATTTAGACAGTAAAAGACCATCTGACTGTCATTTAAATTGTCCAAACATGGCTTGTAAGGCGGTCCATGGGGGTGTCGTCTGTGGCCGAGACTCCACCTTTCCCCAACCAACCTGATATTGTATAAAATGCCTCAATGAATTCTCATTCTGCATGGCTTTGACGTCTTTCCACTGATTTATTGGCATTTGATCCATGGGTTTCCCTATACCCATTCCTTTAACCCATCTCCTCATCTCTCCCATGTAGCCCATAACAGAAAACTTTCTGTAGGAAGAAGGGGGGGGGGGGGGC
>NW_015551039.1:50747-51059 GCF_001515605.1 Sinocyclocheilus anshuiensis
CGGGGGGGGGGGGTGTCGGTCTATGAATCCTATTATTTTTTAATATATCAAATTTGTGCTGCTCAATTATGATAGATGGTCTTGACAGTTACATTACAGGGCTCTTGTTTTGTGTCTGAGTCTGAGAGAGAGAGAGAGAGAGAGAGAGAGAGAGAGAGAGAGAGATTTTGTTCGTATGTGTGTGTGTGTGTGTGTGTGTGTGTGTGCATGAACCATTTTACAAGGTCATTGTGTTGTATCTCTTTGTTCTTGGTTATCTGGTAATACAAGCATTTATATCGCACTGGCTTTGTTAAAAATCACATTGCGACT
>NW_015551039.1:51518-118515 GCF_001515605.1 Sinocyclocheilus anshuiensis
TGTCTTGTGTGTGAGTCTGAGAGAGAGAGAGAGAGAGAGAGAGAGAGAGAGAGAGAGAGAGATTACATAACTGAAGTCTGCTTTATGAAAACTGAGAGAGGCGAGATGTTCCAGACTGCAGATATTGAGCTCCAACATCAGAAGGACCACTAGTGAGCTCTCAGTCACATCAAAACCTGGCTTTCACAGCTAGTTTCAAGGGGTCCTATTATGCTTTTTCACTTTTCCAACTTTAGTTAGTCTGTAATGTTGCTATTTGAGCATTAAAAAATATCTGCAAAGTTACAAAGCTCAAAGTCCACTTCAAAAGGAGATATTTTATTTAACAGAAATCACTTTCAATGTGTTTTTCGAACAACCTTGTATGAGAGCCTGTTCTAGTACACCCCCAAAACAAAATCAAGACTTTGTAAAAGAGCATAATAGGACCCCTTTAAGATACATGTGATGTATGTTATCAGTAGAGATCTCTTAAACAGAACTCATTTTCTCGGTAATATCGAGTCACTCCCACACAATTACACAGAATTCTGATCAGTTTTCATGGTCTGCATTCAAGGAAATATCCATGCTGGCTATCCACCTTATATTTTCGATGCAATAATAAGCTATTTCCTGTGAATGTGCAAGATATCAGATTTATTAGCCGATATAAATAACTAGAACAATAACGGTTCTAATTCAAGTGCAGTAAATGGTCAAAGTATTTGCACTACAAATCAGTGTGTTTATGATTACGATAATTAATTAAAATAATAGGTAACATTTTATAATAATGTTCCAATTGTTCTCTTTTTTTTTGTTAACTACATTAGGTAACATGCACTAACAATGAAAAAGACTTCTAAGCATTTCTTAATCTTTGTTCGTTTCAACATTTACTACAACGTTATTAAAAACAACAGCTGTACCTGTTAATAATATTTAATGGACCTGAACTAACATGAACGTTACTAAATAATGTAATAAATATATTGCTCATTGTTAGTTAAAGGGATAGTTCACCCAAATATTTAAATTCGGTCACTATTTACTCACCCTCAAGTTGTTCCCAACCTGTACGAGTTTCTTTCTTAAACATAAAAGAAGATATTTTGAAAAATGTCGGTAACCAAACAGTTGACGGTAGCCATTGACTTCCATAGTATGAAGAAAAGTCAATGGAAGTCAATGGGGACCAGAAACTGTTTGGTTATCCAAATTCTTCAAAATATCTTCTTTTGTATTCAGCAGAAGAAAGAAATTCATACAGGTTTGGAACAACATAAGGATGAGTAAATGACAGAATTTTTTATTTTTAACTATCCCTTTAATGTTAGTTAATGAATTAACTAATGCTAAGTAATGAGACCGTATTGTAAAGTGTTACCAAATATTATGATAACAAATATGCAATATCAAGCAGCATAATGGACTGTTTTTGTACAGCTAAAATAACTGGACATGGCTGGAGATAGCTGAGCCCACTCTTACGGTAAAAATACAGTGATTACAGTTTGCATCATAAGTTTGCATTCCCATTACAGAATCTGTAAATTCTGTATTCTTTTAAAATTCAGGCCAGAATATTAAAAAAAAATAAAAAAGAGAAAAATTAAATCATATTATATAAATTAGATCATATATTTTTTATGCAGTTCCTCCCTATAGTAGCTGCATAACCAATATTTAACTATTCCACAGCTAGAAATTTAATTTGTAAAAAAATCTTAATTTTTTACATACCTTTAATATTGTGCCTTGCCTCCTCAAGCATCAGATGTTTGCAACATTTTGTGAATTCTGCATGAGGCTATCAACTGTCCTGAGTGGCAAAGCTGGATCTCAACATCATACATCCCCTGTAAAGAATAACAAAAGAATGTACATTTTTTTGTAAGGGGTATGTAAACTTATGAGCACAATTTATGCACAGTATTTATATATCAATCACATCTGTCATCATAAAGCACAGACCACTTTTGAGAACTGAGAAACAACATCAGTAGCATTTCCATCGGTACAAGATTCAGCATTGTACAATTACAAATCATTCCATGTACAAATTTCTCAGCACGGTTAGCTAACCGAACTCTGAATAGAAGTACCATGATGGTGGAACAGCTTTAGTGATGTGGCAACTCATGAATGTTCACTTGTCAGTTGCTAGGGTAACTCTGGTGTTGCTAGGTAGCTAACCAAGCTAATATTTGGTTAATAGAAGAACAGAATAGAAGAAAGCATGAGACATTGGTAATAATGTATTTGATTTCTTACACACATTCTAATCCTGATTCCACAGCACCTCAATGGGGGGAAAAAACTTGTAATTGTGTCAAAAAGGGCGGATCAATACAGAACGGCACGATCCAGCTACTATAACCGTTCAGTCTGATGATGAGCTCTTCTGATACAGTTGTCTACTTCCTGCCTGTAAGCCACTGCTGTTGCAGCCTGCAGACTTGTAGCTCCAGAGAGCAGGAGGTGGAGTGGTGTGCGTGCAGCCTGCACAGTTATCTCTCATCTCAGCCGCCAGCTAAATTGAAAGTGACACCGGTGAAATTAAGACAATCGACAGCCAGGTGAGGCCAATGGCCTTGTCCACAGCATTTACTCATGAATCTTGGACAGATGAATTCATATGCACTGCCTCCTCCGTCAAGCAGCACTCTCTCTCACACATAAACAATCTCACGCACACTTACATGTCATGTTGTAAAACTCAAGGTAATAACAAAAGCCATGGCTGTTTTTTGCATAGCTTGTGCCTGAAAAGCGCTCATCTGAGACCTGTCAATGTAATCATCTGACTGCAGCATAGCAGTGCAAAAGCTTTACAACATTTGCTGTGTTTTTTTTCACTATTCCTGCCTATTTTTTTTTTTCTAAATTTAACGGCGGATGGCGACCTAGGAGTCAGCGCTGTCGTGGTGACGCTGATGGATTTATGCAAATGTCAAGGCTGGCTTTGTGCTGTGGCTGTAGCCTTTTGGAAAGCATGTCTCCAGGGAGGGAGACTGGGACTTGGAATGCAGTTGTTTCATCTTCAAAGGCTCTCCTGAAAATAAGCAGACACACTAAATCACCTGCTGGCTTTATTTATTTATATGGTGATGTGCAGAACAGGCAAGTACAGCTGAGGGCTCGCGGGAGAAAGAGAAGGATACATAAAATGGTCATTTTTATGCTACGGCCTCTATATGTCAGCAGATGACAACCATAAACAGCATGTTAGCCAAAGTTAATCTGTCATGGTTAGTAATTTAGTTCTAAGAACACAATACTTTTACAACATTTATTATGTTGGTTAATGTTATACTCTACCTACCGTTCAGTAAAGTTTGTGGTCAGTACTTTTTTTTACACAAATTAATAATTTTATTCAGCAAGGATGCATTAAATTGAGCAGAAGTGACAGTAAAGACATGTATAACATTACAAAATATTTCCATTTCATATAAATACTGTTCTTTTGAACTTTCTATTCATAAAAATATCCTGAAACAAATCACAGTTCCAACAAAAATATGAAGAACTGTTTTCAACATTGATAATAATGATTAATGTTCTTGAGCAGAAAATTAGTATATTAGAATGATTTCTGAAGGATCATGTGACACTGAAGACTTAAAGTAATGGCTGCTGAAAATTCAGCTGTGCCATCGCAGGAAAATTACATTTACATTTATTTTAAATTGTAATATTTTTTTACTGTGTATTTGATCAAATACATGCAACCTTGGTGAACATACAAGACTTAAAAAAAAAAAACATAATATTGTGTGTTAAAATTAGTTAATGCATTAGTTAACATGAACTTTGGCCAAATTATTTTACAGCATGCAATAACATTTGTTTTGTATATTTAGTTCATGTTAACTAAAATAGTTAACTCATGTCTAAAATCTTACCAAACTCAATTTTTTGAACAATAGTGTATATTCTACATATAATAATAAATTTTATACATTAATAATAACAGTTCAAAATATACATTAGATCATGTATTATGAACAAGCATGAATTAATAATGAACAATAGCATATTTATAATAGAATAGCATAATAGCAACATTAGCCTACATTAATAAATGCTGTAAAGAAATGGGCTGCTGTAAGCCATGGACTTCCAAACATGTTCATAATAGCAGGCTGCCTAATATGAAACAGCTCACAATCTCCAGCATCACCAGAGAAGAAAACCCTGCCACAGGCCATCACTTGGCACATTCCCAACAGTCGAAGGGCTGATAGGCAGATGCATTATACACAAAGGGGTCAACACTGTACCACACAAGATGGAGTTGAAAGTGTCCTGGTCCTGCTAAAACATTCTGTAGCTATTATAAAGCTTCACAGCAGGCTGGTTTTGAAAGTGTCATTTATTTTAGGATAACTTGAAAGATTTCCTTCTCAAATTAAAACTGGAAAAGACCTTAAAAATAAATATATTTAGGAAAACAATAAAGATATGGTAATCTCAAAAATGTGGTACCATCTAACCCCCTCTGCCATCAATATCTGTCTTTGTGTGTCAGATGGAATAAGGAACTGTTCTATATGTCTATACTCCTCTACATCTCAGTTACGTAACAAACATTTCATTGAAATCAACCTGTATATACAGTAAGCTCAAAATAACTGAAAATAGCCAGCTTTGTTTGAGAAAGTTATTTTTTCACTCTTTCAATAAAGCACAAGCTAATGTTGACAGTCATGTCCAGACATGGCATTACATACATGAAAAGAGAGGAAAAAAAAACCTACTTTAACTCCAAAGAGCCTTCTTTAATCAAATCATTCTGCCAATTGAGCTGCTTAATCTCCCCAAGACACAAAGGAGAAGATCCTGTAGGTATAAAAATATAGAATACATTCAATTATAACTGATCTGACATGTTATAGATTTTTAGATCATTTACAGCGACATGCCATGTGGGATCCTGAGAGCTACACTGCCACCTCTTGGTCAAATAAAGTCTGCTCCACATGTTGAAGTAAAGTAGACTGCTGGCCTTGTGTCAAACCAGAAGAGTCAACAATTAATAATGTGGCTATTATGATAAAGGAACAAGTAGTCAGGAAACAGGCCAGTGCAGATGTTAATTTACACAAAGATCAATATGGTGACTGGAAGGATGGAATAAACATCTGTAGTGTGTGTGCATGTGTGTATAGGTACATGAATTGTATTCACCATCCATGAGCATTGATCTCATTGATGGTGGCAGATTGGAGACTGTTGATATGGACATTTTTGGAGGCTTTTAGATGCATTTTTGAGATCAAGCAGAGAGCCAGTTCCCGTCTGCCAGAACAAACAAGGTTTTTAATAGGCAAGACTCTGGGGAAGCTGGACATTTTGGGGATGAGAAAGCTGCCATTTTAGGGCTAATTTTAAGAGTGCAACATAAGGTGCAAATTGATCTTCTCCACCTGCAATGCTAAAGATGAAGATAAAATAGGTCAATTATATAAAATTAGAAACAGTGTTAAATGTGAAAATCTGATATGGTGTATCTAAAATCAGTGGTAGCTTCATAGGAGTTCAACAAATCTGCTGCAATACACTACGTACATAAAGATGGAGAAAAACAAGGTCACACTTTACATTAAAGCATTGACAATGTATTTACATATGAACTACGTTACTAAATCTGATGAACAAAGTACATAAGCTTCCGGCACTGCTTGTTGTTTTTAATCAGTACACTTAAGTATACACATACTGAATTATACAAATAACATGGACACAGAAATAGAAAGTGTTTGAGAAGAACTGGTTGTTTCTGCAAGTAAGAGTGCATGGATGCATTCCACACAATCTATACCGTAATTGCAGCTACACTTTTGTTAGCATATGTTCACCACTGAAGTACTTAGGGTTGCTTTTATGGTTTGAGGGCTTTTTTAGCCATGGAAAATAACATTAGTGGGGTAGTGCTGCAGAAAGGCTGAACAGCAGCAGAGTAAGAGACATTCAGCACTATGGCAGGGCAGGACAGCAGGAGAACACAGGCATATAAATGGAGGAGTGCGGCCATTGGCAAGGCGGCTCAGGGGAGATATTGTACACCAAATAGGTTTGGAAAAGCGCAGATTGAAAAGAATAAGCAGAGGCAGTGCTCAGAAGAATGGAGAACGCTGAAGCCTTAAATCTAGATGGTTTGGTTTAACCCCTCAATAAATCCTATTAATTCAAATAAAATTTATATAAAAACAATTAATTATAAATTATTCTCATTTATATTGTCATTACTCTACAGCCAAAATAAATTATTATTATAGTATAAATGATATTATCTGGAGAACATAAATGTATAAATATGACTCATTTTTTTTCTATCCACAATTAGAATAATGCAAGATGTATAAATATTAAATAAAAACAAACAAGCTTATTGTTTAAAACTATGGCAGCAATATTATAATTAATAAACAATTTCATGTCTTAGTTTAACATTAACTTTGACAGCTCAAAAAAAAAATCTACAAAATTATTATTATTATTTATATTAAGACTTACTTGTGCCCCCTTTCTTATAGGGATCCTTTTTTTCTTTTGTAATTTATTACATCTGCAGTTTTACATCCCCATTGGCCTTGCTATAATCCATCTTACTTATACTAAAACCCCTCTTGAATTCAGGTTCCATACACTGCAGGTCTGTTCTTAAACCAAATCAAAGCAGTACTCAAGTGCGCCAGCGTGCATCTCTTAAAATCCCCGATGACAACACTAACCTGCACTGAAGCACTGCAGGCTAATAACAGAGTCCTTATTGCCATTTCTCTGACATTGTCAAATTGCAATATCAACTTTAGCAGTCTAGGCCATAAAACCACACAACAGTTTGGCAAACAGTGGTTTTAAAAGCCACAAAACAAGATCTCATACCAAGACTAGACACGTCTCAGACAAGCCTAACTGTCCTGTTAACTCTGATCAGCTTTAATAGTCCTGATTCTGATCCCATCCCATTAGTGTATATTCAATTAAATCTGAGCGGGTGTGCTCCCTGATATGTGTGAAAGCCCAGAGGCTTACAGAGGGGTAATTAATAAGAGTGCATGAGATTAACTGACTCCCCTCCTCACTGAGACCAGCAATGCTGCTGCTTTATTATACCACTAAACACATGTTCAGATTCAAATGAACACTGATGGTGAACACGCTGTTAAATCCAAAGCAATTTTTGCATTGAAGTCAGTGGAAATTATCTACACCATACAACTCTACACTGAACCTATTTCATCTAGATGTAATATAGTGACATAAGCGTAGAGCTTCAGTAGATCTGAGCCTGTGTGTGCATTCAGATCTGTTCTTGGATCTGAATATTATAGATGTCTCACAGAACATATTCTTCAAAGTGGAATCAAATACCCTTGATTAGAACATAAATATGTGTCTGAGAGGCTGCGTATACTTGCATTACACTTGTGCAGACAGGCCGTGATTCACAATCTACTGCCGTCATCACTGCTAAAAATGCAGGACAGAAGCGAAACGCACATGAAAACAAGACTATACTTCCAGAACACAGTGATATATTCCCTCTTAGGACAAATAAGACACTCATGGATCTGCATGCAAGCACTGAATCCATTAGTTTTGTACAAAATGTGTGGCTAATGCTAATGTATTGCTAATTGGAATTTTATCATTTTGAACTAATCCTAAATAAATCAAACAAGAATCGTCTGGGAATCAAACACAATTTAAATGGTCAATCTGAAATTATCATACTACTTTTTTTTTTCTTCAGAATTTCAGTTTATAGAGGATTTCTGTGTGGTTCTTTTGATATGCGTTTCCTCCTTCCATTAGCAATACATTAACATTCCTTTAGAAGTTTTCAAAATTCCATCCAACATCTTTTGAGTAATGACCTCAGAACAAGGTGAGCTTTTGAACTCATACTATGACTGTCAGTCCTCATTTATGGAAAGCACAAGTGTGTCCAACCTCATGCAATATAAAGCATCTTCAACATATTCAACACAAGGACTAAATCTTGGGAAAGAGGTGTTCTCTTGGCGCCCTCTAGTGTTCATCCGTGAGGGGACATTAAGTCAATAGTCTATGTGCCATTAAAATCTCAAATTCAGCATTTTAACTAATTATCACAATTTTATGTATTGTTATATTATTATTATATAGATTGTATGAATTCTTGATTATTATTGCAATTTTGTGCTAGTGTTCGGTGAGGGGACAAAGTCAATATGTGGCATTAAAATCTCATGGAATTAATGAATGAATTAATAGAAAAGTTCACAATTTTAACTAATCATCACATTTTTATTGCATACCTTGAAAACATAATACTAATTTTGTGGTAGTTTGACATATATATAGCAACATAATATTTTCAATATGTATTCATTAATATGGGGGATGAAAGGAAAAATAAATACTTAAAAATCGGTTTAGGAGTCCAACATATTCCAAAATATATCTTCAGGTCATTTTGGACCTATTTTCAGTAAATAATATGCCATAAACACCATATAGTTTTTGTTGCTGAAAACAGGCTTTGTTACGTTACCAAAAATATTTCAATGTACATGATAAAAGCAAATTTTCAAAAATTATTTGATTTAGTAACTTAATTTTTGTGTTCCACATTTAAAAAAAAAATGTAATGTGTGTGTGTTGTTGTGTGGACTTCATGGGTTGCGGGTTAAATTTGAACTGTATTTATAAATAACCATTTTGACCTTTGACCTTTGGAATTTTTGGCAGCTTTAAGCTGTCAAAACATTTTTTTTAATCTGTTTGTCAAATTTGGCCAAAAATATTTCAGATTTTTTAATATGTAGCCCCTGCTATGATAGAGCTAAAAGCCACTTGGGTGTAATTTTGTCCAAAAACACTACTTGGCAAAAAAAATGACTACATCACTTTCCTAAACGTCTGCTGACAAATTATTTTGCAGATGTGGAAAGTAATGGATTGAGATTTCATGTCAATATATTATGGTTTTACAGTTGCAACAACAGCTGTTTTACTATGGTTATTTGTCAGAAACTATGGGTAAAGTAACATATATATTATTTTAATTTTACTAAGGCTGAAAGTAAAATATTTCATTTAGGCCCAATATGGCATAACTATATCTGTCTACTCAACTAAACAGAAATATAAGGGAATCATTCAAACTGACTGCCTCCATGAGGACATTTACATGAACAAGACAAGATGTCTTTAAATGAGGTGACTGGCACACAAATCTTATGAGCTGGAGGCTCTTAATTACATGATGAGATGCCTAAATGGAGAAAATTAATCCAGGTGACCATCTGCTTGGAGTTCGAAGCTCACCGAAGTAAACACACTCCAGTGGTCCCAGCAGGTTTTGTCAACTTTAACTTAAAATGAGCTCTGAGTGTAGAGGAAAAAAGTGTGTCTGCCACTCCCCTGCACTCCTGATGAGAGTAAGACAGCTAAGGGGCTTGAACGAAGGCTCTCATTTTTAGCTGGGGTGTCAAAGTCGCCTGAAACCTGCGCTGGTTTCCACTCCCTCTTACATCTCTCCCTCCACTCCTCACAGCACTCCTGACATGCATGAACAGGCACGAAACACAGTAACAAGTTTGTCTCATGTCAGCTTTGAATAAACAGTGCGATAACTTCTTTCCTTCTATATCATCCTCTCTCATTCTCTCCCTACTGCTCTCTCATTTTGCTCACACTGGGACCCCATGCTGATTGATAGCAGCTTTAAAATGTTGCATGTTCAAATAGACTAAGCTCTGAAAGCCTCGTGTGCAGAGTGGAAACGGGGAACAAAGAACCTCCACCTCCTCTCTAACCTGTCAGGTTTAAAATCAGGCTCTTATCCTGAGCGAAGAAGGGCATTCGATTTTAATAATATCTCTGTCTCCACATTAAACTTTTCTTCTGAAAATACGGTAACGCGCACGCTTGAAGATGGTGCGTCACACGGTGCCAACTTATAATGATAAATGTAACCTGTTATTTTCTCGCTACAAACTGTTTATAGAAACACGGGTTCACTTAGCACACTTATTCCGGGCCCAATGCGGAATTAAATGTCACTAGAGTTAATAACATTTAATTTAAGCAGGAATGTGATTTATATTTAGAAATGTTACCCCCTGCTGGAATGTTTCGGTTAAATGGAGATGCAAACTTTTGTCTGATCTTGATGCTCCTTGAACATTCCTGCTGGAGTCTGTATTAAAAGGTTTTAAAGTTTTATGCAAAAAAAAAAAAAAAGCACTTGTGAAATATCATTAAAATGATTTATACTCAAACAAGCTGAAGATTTTCTCTTAGAAAAAGCCATTTTATTCTACATATTGGACATCATGGCACCGCCATTTTGAGATCATATGACCATCCGTGCCATACAAGTGAGTTAATAATACCAACTACAACAATAGCCAGTGCTCAGAGAGCTTTAAAATACATCTAAACACAACAAGCAAACCAAAAAATAAAACAAAAACCATATACTGTATATAAACTAAACATACCTAAATGTAAACAAAAACTCAAAAAAATTTTAAACAATAAATAAGCAAAGCAGCAACAGCTGGTTAATATTCTGATGCACTCATTTATAACAATGATGCTGTTGTATGGAAATATGTGCGCAATACAATGACACCTGTACAATTATTATGACTACAAAATACTGTAGTTTGAGCCCCCCAAAAAGACAGAAACACTCAGTAGGCCTGACCCAAATTCACATGACTTAAGGGTACGAGAAGCATGTCAATCCATTTTCATGTCAGTTTGTCACTGCCTACATTATGGGTAAAACAAGCTGCCAAATCATCACAGTCAGTGAACAAATCCTTCACTCAAACACTTTCATTTTCTTAACAGCATTGTAATGAAGCGATCAGTATTTAATCTTCTTGTGAAGATACATAAAATAACTGATGAACTTTGTGAATTCTGAACACATTTCCATTTCAGTGTAAGACAAAACAAGTAATTGTCATCTTTTAAGTAGAAAAACAATGAAAAAGCCACAGGAGAGTGATTCCACGCAACACATTTCTTGTACAAACCAAAAGAGGGCGCAACTAGCCACTGAGAAACAGACTAACACAACTTGCCAGTCAGTCTACTCTTAAGGTTATTCTCTTCTCTGAAGTACAGCAGCCATGAGTGCCGAGACCAGACACAGAGGCCACAGTCTCTCCCAAATGCACGTCCTGAGTCATGAGACAATAGCACATGCTTGTTTTCTGTAGGGTTCCCTGTGTTCCTAGCAAACTTTAACCCCTCGTGTCTGTCTGGTGCACTACTAGCAACTGCGCTGTGAGACTTCCTCCATATCTCAACAAGTAGCTGCTTGAGATGATGTGAAACTACTCTAATGCACTTTTGTTGTGGATACAAACACTGAATAAAGCATAATTAAACTGACCTTGGATTCCCAAAAGAATGCATTCAAGAATAATTTTGAATGAACTGCTTATGAACATTACTGAATGATACAAATTAAAATAATTAAAATTATACAAAAGCAATGCTTCTCAACCACTTAAAGTGCATTAAATTAGATTTTAAAAAAAGACTTTTTTTGAGTTTGAACATCTTTCCTCAGTGTTTGACGATTCATTTATATCCACTGATGCAACTATCTGTTAAAACAATGCTCAGCTGAACCTTTCATTACAAAGGCTATGTTTACCTAAATGACTAGTGATATGCAGTTTTCAGTCATTTTGCATTCATTTTCAACCTGAGCATTTGCACCCAGAATCTATTTGTGATGGATTTTGATTTCACAAACCCTGTAATCTACTTCTTCCTGGTGAGTGCACCAGATCAAAGAAGAAGCCAGGCATATCTCAGCACAGAATCACAGAAAAGCACAGTCTATCAGCCAGATTAACACACATCATTTCCCAAATACATTATAGGGTGAAGATTATACCAGCACTCATCACATACAGTACCAGTGTATCTAAGCAGTAGGTAAATGTTATTGCCATCATCACCGTGTGAGAAATTAGTTTGAACAACTTTAATTTCGGGGCAAATTAAAGTGTGGTTGACTTGTGTTTGTTTATATTGATTCAACACAACAACACCGGTTGTGTTGAATCAATGACGGTGAGATTACACGGTGGAATTGTGTAATCAATGCCAGAGAGTCAGTCACAACTAAAAGTTGCACCTCAGACTCACAGACCTGTAAACAGATGCACTTGACAAGCGCTTCTGAGAGACGCGCTGGAAATGTCTAGAGCATGTGTTTCTGTAAGCAGACAGCGGATGTGCAGACGTTAAAGTTTGTTTGGATGATTTACGGCTCCGATAACAGCAGGGACATAATGACGATGAGATTGCACAGATGGATTCAGCACAGTTTACCCTGACGCCCGACTGAGGAGCTCTCCACAGGGCCGTATGGCTTCAATCTGATTTATAGCAAGCTCTCAAAGGGAGTGGCACTCCATTTATTTTTGACTCAACTTTAAGATGTTTCTGTTCAGATTGGGACTCAAGTTTTTACGCAGGAGCCCTTCACTACCAAACATAAAATGTACAGTATATCCTTTATTTTAACAATTTGGATTCTTATTATTTAGCAATTCTCTTGGTTATTTTCATTTATCCTTACTATATATATATATATATAACATACATAATATACATAAATATTCAATGACATTTTATGAGATACACTCTTAAAAACAAAGGCACTTTATTGGCTTCTATGGTTCCATGAGGAACCTTTAATATCCATGGAACCTTTCCATTCCACAAAATGTTCTTTATATCATTAAAATGTTCTTCACATTAAGAAAAAAACTGTTC
Organism: Sinocyclocheilus anshuiensis; assembly: GCF_001515605.1. Classification (NCBI taxonomy): domain Eukaryota; kingdom Metazoa; phylum Chordata; class Actinopteri; order Cypriniformes; family Cyprinidae; genus Sinocyclocheilus; species Sinocyclocheilus anshuiensis. Next base: position 64,311 of record NW_015551039.1, read on the forward strand.
TTTTAAGAACTGCACACTGAAAGGTTCTTTGGGGAACCAAAAATGCTGCTTCTATGGAATTAAATGCGAAAACAATGCGAAAAGGCCATAGTTCACCCAAAAATGAAATTTCTGTCATAATTTACTCAGCCTCATTTTCTTTCTTTCTTTCTTTCTTTCTTTCTTTCTTTCTTTCTCTCTCTCTCTCTCTCTCTCTTTCTTTCTTTTCTTTCTTTCTTCTGCAGAACACAAAAGAGAATAGTTTGAAGAATATTAACTGAATAGTTTTTGTTACCATTGATTTTCACTGAATGGACAAAATAAACAAATGAAACATGTCTCAAAATACCTTTTTTATGTTCCACAGAATAAAGAAGGTCATACAAGTTTGGAAAAACATGAAGGTAAGTCAATAATTATAGAATTCTCAATTTTGGAAGAACTATTCCTTTAAGCATCTTACTCAAGCAACATGTAATTGTAACCTAATATGAACTTAAGCTAAACTAACAATTCTGCGAAGGTTGCCACAATCAGTTGTGCAGATCACCTCTAATAGTTGGTGTGTGGTACATATAGTTTGAGGTTATGTAATTATACTCACGTGAATAGTGTGTTGCTATGAACTACACAAGATGTCAATGACACCATGTAATTAGAAATCCGTCTTAAGACTAGGGCTGTGTATCGGCAAGAATCTTTCGATACGATACCTATCACGAACGATATAGTGGTTGCGATACGATATGTTGCGATACGGTATGTTGCGATATATTGCGATACTGTAAGCAAGACGATATATTGGGATATTTCTTATTTTAGGAATAGGAGAATAGGATATAATTTTAGGAAAACTGTCATTTATGACACCACCATATGCAAACCTTAGCAAAAAATAAATAAATAAATTTACACACACATATATATATATATATATATAGTATATATATATATATTTTTTTTTTTTTTTTTTACCAGAACACAGTGGAATCTGCATTTGCATTAATCTGTCCCTGTAACATTCAATGCTATTGAACCACTTTTTGTGCAGTATGAGTAAAGGGGGAACCATTAAGTGCTTGCAGGAGTCAGATTTGACTGATCATGGGTCGAGAGGAGGGATGACGTACAACACCATGGTGGAGGATTTGCTACTCAATGGATCCGGAGCTCATTGACAAATATCTTATATCTTAAGATGCGCTCCCTTTACACAGAGTGCTCGTGATCGCGAAATCGAAAGTGAAAGTGAACAGCGCGAGCGCTCATAAAAGAGATTTAAATACTCCCCATTGATAGCGGCTCCCTGATAAGCGAAAATAATATGCAATATTAGAATGTTTGCGGGAGCGGGCGGGACTGGAAAAACCTTGCAGGAGTGGAACGCACACGTTGTCACCGTTTAAGTTCAGAGGTAAGAAGACTGCTATCTAGCGGTCGGGATATAAACTCAAAACGAAACGAACGGCCATGAATCCTGTATACATTTTTTTTTAAATATCGATATTGCATTTTTGAGAATCAATACAGTATCACCAAACAAAATATTGCGATACTCAGGTCAGGTGTATCTATATTTTCTTACACCCCTACTTAAGACGGTGCAACCTGTTCATCTTGTGTGTGTGTTTCAATGTCTTTTGCTAATTTACATAATTACTTTGCTTTTTAAATATTTCTCCACTCATCTCTCTCTGCAATTTACAGTTTAATTGATGACTTTTGCGAACGCATGAGACTGTGATTACAAGTTTTGAGGTTTCAACATTTGTTTTTGCGGTCTCTCTGCTCAGATCAAATGGAGGCATGTGTGGAATTCTCAGGAAATAAAATTGGGGTTGCATAAATATGGATTTTTAATTGCCTAAATAGTGCTTATTTTTCCACGCATCTCTCTATTTGATGTGCCGTCCCAGATGTGCGTAACGTCTTACTCGCTTTAAAGGCCCGAAGAGCAGCAGCAATTCAGAGCAACGTCTCGCCCCCTCCAACCCATGATTAAGAGTAATGGCACCCTTTAAGATTTGCATGGTGATGTTAACTAAGCATGGCTGTTGAAATATAATTGACTTTTCTCATGGACTCCAAAGACAAACAAAGCCCCTAAAGGGGGTCCAAGAGTGAGCGGCATTAAAAAAATGGGCCAAGCAAGCTCCATCCACACTGATGAATAAGCATTGGAATTTAGAGCTGGAGGCAACGTTCACTGTTTTCTTTTACTTGTTTGCCTCTTTTCTCCCTTTTTAGTCTCGCTCTTTGTGACCACAGCCACATTTATTAATGGTCACTAAGATGTCAGCCATAGCCTTTACACATCAGTCACCAAGGGCTGTCTTATTTATTTTTACCATTGTTCTCGCCTCTTCTCGTCTTTGTTTTTTCCTCTTTTCTTGTGTCAGGTGTTTAAGCAGGCTGTCAGTTTTATAGGGCCTGGTGAATGGGGTTGATAAGGGAGACTCTCAAAGGACTGCATGTGACCCATCTGCCCACAACACCCTCGCACACACCCTTTCCCTTTTGTGCTCTTGTTTTTGTTTGTCTGGGAGAGCCGAGTGAAAGACAAACTTTACTAGGAGGTTACAGATCACCATCCCTATAACAATGCTAGGTAGATTACACTCCCTAAATGATTTTGAATTAGAAAGCTTAGTACACTGGGAGACCCGTGAGGGAAAAACACCAGTACTAGCATATGCCATATATGAGAACTCGCAGTGATACTAACCTGACGTGACTGAAAGCTGAAATAGCTTGAGCGCTCAGATTCTGTCACTCAAACGAGAATACCTGTACGCTCTATGCTATTTTACACTCCGGACACACTGTGTCACGGTAAAGTAATCGTCGCTCTGTACTACATGCTGGTCGGGTGGCCGATGTGGTGGTAGATGTGTGGAAGAGACAGGGGTTGTTGTGAAGTGAGTGACCGAAGGGGCTTTCACGCTTCAGCAGACATATTTGCTTAGAGCTGATTAACTGCACCCCAGAGAGGAAGAGCTAGTGCTCTGGCTACTAAGCTTCAGAGTGCGTGTGTGTTATACAACTTAGAATAACAATAGTAATTGTGTATAAATAGATATGTTGAAATGTATTTAGCTTTGATGAATCATTGCAGCTATTTAGACAAGACATGTTAACTACAAACAACACTATCACTACAACTTATCTATTATAACATCAGCAACAATGATCTAGATTAGTGATTCTTAACTGGTGGCTCACAGTTCTAATTGGTTCGTGGATAGGAAAAATAATGATAATGTTAATAATTTAGGACAAAAAAAAAAAGTAAATAAATTGCCTCATCAACTTTTACATTTATGCATTTAGCAGACACTTATCCAAAGACACTCACATTGCATTCTGGGAATCCAACTCATGGCTAGCACTTTGCTCTACTGTTAGAGCTACAAGAACACCAAAACGGGAGGAGCTTTAAAAATAAGGGAGAAAACGTTTCTTACAGCTTTTGACGACATCAAAGGTTGTTGTCCAATCAACAAAAAGTATTTTGACAATTTTATCTGTCTAATTGATGTAATGCAATATTTATATGCTAAAACAAGTTTATATACACCACCGTTCAAGAGGTTTTTTTTTTTTTGCAAGAAAGAAAGAAAGAAATACATTCATTCAGCAAGCATGCATTAAATGGATCAAAAGTGAAAGTAAAGACATAAGAGTTCTATTTCAAAATGCTGTTCTTTTGAGCTTTTTATTCATTGAAGAACCATGAAAAAAACTATCACCGTTCACACAAAATATTAAGCAGCACAACTGTTTTCAACAAATAATGGCGCTTTTCCACTGCGTGGTACGACTCGGCTCGGTACGGCCTACCGTGCCGTACCATGCAGTGGAAAAGCGCCATTAGAAAACTGTAAGGCAGTAAAATGATGGGGTTTTCCATCACTAGGGGTAACAGCACCTCTTTGTGATGTCATTAAAGCTGTTTAAGTCTGCAGTCTTACCCCGAGTTGCTAAAATCTTGCTGAGTTTAGAACAAAGCACAACCTGCATACGACAGCTTTTGCCAAAAGCAACTCCCACACAATGGCCCTTGAGGATGGACCCCCTGTAGCTGAGACCTCAGTGCCCAGACCACTCAGCTTCTTTTCCCGCAATTTTCCACCCATGTGGCAGCCCCAGGCCCATGAATGACAGTAACTTCATTAGATGCCCCTTTAACCTGGCCCTTCTCCCTCTCATTTTCTCAGAAGTACCTTTCAGGGGTTGACGGGGTTACTCGGGCACTGGCTGTTTTGGCATAGACCCCCAGAAATGATGTGCCATGATGAGGTATGCAGTATGTCACTGCTCAGCAAACTGACCGGAGACAAGCTGCTACATTATAACTGCATCCTGTGAATTACACAAACACATGACACCAGGACAGGTTAAACAATTTAGAAAAATGAGTAGCCATAATGACTGGTAAGGTACTGCGCAGTACTGTATATAGACTGTTAAAATATACTGTTACTATAATACACTTTTAAAATATACTGTTACGGTCTTGAAATTAATAATAAAATTAATAAATCTTGAAATTAAATAGCACTGAAGTGCATTACAATCGTTACAAGTCGTCAAATTCTGAATTTACAAAGATACTCTTTATTTAACTATTAGACATCATTTTAATATATTGCTTTATATCTCACAACTGTGATTTAATTATATATATTTGGGACCTGCATATCTCACATTGTGACTTTATATTATTGATTCAATGATACTATAAATAGTGTCAAATAACCGGATGATATAAAAGTCTATACTAAGTTTATTATTATATTTAAGTATATAGTACATAAATCAGGGGTGTCCAATCCTGGTCCTGGTGGGCCAATGCTCTGCAGATTTTAGCTCCAGCTTGTTCTAAAATAGCTGCCTGGAAGACTCTAGCAATTCTGAAGACCTTGATTACCTTGGTTCAGGTGTGTTTAATTGGGGTTGGAGCTAAACTCTACAGGATTGTGGCCCTCAAGGACCAGGATAGGACACCACTGACATAAACGCTATAATATAAACACTAAAAAAACCTCTATTTTAAATGCTACAAGTGAATTTAGGCATCACAACACAATGTACCGTATGAAAACTGATATTTATGTGAGATTTGCTTAAGAATACAATTATTAACCTAAATTATTAGACTCTTAAAGAATAATTTGCATGCGATATAGATTAAAAAAATTGCCCATAACTGATATCAATACTAATATATTGTGTATCTCTCTACGTTATATCTCACAGTGTGTTTATATTTCTCAATTGCAAATTTGTTTATCATAATCACAACTTTCAATGTGACTTCATATCTTGCAAATGCAATTTAATTTCTCATAATATCAAATGTAACAAGAAATGAAGTTACAATTTGAGATATCTAACAAATTACCTTTCTCATTATTTACTCTGAAGTGGAAATAGGCTTCCAAACAAGACAGATTTTTAAAGTCACTGAAATAAAACTTTGAATAGTTGGAAATTATCATTGCTGGGGCAGAAATAATCTAGCCTATGATTCATCAAATAACTGCATACTTGTATACGTCAATAAACAAGAGCAGCATGTGTTTAATATCAATGCAGGAGTTAAAACAAACATTAAACCAAGGTGATGCTATACTACTGATAAATGTTACACATAATTACTCATAACATTACTCATAAAAGGCATTACAACTGCCAATAGAGAGATAATACTGTACTTACAGCCTGACATCTTTCAAAAAAATCCAATCTAATCACAAGCAACGTCTTTTCGTGCCATAATATGTGTCTTTAAAAGGAAGCTGCTGGCTGAATGATTCCTTTTGTGCCAGGCAGCGAGCCAAGCATACAAAGTATTGGATGAAACGTGTGTATTTGTAATTCGTAGTAAACCTTAAAGTGTGTAGTTTAAAAATTAATGCTGCGATCCTTGTTGCTGACGAGCGGTGTGCATGTATTATTGCATTTGGCCTCAGCACAGAACAGAATGTGTGTCTACTACTGAATAATGGCTGAGTCCACTATGACACTGAGACGCTAATGAGCATGTAGCTTCAGGCGTAGTTAGAAACGCTGTCTGCCACTGAGAAAGTCACACAAATCCCAGCAGTAAAACGAAACAGCTGCATCATATCAGAGCGTTTAGCAGAGCCCACAAGTGCATTGCATTGCGAGGAGCATCTGTTAAACTGCGCTATTAGCAACTGCCTCTTACAGAGCTGTAGATCAATAAACCACAAGTACAAGTACATTTAACAGGCAATATTTTAAAAGGCTGTAGAGAGCTTGACCTGCCAAACTCACATCCTTAATGAAGAGCTCTCGACACACCCAAACGCTCCACCACTTTCCCTTTAGAGCACCTATCTGTGAAGTTCCCCGAGCATAGACGCCTTGCAGACCCTTCAATGATGCCAACGTCAAAGAGGGGCTTGTCATTACCTCCCCTCATTCACATTTGTCCACTCAAACATGGCAGAGGAAAAAAGGCACAGATGTTAATCTCTCTCTTATCCCCTCCTTTTTATTAAGGGAGATTACAAAGAATAGAGTGCAATTTGGATGAAGGCCAAGGAAGACTAGATGTGCAAAGTATTTCTGGATTATTTCCACTTAGTACAGGCGGGGGCTGAAAGGACGGCTGTCTTGTTAGCTGGTGTGTCACTGAAGACTTCACAAGCCAGTTGGTCAACCTGAATCACAATAAACGCTGCTTGTGCCATGACAAAATTCCCATGGAGGTTGATTTGCACAAATGCACGGCTCAAGTTAAATATGATGATTTGAGATGAAAAGTTCTGGTAACAACTTCTTCCGAGGGTTTGGTTGCTAGAGACCTCAGTCCTGCCTTTCATGTTTTTGGTTAAAAGAAGTAGAAGTGGAAGCGTTCCGAGGCTAAAAAGGACTGCTTCTATTTGTTAATCTCTTTCTCTATCTTTTCATATGGCCAGACCTTCCTTTTTTGATTCCTTTCACCTCAAAAGAAAGAGAAAAAAGTTAGTCAGTCCCCTGTTCCTTTTGTTGTGCTCTTTCTTCTCCACGCTCTTTATACTTTTATCCTAATCCCAAACATGCATGAGTGATCAGTTGTGTCCTGTTGTTTCACTGTTCTGCTAGTTTTCAATTGGTAGGGTTCCGTCTTTGTTCCCTTTCAGAGAGAAACACATAGAAAGGTAAAGAGAGGGAAGGGTAATGAAACCTCCTCCACAGACTTACTCCTTTGTCTTCTTGATCAGGTTTATTTTGCTTTTTCTTTTGGAGATATAACTGACTGTAATTAGGAGAGATCGGTGCTGTGATGATGTGTTCTTTGCCAGCTCTTAGTCTTTGGACAGGGCTAGAAATGCCTCATCAAAGCCGACTGATGAAGTCCAGCGGTCACAGAGCCGGAGCAGGTTTTGATGTATGAATTCGATATAAAGATCATCAGATGTCAGGCCCAGTCCAGAGGCCGTACCTGACAGGTGAAGAATGCTCTCATCCAGCATGAAGCAAACAGGCACGAGGACATCTAAAATTCTACCTGAAACATGAACAAGCTGCACCATGAGGGCCTGGGGGTTTGTTGATAGCTGTTTGGATGTTTGGTTTCTGTTTTCCCAGCAGTCAAACTGGGGTTTTGATCCCTGGACACTTTGGGAATATATAGAAAGAACTGAATTCTAGCTATTTAATAAAAAAACGGATGTACTGATATCCTCAAATCATGGAGGGTACTATACATTGTTCTATGTGGAAAAAAATGTGTGCTGTTTTTGCTGTGTGCATATAGGTATCAATGATGTAACAATCTCTTTTTTGTTGTATTTATTAAAAAATAAATACACAATTGAATAGACCACTTTGGTATAGAGAAAGACTGCAATAAAATTGTAAACTTAAAAATAAAAAAAATTACATTCTTGAAGAGTTTGTCATTATATAGTAGTATTATTATTATAGAAATAAATATTTTAACAAAACTAAGTAATATTTGAAAAAATGTGGTCCAACTAACATGCAAGCACCTGCATAAAAAAAATGACAGACAACAGGAAATTATATCATAGAGATGAGCCCTGCAGTCTCTTATGACTGTGTCGAGGTCAATAAGTCTTTTAAAATATCAGATAGTTTGACCTTTTTATGACAAGGCAAAGTTAGTTCAGAATGTAAAATGTGGTGCAACTCTCCAAAAAAATTTAAGATTTTTTTTTTTTTTTCCAAAATAATTTTTGATGTTTGTAAAATACTTTTTACCTTGAAAAATATATGTAAAAACATATGAATTATTAAACAAAAATAATTAAGGTATGTATGCTCACATGCTCAAGGTGTAAGGAACACATCTTATTACTTAGTAACTTGACAATTATACTACACTGCATTTTTAGGTTCCCTAAATTTAAACAAAATTTAAACCACAGAAAACTAACATGAGTACAAGGTGTACATTTTTAAGAACTTGACACTTTTGCTTTAAACTAGATTTCCTTTTCTTTATACTGATCACATTATACAACATTGACCCATATACCTCTGAATCCGGAGTCGTTTGTGCTTCATTTCTTTCTTCTCTATGCATGACTGTTATGAAATGCATAATAATTTGATTCTCTGCTTCTCTGCAGAGTAAAGGCTCTGGTCAGTGTGTCCTCTTTTCAAAGGGACAGTCATTGTTGCAGACTGATCCCTCCTCTCTGTGGTTGTCGGGCCTAATTAAAACTATTCTGGGGGTGTGGGGTGAGCCGAGGGGGAGGGGCCGGCCAGCACTCCACAGGAAATTATGATCGCAAATGTCTTCCTGTCGAGTCCTGTGCTTGGCGCTATAAAGTGAGCCGAGCCGGCAGTACCTGAAAGGGCTGGAATCCGAGCAGACATCCACATCATCCCAGTCCATAGTCCAGCAGGGTCGCACACAAGTGGCCTTTGTGGCCAGCGAAAAATGGGATTAAGGAGGGGTCTTCAAGAGAATTGATTTTCTGTAGAGAACAATGAGCGGGTGAGAGGAGCTGGGGCCAGAGCTCTGAATCACACAGCCTCAGTGCCCCATGAAAGGCCAAAACCGCACAACAACACTGAGATTAAAGCAATCAGGTTCTTTACCCCCTTACTGCTTCCCCGCTCTCCCCCCGCCCCTCGCCGCCACATTACACACTCGGCTCACAATAAGCAGAATAGGCCCAAGAGAAAAGGGATGAAACAGACTGTTTGCTTTTGCCTTCTCCTCCGGCCCTCCAAACGTTGCAAAGCTGCACTGAACAGGCTGGCGGATTTCATTAAAGCAACAGCACGGCATAAATGTAGCATCAGTCATTCTGGACGTGGCAGCAAAGAGGGCATGTCTTTTTCAGGACGACAATGTCAGGGTGAAGATGATGTGGTGTGGTGATGGGATCAAGGGTTACACATGAAAGAGGCGGGCTGCGCGGGTGCAGCTGTGCGTACCATTGTGGTCACTAATTTGCATGCATTTAGTCCAAGCCTGAAAACACTGAGTTGGCTGCTTTGAGAACGTAAGCAAACCTTATTGTCATTAAATACACTAAATTAAAACTCACAAATCTCATAATTGAGAGAGCAGTTCACCCAAAAATGAAAATTCTCTCATCAATTACTCAGCTAAATGTCGTTCCAAACCTGTACAAACACAAAAGATGCTAAAGAATGTTGTTCTGCTGTTTTTGTCCATATTATGAAAGTCAACGGGACCCAAAACTTTCAAGTTCCAAAAAGGACATAAAGGTAGTGTGAAATTAATACATACAGGTGCATCTCAATAAATTAGAATGTCGTGGAAAAGTTCATTTATTTCAGTAATTCAACTGAAATTGTGAAACTTGTGTATTAAATAAATTCAATGCACACAGACTGAAGTAGTTTAAGTCTTTGGTTCTTTTAATTGTGATGATTTTGGCTCACATTTAACAAAAACCCACCAATTCACTATCTCAACAAATTAGAATACTTCATAAGACCAATAAAAAAAACATTTTTACTGTACAACTCAATGCATGCATATGGTAAAACAAACCTCAAGTGTCAACTACCTCATTGGTTCTCATTTGCCACGCGACCAAACATCGCCATATTTGATGTAGTCTATGTATATGTGCATTGATTTGAATGAATAAAGGCTTAAATTTTAATCTTTTCATCATACAAAGTGATTGTGTCTCTTCAAAAGACTTGAAATCGAAATTAATCCATATAACTCTGCTGGTGTTTTCTATATGCATGTCCTTTTTGGAACTTTAGGTCCCATTGACTTTCATAATATGGACAAAAGGAAGAAAGAAAGCCATACAAGTCTGGAAAAACATTAGGGTGATTTTTGGGTGAACTATCCTTTTAAGTGAGAAATACAACAAAATCTAAAGTACTGCAGAGACAGATAAGGATGATCTTTCTTTGACTGGGTACAGGGTTAAGTGTAGACTCTTCCAGAAAGGAGATTCTCTCTCCAATCAGGGATCAGATTCATAAGGTCGATGAGCACTAAACCCCTCTGCCTGTCCAGAATGAGGGTTGTGATCTCCCTTTGTGGCTCACTGGGAAGTGTTGGGGGGCACTTGCCGGCCCCGTTCCATTATTAAGCAGATTGTGAGCAGGCTGCTGAAGGCCACGGCCAGGACTGGAGGAGCGGCAGCCACTTCATTAGGGGTATATTGAGGGAAAAGGCCTTTTTTTCTCTCTTCCATAGTCCAGAACGCTCAGGTCTGTTAAATCGTATAATTCTCTTCTAGCGAGGCCACGGCAGAACAAGAGCACTTTAGACGCATGACAACTCAGAGATATTAATTATATTCATTTTCTGGAATATGCTCAGAATACGAGGGAATTAGATATCGGCTGTCCTGTGTTATTTTCTCTCCTCCTCTTCCCTTCTCTCTTGTCTTTTTCCAGCTGGCGCTTTGAAGTGTTCCTGTTTTTGTTCTGGGATGGCTGCGCATCCCACTGCTCCCCAAGCTTTGATATCTCCGGTGGGGTGAGGGGTTACCAGGCAGAGGTCTGGAGCTGGGATATCCTAACTTCTCTCTCCAAGAGGGCTGACCTCTGCACCCGAGGGGCGGTGCGAGCAATTCCAAATGCACGGCTCCTTTTGATGTGCCCTCATTCAGAGCACTTAATTAGCCAGTGGATGAACATTTAGCTTGAGCGAGCATATGTTCTTAAAGTCACTGACTGCCTTTTTGTTGTAAGTCAGAGTGTGGTAAGGGCCATTGAAACAATGACGCCTTGGAACACTAACTTGTTTGGACTGAGAATTGACTAAACCCGCCTGTTTACAGAACAGCACTGGGTGAAAAGAATGAAAACAGTGTTCTTTCAGAAGATGAATGCTCTCTTGGCATTGTATTGTCTTACAGGGCTGGCTTACAAAAAGCAGGTAGACTTTTAACATATTTTGATCACTTGCATTATTGTGCCTATCATGATGCATCAGATATGGTGATTTTTGAACATGAAGAAGAACTTTTTTTTTTTTAGAGTAATACAATCAAATATATTTACAATAAAGTTTCTTAATCATTTTTTTTTTCTTTCTCTCTTTTTACAGGAGTCTTCAAAAGACAATTTTCCAGTGATAGTAAATACAGCACAAGCACATGGCTTGAAATGAATTGAAAAGTATTTTTGATATGTTAGAGTAAATAAGTGGTTGGATTACAGTACAAGATAATGTGACCGATGTCAGAAAGTGTGATGCAGAACTACTATGATGAATGGTATTACAATGATGGCTGATACTGGTAAAAACTGATAATTATTTTCATGGTGCAGATAAAGTGATAACCGTTCAACTATATAAATTCTATATTATTTTCTAAAAAAAAAAAAACATTAAAAACAAATCAAGTCCACCAAGGTAATCACAATATTATGTATGAAAAATAGATACTGATTTTGAGATTTGAGATGATCTAAATCTAAATTTAAAATAACAGAAATGAAAATTAACGATTAAAAATTTAAATATAGATAAAATAAAAGTATCTAATATCGGTTGTTAACAGATATATCATCCATTCCTAATTATAATTTACCATCTTAAAGCTAAAGTGTGTAATTCGCACCAATTTTGGCTCAACCAACAGCATGAAAGGGTTGAGCTATCTGTCTGATTGGTGGCTGACAGAAAGAGCATTTGTGGAACCTGTTTGATATTTGCAGTTCTGTTTGGTAAGGCTAGTGAAGCAAAAGTTACACACTTCAGCTTTAGAGAACCAAGCGAAAGAATACAGTACAACTACACAGAAGTAAATATGTTTGAGAAATTCATGAAATCCATATTAATAAGCACTGCTGTAAAAACAAAGTTAAAAATATTTCACTCTTATTTGGTCACATGAAAAAGCTTCAACTGAACTTCCAGATTTCACTGTTGCAATTAAGACATGAAAGGAGTCTGCAATATCATCTCAGGAAAGTAGTATAATTACAAAGCTCTTATTACTGAAACAAGACTTAACCATTCAGCAGTCCCACGACGGGTGCTTTGCCCTCTTCTTGTCTCCTTTGAGATCTTCTTGTCCGCTTTGGAAACAGTTAACATCAATATATGACAATATGAATGTCATGAAGCCTGCAGCGAAAGGTAGGGCTTTTTCAAGGATCCAATTTCCAGTTCCTCCTGCTCTCAATGCCCATAAAGTGGGTCACTGCTGCCCAGAAGAAGCAGCCTCAGCTGGAACATGCTGGATCATCAGGCCTGGAAAATCAATTCTTTATTGCAGCACTTTGGGGCTAATAATTTCCCTGTGTCTCAGTAGGAAAGAGCAAATAAAGCCTGTTTGTTTCATTTTGGAGGTCCAGTAAAACTCCGCCCCATGCTATGAAATCCATATTAATAAGCACTGCTGTAAAAACAAAGTTAAAAATATTTCACTCTTATTTGGTCACATGAAAAAGCTTCAACTGAACTTCCAGATTTCACTGTTGCAATTAAGACATGAAAGGAGTCTGCAATATCATCTCAGGAAAGTAGTATAATTACAAAGCTCTTATTACTGAAACAAGACTTAACCATTCAGCAGTCCCACGACGGGTGCTTTGCCCTCTTCTTGTCTCCTTTGAGATCTTCTTGTCCGCTTTGGAAACAGTTAACATCAATATATGACAATATGAATGTCATGAAGCCTGCAGCGAAAGGTAGGGCTTTTTCAAGGATCCAATTTCCAGTTCCTCCTGCTCTCAATGCCCATAAAGTGGGTCACTGCTGCCCAGAAGAAGCAGCCTCAGCTGGAACATGCTGGATCATCAGGCCTGGAAAATCAATTCTTTATTGCAGCACTTTGGGGCTAATAATTTCCCTGTGTCTCAGTAGGAAAGAGCAAATAAAGCCTGTTTGTTTCATTTTGGAGGTCCAGTAAAACTCCCCCATGCTGCTGGTCAGACTGTGACTCCTCTCCACACCTAACTAACAACAAACCTGATCGCCTACAGTACTACTCTACTGCAAAACACACTGGCTGCCTATGAACATACAATATATACAAGCCCAATTATCCATAACAGAAGGCTGCATGAGTAATTATGGGGGAAAAAACATCTACTCTCATGTAAAGACTGATCATTTCCCTTAAGGTTTAAGGAAGAACAATAGACACTCATTAGGGAACAAACTCCTTTTGACATCACTCCACAGGCATTCGGTTTGAATTTCACTAATATATGCCTTATGTCAGTAAAGCTACCAGAAATTATATTAACAGAATTCTTAAGCAAGAAGAAAAACAGAAGAAAAAAAAACACTGGACTTCATACTCTGACAAACTAAAAGATGTGTTCTCATAGCTAGATCCTTTTGTCTAACAAGCATAAAAAGATTTTAAGAGATTTACTTGCTGCCTCTGACTTAAACATCAAGGTTTAACCTATTTCTTTATGAATAAGGAGCTGCAGCATCACAGCAGAGCTCAAAGCAGAACATGATAATTCAGACTTCCACTCGCCCTGGCATATGAGAGCTGGAGTCTTAATGACTTTGTTGTCATGCGTTTCAGTCATGCTTTGTGACATCTGATCAAACACAGTTGGCACATGCTCAGCGGCAGTTACTGTACATGGCCAGAGACCGAAAGACAGAGCGAGAACATGTTGTTCAGCAAGAGGGGGGATTTGAATGAAATGGACTGTGGAGTCTCTGAGATCAACCGCTGCTGGATGCTGCGAGCATGATGGACAGATCTGATATCATTTTATGGCCTAATGAGGTAGCAAATCAACTCCGGCGGGGAAAATAAATGCCCTTCTTTTTTATTCCTTTCAAAAACTATTTTCTAAGTTGAACAGAATGTCTTTTTCTATAAGCATTTCTCTCTCTGGTAAACAGTAAGTTAATATAGGAGTGTGTGTATGAATTTATATCTGCGTTTAGTGTTTAGGTGTTTTGCAGTCAGTCGACGTTTGGCAGTTCACACAGATGTTCTACAGACTGCCTACCTGTGGCTGGCCAATCGATTATCTCTGTGGGATTCTCCAACAATAGCCGAGACCGGCTTTCTGTTCTCCTCAGCTTGCATCACACTCTTGCATACCCCCTTAACTCCATTCTCAAATCCAGTACTATAGACAGCATACCATGGACATGTTTATAGTGCTTCAGTTAGATCTGTGTACCACCAGACAGAGGCTGACTCAGATGCTTCTCAGTTCGTGCCACCCACAAAACACTTCAGTAATTTCTCACACAAATCATAGTTCTAGGCTAAGAAAATCTCAGAGCATCAAAAACATTCAGGAGAGGCCTTCGTGATTTTAAAAATGTATCACTTATCTACAACTGTTAAATCAATCAAACAAGGGAACACAGGAAGTGTGACCCTGTTACGAGCAAGATTCCCTGTGAAATATCACAGCATAAGACGAATATGTTTGCTTGAAATTTAGATATTAAACATTTGATCAATATAAATAATTGTTTATTATTTACGATAAGATTACTGTTACAACTTTACTGTGCATAAATAAACTAAAAATAAAACGTTAAAAACTAAAATCAATTCAATCCATTTTAAATGCTACAGATTAATTTACACATCACAACATGAGAATGTACAGTACAAAAAATGGATATTCACTTTGAGATTTGCTAAATATTACATTTAACTGTAAATTTTTTTGAGTGTGTTTTTAATTTTTTTTTACTTTAACTGAGAGCTAGATTTAAGAGAATGTTAGATGACGGCTAAGGTCACCTGGATGTAAAAGTAGGAAAAAATAAGCATGCATAATTAAATACTGAACAATATTGATAAATAAAAAATCTCCAATAACCAATATGGAACCACTATATTATGCATCTCTAATAATAACACAAAATTAACCCCACAACAAGGTGGTCAGGACCATGACATGAAGTGTCTTTTTGTATCATTCTAAGGGGGGTTATATTGCAATATATATACACATTATCACAGCTACTTATCAAACAAATGAATACATGCTCATGTAATACTAATTTCAGGTTAAAATTATTTTATTCTGTGAGAAGACAGAGACCAAGAAGCACAAAACTAACAAAGAGTAGGAGACGGACTGCCAGGAACAATGGTCAAGTGTACAGCTTAGCCTCATACTACGGCTACGGATATTGATTAAAAATGCAGATACAATACATACCGATAAAGAGAGCTGCATGGTAATTTAGACCATCTCTCTATGTGGAGCTTTAGCTTTATTTAAGACCTCATATCTGCAGTAAACCACTAGTTCTACACTTCCTACTACTCTGTTCCCCTAGTGGTGATAAACACTCAACATATGGGAAATTACTGTTGGGTAATAAAAGGTTGTTGGCTTTTGCTGACATGTAATAAATTAGGCCGTTTGCATAGGAGAGCTACAACAGGGGCTCCTAAGAAACACCTATGTGGTACTTTTTTCATGTACACTGTGTTTTTTGTTTTTGTTTTTTGTTTTACATTAACTCTGTTATATCTGTTGGTGGTAACACAGTGGGGTATATACACACAAATTACACACATAAAACTCCTGAAGCCTGGAAAATATTTTAATAGTTTCCGTCCCCCCGCCATAACAGCCAAGCACCGAACGTGCCACACTGGTGAACTCTGCGAGTATTATTGGCGCAATTAAATGTGAAGTTCTGGGGGGACCAGGGGGAAAAAGATGCCCAAAATGGCAGTAAAAAAGGGAAAAGACACTTGACAAGTTGTAATTTATTGACGTTGTTTGAAAGGAAAAAGACTCCCTGTTTTACAGAGAGAAAAGAGAGGCATGGGGAAGCAGGCGTTAAAGAAAACCATTCATAGAACGCAATGCATCAAAAGCAACCCAGAGTGAAGAGAAAAGAAGGAAAGAGAGAAGAGAAAGGGAGAGAGAGAGAACAGCAAGACTTCAAAGTCCATATGCAATAAGCAGTGCACACAGAGAGCAGTGCACATGATAGGACAGAGAGCAAGAGGAGCCCCCTGGAAGCTTGTGGGGGTCTCTCCTCATATCATCTCATCTCACAGAATACCAGATTTCAATCAGCAGCCTGCTGAAGAGCGACCATTACACAGAATGTGGAAGAGAGAGCACAAGCACTCATAAATATACTTACTAACACCACCCGGCCCCAAAAATAAGATGAGCCCCAAACTGTGATTTAAAACTGCTTTTGAAAAAAAAAGTGGCAAATAAAAACCACCGGTTACAAACTCAAACATATATAAAAAATATATAAAATGCTTTATTCTGCATTGATGGCACTGTAGTAGCTGAAAATGTAATTGCATGTCACGTTCTGTGATAATAGGTACAAACAACTTAAGTGAATCTAGATAATAAGTCCAATTAGGTATTATCTTGGCTGGGAGTGCGAGGAGCTGCTCTGAAAATGGGGCTATCATTCCATCTCTACACATATGTCCATTACACCTCTGCATCTTGATGCTATTAAAAGTGGCAGATTGATAGCCATTCAGCCAGTAAAATAACTTGGAATAGAATGTAAATTGTTCAAACAAAATGCACTTTCACCACTTTCAGCTAAAAGAAAATAAATAAATAAATAAATAAATACGAATAATAAGAAGTGCACCGCTTCAATTTGTGCCTGGCAGATGGGTAATGGAATGATTATGGGTATTGTGTGATAAACTGGACATGAGTGAGTGTGTGTGTGTGTCTGTGAGCAAGCTTGTGTCTTTCATCCATTATCAAGCAGTGATATTGTTACACAAAAGGAATACGCTTTTTTTGGACTATTTACCAAAGTTTTTTTTTCTCCAACATAATAGTGAAATGATAGGTATGAAATAGATAGTGAGAGGCTAATAATATGAAATAAAATGAGCCAGGAAAGCTCACAAAAGGCTGTAACTTGTAATCATTGAGCAGCTAGTATTATATCTGCGAGTGTAAATGCCTTATCTGCCTTCATGGCATTTGACACAAAACAACTGTGAAAAAGATGTACAATTGTGTTTTGCGATTAAAATGTCACAGTTTTTTTTAGATGCACGGAAATCTTCTGGGGATTTGAGCATAAAGTTTCAATTTATCCTTGGGGAAAAAAAAAAACGCAGGGGGAAAAAACCTGTTTTCCGAGCCTTGTTTGCTAGTCTGAGGCATGACACTCCCAGCGTAAATGAGGAGAGCAAACGCGCTACATTAGAGGTGGGGAATAAATATTCCAATTCCAGCCCAAAGTGTCTTTATTTTGACTCAAATGTGAGATATGCCGTTGCCATGGTGACATGGCGCAGGCTGCAGCCCTCTCCCCAGCTGTTGGGAGGTTTTGTCTGTGTGTGCGTGTGTGTGTGTGTTTGTGCAAGCCCAAGCGCGCACATTGAAGCCCCGCTCTCGTGCTGTGTTCCCCTTTCAGCCGCCAGAATAGAGTCTCAACTAATCCGTGAAAGTTGCAGTGCTCTGAACCGCCAGCCAAGCCTTTTCCCACTGAATTGAGGGCTGGGGGTCTGCACTGGGCTTTACACTTGATTGGTCTTCGCCGTGGCAAGACTCCCCTCCCTGCTGGGTGTGGGCCCGTCCCCCTCGCTGTGCTGCTCGGGTCTAGGCTAATCGGCTTCTCCCCGCCGTAATTACCCACACCCGGCCTGGGCATGCTGAAGCCATCAGTCGTCTCTCGGTCTCTTTCTTCATTACGGGCCCTCACCAGTACTGGCACCGTGGACCACAGACTAGCATTAGTGCCAACGCCAGCTCAAGTCTGTGGCACCGGGTGCTGGCCAAGAGGACATTGAGCGAGCGAGAAGCTGGCCTTACAACTGTCCTCCTCTACATGCACAATCCCAGGATGATGGGTTTATTTGGCACAGCTAATCAGGTAACAGTTTGTCTTACAAAAACTAAAGCGACTGGATCAGTATGCCCTGTAGGAACCGATAGGTGTCGATTTTCATAGCGCTGATCAATTCAGATGACAATCACAGGGCGACTCTAGTATCCACACTTGTAATGAATGTCAGACGCAGATGTTGAGCATTTCTGGTAGCATACTTTTGGCACAGCAGTAGTAAAAAGCAAACACTCTGACTGAGAATATTCTTTGTGCCCCAGATTTACAGCAAGATCAAACAGCTCCTCAGAGAAAGTCTTCATTTCCATTCAGCTGGAAAATAAGTGAGCCATATCAATATTGAGGTGGCCCTCTTAAGATGTACTGTCAAATTTCCAGAGCTCTATAAAGGCAAAGGAGAAGACAGTTCACAAAGATTACAGAGCAGTGCAGAGGATCTAGAGCATTTTGTGGGAAGCAAGGCACCAGAAGACATAGAGTGTGTTTATTGGACCCCCATTTGCTGCTAACATCTTATTATGGAGATTTTTTGTCCCTCCAAATCAGACGGCAGTCACTCTCACAAATCCTAAGACCTTCGCTCAGTCAGAGCAGATCAAAAGATAACTCACATTTCAAAATACGGAAAGGGAAAAAAAGACAGAGAGGAAAGGACAACTGAGAAAAGAAGAGAGCCAGAAGGGGGCATACTGCTCTCTCTTAACATTGGCTAATAAGGTGTTTTAAGCATGTGTGTCTCCTTCCTTCTATCGCAGGGGTGCCCAAACTTGGTCCTGGAGGGCCGGTGTCCTGCAGAGTCCTGGTTCAGGTGTGTTTAATTGGGGTTGGAGCTAAACTCTGCAGGACACTGGCCCTCCAGGACCGAGTTTGGGCACCCCTGTTCTATCGTCTTGCACCACCCCAAATTTTTCTCAAAAAAAAAAAAAAAAAAGAGTAATTGTTATTTTTAGATTTTATTTATCTGGGAGAATTTAATTTTAAACTACACATCATAAATGGACCCTTAAAAAAATCAGTACTTAAGGGTCCATTCATTAGAGGGGCAAAATGAAAGGTCTTGAATCTGGCTTATAGGATATATCGAGACCCCCTTGAAGCTGGAATGAAAAGTGTAAGTTTAGCCTCTCAGCTGTGTGTCTCAATCCATAATCCTGCCCCAAAAACCGCAGCGGAGAGCAGCCTGACACTCCCATGGCGTTCCTGACCAGTGAAGGCCTGGCCTGTGCAGATTTATGTAGTTACTCCTTACTCTCCTAGTTGGGCTGAGACTTTTGAGTCAGACTGCTAGAAGTTGCACAAGATTAAGAAGAAAATTAGATCTAGTATTTTCTGGTCCAGCAAGCTCCAAGCTACACATCATAAACCGTCAATTATGCTGGAGGTGTATAAAGAAAATTGATAAGGTGAGTGTTTATGTTCATTGTGCAGTACGCTGTTTTATAAGTGTTCTTGCGGTCATATAAATCTTTAATAGACTTAGCCATGTTGTGACTGATAGATCAGGTCATTTGAGTGAGTGGGTGGGTATATGTATGTACTCCCTAATTGTGAGTTGACGTCGTTTGCATTCTGTTAAGGCCGAAGATGCATTTGCTGAAAATGGACCACGGCTAAATCAAAATATAAAGTTCAAATAAACAATTAATCTGTGTTAAAAATAAAGTCTACTACGCTCAACAGTGTCCACAGCTCTGCTTGAAAGAAGTGTTTCTCGAGGGGGATTACATTACTCACCCTATTCCAGGGTGATCATGAGTTGCAGATGATGGATTTTCATGTTGCTTTGTTGGCAGAAAATAGATGGTCATATGGATCTTGTGTTCTCCTGTGAAAATATACTTACAAAACTTCAGCACTGACCCAGCCTGTCAAGAAAAAATTAAAAATATATTGATTCCGTTAAAATATTCCTGAGATGTGGAGATGTTAAAAAGGCTATGTGATTTGGGAGATCTATTATTAATTAAGGACATTATACATCTTCAAAGAGTTCTAAAGCCTTTAATTACAAAAAAAAAAAGTCAAATTAAGTTAAATTACACTTTCAGAGTATATAAAACCGTGCGAGTGCTCACACAGAATTCCTTAGCTGTTTGCCATCTTCAGATTGGATGAAATTAAGTATGTACCTGATTGAAAGGCTTAATTAAGCAAAGAAAGATTCTATCAATATTTGATTAATACATCTACTGCAGTGTCACTTGCTAGTTATTCACTTTAGCTTTTCTGTCCAAACTAGATTTTCTCTTCTGGCTGACTTTGTCAATTCAGGATAAAGTCACCTCTAAGACAACAAGCTCAGTGTGAGAGCGAGCACAAGTGAGTGAGTGAGTGTGTGTGTGTGTGTGTGTGTGGACATGGTGGGTGGGGGAGCAGGTGTGAGATTGGCTCTTCAATGAGCCTCATCTTGTCCCATGTTGGGCGCTTTGGTGCATTTGTGTGTATGTGTGTGCGTGAAAAAGAAAGAAAAGAAGGGAGGCATGTGGCGTAGCTATTACTCAATAGTGTCTGAAACATTCAGAGCGGAAGATGAGAATCATAGGTACTACCACAAAATGTGCATTTTCTGTCAGGGCCTGACAAAATGAGAGTGTGTGACATGGGCGTTTGGTGTGGCATCATAAATGTTGTATAACATGAGGGTTTAGGTGTCATACAATGAGAATGGAGGCATATTCAGAGAGAGCCCGACAAAATGGCTGCCTCTTTGTGCGGTAGTGAGCAAGAGCTGTAAGTGATATACTTGTAGTAATGCAGCGCAAATCGCATTTCCCATCGCATGAGTAATCGCATGCAGATATGAATAGATTGTGTTTTTCTACATAATGACATGAAGATCTATCATTTCTTTCTTGATTTATCCACAGCCAGAATGTTACTTCCTGCAGACACACACCCACTTACCCCACCCACAGTTTGGGTACCTTGTTTTGTTGAGGGGGAAAAAATTGGTGATGTAACACTCCACAGTATTAACTTGTCCCATTCTGAAACTAAAACTTTGCTCCTTTTGTGAGATAATACAGCATCTTAATGCAACTCCATTTTATGTTTATGCAACTATTTCCTTTTCTGCTAGTCGGCTTCTAAAGGCATCAATATGAATTTTGTTTCTCCACCTTTGTGTGGATAAATCATACTGTAGACCAAAAGGAGATGAAAATATGAGAGTTGCTTTAAATCATAAACATATGCCGTTGCATCACTCCTCAGAAGCGGTCTTTGAGAATAGTGCATATATGGAGCATGTCTTTAAAGCTAGAGGGACACTGAGTAAATCAATCTTTTACACTAAAAAAGTAACTTTCATTAAAACCTATTAGTTTGTAAAATATGACAGCCTCATATATGGGTCTCTCGGACACTTTTTCTTTCTTTAAAGCTTTTATACAAAGAGAAGGAAAAGCCTCTTTATCCCATCCCCTCCCTCTCTCTTTTTCTCTCTATATGTAAGGTTAACTTTGGGATCATGCGAGAGTTTTTTTTTTTTTGTTTTTTTTTGGAATGAGAAGTAACTTTTTCTCCTCCACTTCCAAATCTCCCAGGTCCGGAGAGCTTGACTGGAGAAATGGGAACGGCAGGACAGTAAGAACTCACTGTTTGCTTTTGGACTTTTTCATGAGCGGACAGAGAAGGGACCCATTCCAAACACTACAAACAGCATGTGGACTTAAAATGGAAGTGTAGTTCTCACATTCTTTCATTCTATTCCATTCGACATATACTGAAAAAAAAAGCATTTTATTCAGTATACAGGACTTACTGAGTGACAGATAGGCCTAATCAGAAATTTCTACATAAATAAACCACATAAATATCCCGTCAAATGACCCAACTATTCAAATAGATTTTGAAATAGACGGAGAATGCAGCTGATTTCTTAAAGGCTCACAAGCTCCCAGCATGCACTGCAGCAAGAATAGATTTGGTAGTTACTCTTATAGGATTGTTGTTTGCTGACTTTATGCTGTTGCTGTTGTTTTTGTCATCACTGTTGTTTATTTATTGTGTGGTGATTTTCTGAGCACATTTTCTTCTTAACGTTTGTCGAATGTTGTTGTTATTGGGGTATAATTCTTAATTATTGAGGTCTACAAGTGTCTATATAAAAATACTGCATATAATATATTTTGTTTTGCAAAATGTTCTCTTAGGAAACAAATAAACTACAGTTCACTTCAAATAAAACCATAAGTAAAAATGAAAATAGATAAGTAAATAAAATTGCATTGTCAATAATTTGTAGAAATCTTATATTGCCCTGACAGGAATTTATGGACCGAATGAGACATTTAATGAAGAATTTAAAACACGCTGGATAAAGTAGCATTACTCAAATATTTAAAATGCAGCACTTTTTTTCCAACAACTTACCTTTTTATCTTAAAAAACTTTTTTTTTTGCAGTGTACACTATCTACGTAGATATATTCACTGTATTTCATAAATAAATATAATTCATTATATATACATACACACACACACACACATACTACAGCCCACACAGTGCTTAAGCTTAAACATTGTAAATGCACAAACACACTTTGTACTTTTAGCAGATGAAATTTTATCATATCTCTAAATAGCGCTGGTGTGTTCATCATAAAATAATGAAAATGAACAGATGACTGTAAATATCAATTAAAAGAGATGGAGTTTGAGTGGCACTCAGTGAAGAAGTGTAAAATGAGCTGATGACAGAGTCTGATGTCCCCAACACTGAGGAACATGTGAAAAACAGATGGTGTGCTTTCATTCAGCATTCTCCTAGTGTTTCCCTTCTCACACAGAGAAACCATCTGAATAAGAGAGCAGTTTTGATCAGGCCTGTGCCTCTGTCGATTCCCTCCTATCATTAAGTATGATTAGTTTATGACTCAGTATAAACCATTCATGACCACTCTCCTTGAAGAAGTAAAAAGGCTCACTGGAAATGAAAGAAAGTTTTGCCAGTTAGATTCTGTCATGAAATACCTAATGAACTGAGCCAGCGTTTGATGCTGCGGGTAAACTTTACCAACAAGATAAACAATACAAGAAATTTGCCAAAGTCTTCTGAAACAGATGGAGAAATCAAAAACGCAAAATAAGCTGAGAATGCATTAACGGCTTTTTTGTTGATTTTCAAAAAAGAAAAAAGCTAATAAGCACCCATTGTTTAATCAAAACGCCTTTATCCATCTTTAGTTTCAACTGTCTGTAATACAAACAACAAACTTTTGCACTAATTAAAATTGAGAAAACATGCAAGGAAAACTTTCAAGGCATGCATTGTAAAACTTTTCAAATATTACAATTACTAATATTCAAATATATATAATATAATATAACCTTCAAATATTGAACAACATGAAACAGTCTTTGAAAAAATAATTATGTTAAAAAGTAAATAGATTTGTGTTGATTTATTAGGATTTATTTTAGTGGGGGAAAGAGTGCGCATGTTATGCAGTTTACAACATTTTGCATTTAATTAATCATCTCTTTTTCCAAAAAAAAAAAAAAGGCCACCTGCTTTTTTTCACATTATAATGCAATTTAATGCCTTTTACAATTGTATTAGTAGGCTATTTAGTGGTCTTTTAAATACAATTGTCTTTGAAACTTTGAAATAGTTGACAACATTCAACATGTTACAAATGTATTCTATGTTTTTTCCTCAATAACCGCTAAACTTTTTTGTAGCAATTTCCTATATAAATGAATGTTAAAATAATGGTGTATTATAAAATAAGAAGAAATAAGACAGCAACTTAACATGAATATTAACATTATCCGAAAAAGATCTGTTAAATCTTGCTGTAGATCCAGGCTGATTTTAACAAATTCAAATCATTATTAGATTTTTTTTTTTTTTTTAAATGTACGACTTAATTGGTAGGCTTTACATTTGCATCATTGCAATTAACACACCTTCAATTAACGAATGAAGTTATACTCTCTTTGAATATGATTTGTTTTTTTTTACTTTTCATTATTTATAGACAAAAACAAATAAATGTTATGATGCCATTGCGACTCCATAATTCTGTACATTGTGTATCTTATACATTAATGTGCGGTGTGTTTGTGCATATATCATATAGTAATTTACAATATAATAAAACATGGTATATTATGTTTTGTGTTTTTCTGTTTTGAAAGAAAAAAAAGTCTTTAATTTGTTCATCTTAAAAACAAAAACTAATATATTTTAGGCATTCATCAAATATATAATGTTAACGGACTGTTTACACAATTTTCAAACAATCAGTCATTAAAAATGAGTGATTAAAAACATAAAAAACGCTGTTTCAAGGAACAGAACTTGAATGGCTTAAAAATAACAAAAGTACTCAATTACAGTTCAATACATAATCATTTGATGCAATTGTGTGTGAGTTTTTAACTTAAGAAAAACAAGATATCAATAAAAATCAATAAAAAAAATTTTTTAAATCATGGATAGAGATTAAAAGTATTATGCCGTTAAATTAAAAAGGTCATGTTTTCATGTTTTACATCAATGAAAAACAAAGAACATTACTGTATTTCTGTTAAAATGACACTACACTAATTCAAGCAGAAAATGGAAGAGAGAAAATATGAATATGACTCTACATCCTTAGACTTCTCTCTATGGAAAGTACATATGCTCGCATGCTGAAAACTAAACTAAAGAACCATTATATAAAACACACATGCAACACAATTAGACAGTAAATTACTTTGACAAGAATATTTCTGATAATAACCTAGTAGTGTTTTAAACATTTTTTTTTGTATGTCGTATGTCAACCCTCTTAACTCTATTACCATATTTCCTCACAGCAGATGCTATGATTTGTCTGTTAGATTTGTCAAGAACGCATCTCCCATGGTTCACTGTTGTCAAGCACTTTGTGTTTAGCAGGTGACAAGTCTTGAGTGTAAACTAGCTGAGGGGAAGATGTTAAAGCCCCCTTGCAGGAAGAGGCATGTGGACCACTGACATGCAGGTTTATGGCTCTACACTAATGAGACATACTTTCAGAAAACAGGTTCAAGCAACGTGTAAAACAATCAAGGATAGCATATGAGCACAAGGGCCGACGTCAGAGGAAAAGTAACTGGCAACGTAAAAGACGGTGGGATATTTGGAGAAAACTGCATTTAAGGCAACAAAAGTGGGTTATATTATTTCTACGTTTTTTTTCTACGACTCCTAAATATATTCGCATCCCGAGTCAGGCCTGTGATCTGCCTTTGCAGAAAAGCAGGTCACATTATACAACCAGGAAGTGGCCTGCCAATGTCCTGCAGCTTGTTTATGGACACATCTTGTTACCAGGGTGATAGGGTCCTGTCTGGGAGCGTCTTCATTAGTGGTCACACATGGTGGGCACAGGCATTCTGTTCATTCACCTCATGCTACTAGAAGCCATGGTGAAGAACCCCTAAAGCCACCCGTTCACCTAACACCGCAGCCTGCCCGAAGCTGACAGCCTCCCACCAAAACCACTACACTTGTCTGCGGACACAGCTTTAACTGGGAATGACACGGACAAAGTCAAAACCAGCTGGAAAGAAATGCAGACAAACTTACAGGATTTACTTACAGGAAAGGAGATTCCTATCTAAAGTCTGAACATTCCTGAAGAAATTCCTTAATTTTCCACAAACGACTCAAAATGGCAAAGCAAGGAACGCTTGAATCTTCAAAAACAGGACGTTGTAACCTCTCAGGAAGCATCACGAACACATTTGGATTATGAACTGCATAAGTTTCAGAATGAATCTCAGCAAATCCATAAATCCGCTGAATTTTCATGTACAAAAATCACAGGGAAGACTGACCATTTTGTTAAATAACATAATATGGGATGATCACATTTTTCAACATGCTGAGACCGGCCATTCTGATTACCTTTTAATCTGAGGGCTGAATTCCAAACATGCCCAAGTTTCCTCCAGGGGGAGCAGCAGGAGGCGCTGTAAAGCAGTTAGCCTTTTGTTAATGAAGTGCCAGCAAAACCAAACATGGCTGATGAGGGGGGAAGGGTTAGCACTACCTTACAGTGGCTCCGCACGTTAATGCAAGATTAACATTGAATGAGCACGGGGAGTCCGTACCACTGATATCAAATAGATATGGCCCCTACCCACCATGCCCAACAACAAAGAAGAGTCAGCTATGACCTCTGCTCACGCCGCAAAGTCACGAGCAACGGCTTCATTACGCACAATGCTGGGGGAAGCCGCCATTACCGTGTAGTGTGAAGCACAATGCAAAGTGCCACATCAAGGTGTTTTCGGTAGAGGTGTGAAAGCACATCCATAATAAAAAGGTTGTTTTGGGTTATTATCACTTTCCCTCATTGTGAATGTGGCGGCCTAAATACAGTGAGTTTGGTGATGTTCCTGTTAATGCCTTATTCTTTTTTTTGCTTTACAATTTTGTAGTCCATGTTTAGTTTAATATTTTCCAGAAAAAATATCTGTACAGTGGGTCTCTTGAGCATAATGAGGCATGTTGTTTTAGGTCACTTCTATTTCACTTTAATTCCATTATTTGTATGGGAGACTTTTGATACATATGTTTGAAAAGCAGTTGAATTTGAATATTTTTGTCTGTTCATTGTATAACAAACTTTACGTAACAAGCACTGTGACTTGCAGATTATCTAGATATTATCTACGATATTACCTAATATGTTCATAATAACAATTAAGAATCAAAATAAGAGTACAAAATAAGTGTACAAGAAGGACAGCTTTCCTTTAGTTATGTTAACACATAACATTTTTTATATCTGATATGATTTTTATTATGATTTTATTATGATGAAGATTATACAATTTATATATAGTAAAGGAGACACAATGGACAGATGGGTAATAGCATAAAACTCTGCTCTATGTAGTGATGAAAAACGCAACAGCTAGTTTGACTTTTGTGCTTCATTAATATTACTCACTGCACCTCACCTACGCTTAGACAGCTGTAATTTATGCTGTAAAAATAAGCAGTGAATACAGCATTCACTATTAGGGCTGTGCAATTAATCGCATGCGATTGTCAAGCGCATCTCGTCAGTAAAGCCGGTTCCGTGATTGGTAGTAAATCGCCATCACCTGCTTTCAGATGGAGCGGCATTTAATACACAGAGCCGTAGTTCACTGACAAGCTAGGCAATATAGCGTTCATAATCGCAGATGAATCACATTTGATTATGAACGCGATATCGCCTAGCTTGTCAGTGAACAACGGCTCTGTGTAGTAAATGCCACTCCATCTGAAAGCAGGTGATGGCGATTTACTACCAATAACGGAACCGGCTTTACTGACAAGATGCGCATGACAATCGCATGTGATTAATTGCACAGCCCTATTCACTATTTCCCACCAAAAGACAAAGAATATAATCTACAGACATAAAACACAAGCACGAATGTTCCAGTAATGACTGAGAGCTTCCCCCTAAAATGAAAATTATGCACAGGAAAAGAAATTCAGTCATTTGTGGGGGTGAAAAACAATATATGCAAAATATATCTACTTGCCAAACCATTTTATCCGTTGACTGCTTTAAACAACAAATGATTGTAAATTATACAGCTTTTGTCATATCATGCAAAATAAAGGCTGTGGAGCTTCAATGTAATGTGGGTCAGCCCATGTTAAATCATTGCTGCTTTTAATCAATGATAATTTCTCAATGTGAGGTTAATTAATTGCACTAAAAGCTAAATTTAGACATCATCATGACTTAGATACCATCCTCAGAGTCTAAAGCAGCCCTTTTGCATGGAGTTAAGGACCCTACTGAATTATTCATATTTAATCCACATGAGAGGTGTGGGCCTGCGAACTATAAGGCAAAGTGAATCTCACTCTTGGACTACATTCTCCTGTGTGCCCTGCTGAGGCAAGCAGTATTTCTGACTTCAGCGGAGACCGAAAAACCAAATTGAAGTGACTGCTGGGATTGATAGACTAAGGGGGAAAAGGCATTGCAAACCAAAATTGCCAAAGAAGCCTCTCCTTTCCATTCGGCACTGGTCTGCTCTATAAAGACATCTGCTGATGACACACTTTGGGGAGGCCTGCTCATGCAGAGACTGGTGAAGAATCGCTATAACGAGATTGAACCACATGACTGCTTGCCGAAGGAGCCTGAAGCAGACTCCCACACAACCTGCCGCCAAGCAGGGTGCCACAAAGCTGAACAACCACCACAAAAATGCCCTTACACTATTCTACAAGACGCGGCCTGGACAGCCAGGGTGGCAGATACCATTATAAAATGAAATCCAGCTGACATGTTATTTCTATTCCCACTCAACAGGCAAACGCTATCCTGCCATGGGCTGCTATTCTTCCTAAATAATAGGGGACAGATCATTCTATCCATTTTCTACAGCTTTTGGCCAAAAGGACAGGACATGCTCATGTTCCTAAAGTTCAGTGGGTGATGTACAGTTGCCCTAACATGAACGGGTATTTTAGTTAGCTGAATGGATCGTAAGAGACAAACAGCTGCATGCTGAAGTAATTGTAAAATAAGATTCACAGTAGACATAATCACACAACAACAGCATATTATGAAACAAGAAGCATGACAAAGGTCATCGGACAGGGCTGTAGGTCTCATGATCGCTGACAATGAAGTAACGTAAAATAAAAATTAATAGTTTAATAGAACTTTGCCCCAGACTTTAGTAATATTGCAATTTAAATTCTCTCAGTATCATTGAACATCTTTCTAATGATGTCTGATAGTATGTTTAGGTAAAGTGCTATATTTTTATTACTCACACCTGATTAACACAATCAGCTCACCTAAACATTCTGCTACTAAATATTTAAAAAGTCTATTTAAAGTCCATGTAAAGGCAATTCAGAGAACTGTTTCTAAACACATTATAAATGTTAGAAATGTATTGCTGAAAACATGTTACAAAGACTGTGAACTATGTAGTACTGAATTGTGGAGTTAGACCGTTAAATAGTTTTTCACCATTTTTGTGTTCAGGATTTTTTGGGCGGGCCTGAAATCATGTCTCGATGACGCACTGAAACCACTGAGCATGGCCCCTCCCCTAACACTATAAGAGGTGTATTCGACCAAAATCTATAGAATACCCAAGACGTGTAACTCAAATAGTTTTGAATGGGGAAAAATTCAACACTCAATATGGCCACTCTATCGAAGGAAGACCCGCCTTCTGAGTAAAAGAGCCAATCGCTAGTTTGCTAGCTAGCTATGCCTTCGTTACGTAAATGCATATTACCTGGTTGCGAAACAGCTCGGTCTCCTTATTTAATTTAAGCTGCTAGAGGGAGTATTCATTCAATTTGTAGTGGCATTTGACAGCTGAGAGAGGCGGCAGCTTTCCCACGAGGGGGCGTGGTTTCAGCACCGACAGCGGACACGCCCCCAGCGTCTGAGTGTAGAGAATGCTGCTTATTTTTTCAAGATTTTGATACCTTATTTTATTTACTTGGCATTTTTTATCATTCAAATTTTGCTGGGTGGTTAATAACACATTTTTCTGTGGTGTGACAAAAACTCAGAACACATATTTAATATTGTTTTACACAGACTTTAAGTCTATATATAATAAACAAAAAATGTGACAAATAGAAATGCACCTCATCCCAGATAGAAAGACACTGCAAAACTAGGCAGCGTCAATTTTCCTCAACCACATGCTCTCTCTCAAAATCCGACCTTCCAAAACATGTCAGCAACCCTGATGTCTATAGAGTTGGATCTCTGCCACAATTCTGCACGGGAAAGATCATATTTTGAGCGCGCAAAAGTGCGTTTTCCACGCGCGAACTGAGTTTTGTGGAGAAAATGTTTGTCTCGCAAAGAAGAAAGTATTTAGATCACACGAAAATCAATTTTGCATTTAAAATACGTTTTTGGATTTGTGCAGACCTTCTCTTTTGCGCGTGCAACGTTTCACTTGCTTGCTCACCTGATGCCCGCCCTCAGTGCTCTCTAAATGCCAACGGCTCGCTTGCTCAACACAGCTCAGTATGACATTATGCCATAATTCCAGCCAATCAGAGACAAGGCTGCTAAATTCTGATTGGCTGCCTTGACAACCAATCACAACATTCCTTGCATTGCTGATGACAGCGGAAGAGGGAAAATACAGTGCATGCATAATTGTTATGCAAGTTGATATTCTGATCATATTTTTTTCCAAGCACATTTTACCAATTCCAAACGACATCAATCTTAATAACTACTATTAATCTTGTATTTAATCATTTATAATTGATATATTATATTCAGGTGTGCATAATTATTAAGCTGATTTTCTTTTACAGATAAAATGAGCCAAAAAACAGATATAACTCAGACTGAAAGTCAAAAATTATTAAATGCCCATGAGAAATAGCCATGCGAGGAATGTTGTGATTGGTTGTCAAGGCCGCCAATCAGAATTTAGCAGCCCCGTCTCTGATTGGCTGGAATTATGGCAATATTGTAACGCTGGGTTGTGTTGAGAAAGCGAGCCGTTGGCATGTAGAGAGCACTGAGGGCGGGCATCAGGTGAGCAAGCTAGTGAAACGTTGCACTCGCAAAAGAGAAGGTCTGCACTATCCAGCACCACCATTTTCCAGAACTGCAACCTACCTGGATCCATAATCCATAATTACAAGGTGTCAGGTTCTCAGAGACTTATGTTAAGTATAGAATCATAAAAAATGACCCCTACTTAATAAGAATCACATACTGGAAAACTTATTTTAAATGCAAAATTGATTTTAGTGCACTCAAAATACTTCTTTCTTTGCAAAACTAACATTTTCTCCACAAAACTCAGATCGCGCGCGTGCAAAATGCATTTTTGCGCGCTCAAAATATGATCTTTCGCGCGCAGAATTGTGGCAGAGATGTAATCCCATAGATGTCAGAAAACCTTAACACACATAATGATTATTAAGCGTTTCTGCAAGAAAAAAAAAAGACATGGGCTATTCCCCTGACTCCTTTTTACCATTTACAGAGTCTAGGGCTGTCATAAAAACAGGTGTGATTTCTCAGGACATCCATTTCAGTGATAGTAGGGACAAAAAAATTATAATAACAAAAATGTTAGCTTTAGTTAGCAAGAATCAAATCACATTAAGGTTTCTATTTTTTTAACCTTTTTATTTCAAAATTTTTAAATGCAGAGGTCGGGTCAGCTGTTTTTGTCATGTTTGTTATTCAGGATTTTCTCACATTTTTTACAAACTGTAAGCCTGTAATATAAACTACATTAGTTTCTTTAACTCTACATGATGGAAAACCAAAGAGGCTGGATAGAAATCAGAATGAGAAAAAATCTTGGGAAAAGTCTGACAACAATAAAGCATAAGCAGGCAGTGCTGCAGACAATGTCAAACTATTTACATCACTATGAGTGAACGCTGACTTACGACACCTTTGATTCAGATAACATCACTACAGAATAAGGCTGAAGTGATGGATAACTGCATAGCAGGTTTATGGTTCCCCTGACAGGCACACACAAGGTTCCAATGAAGGATGGATACATTAAAAGGTGTGAGAGTGAGTGTTTAATTGTTTAGTTTTGAACATCCTTCTTTCACTGTCTGCTTTAATTAATTTCAAAAGTAAAAGAAAAATGCCGCTCCAGCAACAGTGGGGTTAAAATGTTCTTTCGGTGCATTTTCCAGATCAAGTGAACAATTCTTTAGCTTTGAAATTTTAAAGCCCCTCTGTCTTGGTAATAAACTATCATGCGATAATTAACTATCATGGCAAATCAGCAAGCAGTCAATCAAAGCCGCAGTTTTTTCTTTCTTTTAACTGAGGTCAGGGGGGCAAGTACAAAGGCACTGTGAACATTTCATGAGCTCCTGAGGAGCGATATCAGTTGAAAATGCATGTTACCTCCAGACAGTGTTTGGCAAATGTGCCCCATGTGTGATTCTCTTAAGCTTGCCCTCTACTGCTGACCTCTCACCTCTGCACTCCAGGTTGGAGTTGCCGCACAAACACAGATGAAGCGCATCACCTTTCGCCAGGCACAGGTAAGCTAGGCCCCGACCGAGTTGCTGGACCAGGGGTCAGGCTTGTGGCCCAGCATGCAACTGGTTTCGGTCACATCAGGTCCTTGCACCCCAGAGATTAGCTTGCAGATGGACATCGTCTAAGACCTTGATGTGTGGCTGCGATAGTTTCCGTTACTGTGCTTTTAATTAGGTCCAGCAGCTGCCCATTCCTGGTCCGAAACTCCACTATCTGCCAAATCTCTTGCAGGTGGCTATCACAAATACACCAAAATCAGCCGCCACTCTCAGGTGCGCAACGTCCAGGGCGGAGCCACCGCCACGTCATGCTTCCCTCTGTTTGGCACAAACAAGTCTGATGCACAGAGGCTGAGCTAACACAGCCCAGTTGCAGTGAGACATGGTTAAGATTCACAGTTCCATCACTACGACCAGCATGTTCCCAGCTTACCGCCAAGCGGGTGTGAAATTATGCAAATATATGCTTCCCGTCTATCATCTTTTGGCAAATTTATTGGCCCAATTTCTTAAACATTATCCTTTAAAGATATATTAGCAGGTTTGAGTGTGAAAACAAACTTTCACAATGCGTCGAGATGTGCTTCGCCGGTTTTCTTAAAGGAATGTTTCAGGTCCAGTATAAGTTAGGCTTAGTTGACCGCTTTTTTGGTATGATTACTGCAAAAATTAGCATGCGTTTACTCCTCATTTTCTGTACAGAAAAAAATATTAATTGTGTTACAAGTGAAGCACTTACAGTACAACTGAAGTGAATGGGGCCAATATGTAAACATGAAAATATCCACTGCTTTAACAGTATAGACAGAAGACGTGCACAATACACATGCATACGCATGATTTTAGTGTAAACAAAACTTAGTAACATTTTCTTGTCTTAAATTATATCCAATTTTATCTTTGCCACGACAACATAAAACCCTAAAACAACTGTAAAAATTATTATTTAAATACCTGTACAGCTCAAACAATAAACAAGTTTTAACCGAAGAATAATTGTAAGTGCTTTCATAGAACATAGAAAAATTGGCCCATTCGCTTCCATTGTAAGTGCTTCTCTATAAACTCCATTTTTGCTTTTTTTAAAGTACAAATTATTTTTCGACGTAATCAGCATTATCCAACAAATGCTGTCAATTGAGATTCTCATGTAGAAAGTTGTGCATGTAGCTCAAAATTCATCTAACATCCACCTGCCTTTGTCACTTCCAAGTGAGTAGATCGCTGCACTGAACTTGACTAAAGATAAAATGTGGGAGGCTGGTTAGGCATACTAATACCCTGGATTCATTAAATTAATAGGGGTCTTATTCCCCTTACCATGGGTTCACAGATGCCCTTGTAGTTTGCCGGGGCTAGAGGGTGCACAGCACTTTGAAAGCTCTTACCGGCATATCGAGCGCATTTTAATACAGTCCTTTTGAGGCTCCTGGTAGGATGCAGAGTAACTCCTCGCCTTTAAGTTCCCGCACCTCTCCATGTGATCTCGTCAGATAGCCACGGCTGTGTCAGATCAGGCCCAGGCCACACATACACTAGGGGGATGGAGAGGGCCATGCAAGGCAAATTAGACCAGCGGTGTTCGTTTCTAAGTAGAGGCCATTCTTTCCCGAAGACGCGAGTCCTTGAGAAGCAAGCGCTCAGGAGTGCTTTGATGTGGAAAGGTGCCCAGTTTAAGGCTCTGAAACATGATCAGCAGGGGAAGCTGCCCTCTCATTGGTCAACTGCGAATAATATACAGATTTAATTATGTAGAGAATGAAGTGCGTGGTCCAAAGAAATCCTTGATGGTGTCCGTTATGACTGTCGTCCCATATTCAAAACCATCAAGCCACAATAAGAGCCGAGCATCATGATCACAGCCCGAAAAATCAAAGAGGCTTCAGAAAACAACAACAAAAGGAAATGCTCTGGGAAAACAATATTGTTTTCCATGCATTGCTAATCTTTCAAATTTTTGAATGCACAGAATCGGCACAAGGACAAATAGCAAAGGATTTCAATGACAACAACATATTCTACAGGTTGTTTCAGTCTATAAGCTTCAAAAATATGTTTAATTAACAGACACAAAATATAGGGATGCCTCATATCCATGACAATATCCCTTTGCCCAACAATAATACAACAGCCAGTAACAAGACACCAGAAAGACACTGCAGTGCAACTGATTCACAGAAATGGAAGGCTTTTACAGCAGTTGGCCCTGTGTTACCATATGCAATGGCTGAATTATCCAACATAACTCAGTTAAGGCAAATTAAATAAAACAACCAGTAGTTGTAAACAGGGTTCTTGCTGTCACTGAAAATGGCATCTTGTATTTGTTTACAGGCCAGCTAGTGATTTTGAAGCTGAAGTGATTTCTTTTGAAGCAATGCTGTTCGCAGCTGCAAAGATTGTGGCTTGATTAGAAAGCAGGCACACAGCCCCACCCCTACCCCTGCGTTTTAAATGGGCTTTTCCCCTTTGGTCTTTGCACAGTGGTGTGGCAACTAAGGATCACAGGTGGGAGCCTGCCTCTACCAAATAAGCTTCCTCACTAAGGACGGGATTTGGCGCTGTTATTTTTCTATTATGGCGGAATAATGTTAAACCTTTAGAGGCCATCTTTCTGTTGCTATGGTAGCCCATATTTCCTGCAGTGTTGCGACCCTGAGTGACTAGTGTGCAAAGCCAACTACCACAAACCCTGTGAGGATTAGAAATGTGAGGATTAGAAATGTGGATTTACAGTTCGGAAAACAGCTCAAATATGACCGAACCTTTCTAAGACTGAGTGACAAGTTTATTGAGATCTCTTTTTTTCAACTCATTATGTCAGTCGCGATTTCAAAAATCACTTGTCACATCTCCAAGTCCAAGTCTCCACGCCCATCTGTTGGTTTATACACCAGTTGGATTTGAAATTTCTCTCCCTTTAGCCAAAATGTTAACAGTCTTTTTTAGAAAAACACCCGCTAATTTACAGATATTTACAGATGAGGCGCGTACTGTCCTAATACGAGCAAAAGCCACATTATAACTAAGTAAATCTTCTAATAACAAGCAAATTAAATACATTGCAAGACATTTCCGGTGACTTACCTTGACTGAGGGAGACAGGAAAGGAGACTTGAGCAACCAATCCTGCATTACTTCACATCAACAGGAAATGACCCAAAATGTTTTAAAAATGAATTAAGAGAAGCCGATTTCAGCATCAGCAGAGTAATCAGTGTTCATCTTATTTTTATTTGATTAGAAGATAAAAAGAATAGATAAAAATAAAAGTAGATGACTGCATGTGCAATGAAAATACGTTTTTAGGACGCAATAAAAAAATAAAACGTTTTGTAAATCAGTGATTTTTTTTTTAGGTGTCTCAAACTTTTATATAACATTTAATTATAACAATAACTAAAGTAGTTAAAAAATTTAAAACATATCTGTAAACTTTGTGGAAACATGTCAAGTACAACGGTGGGCTGCTACACTAATATGGCTGCTTCAAATGTTCGTTTAAATTAAATTGAATAAAAAATAATTATCCTGATTTCAGAATTTTGGCACCCCCATCGCCATCCCACACCCAGCCAAGCGTTATGTCATTTTAAATATTTTAATCAAAAATATGCTAATGAAATTGAAAACATATTCAACAAAATGCATAAAACATAGGATAATAAGTTACATAACTTACAAACAACTTACATAATAACTTGCAAAATATATAAATACATAAAACATAACATAAATCATACAGAATACAATTTGATGAGATATAAAATAGCATAATATTTTTGTGTGGTTTAAAGTGGGTTTAGGGGTATAGGGTTGGAGTTGGGGATAGAAAACGCAGTTTGTAGAGTATTAAAGTAATTACATCTATGGAATATCCCCATAAAACATGGAAACCAGTGTGTGTGTGTGTGTGTGTGTGTGTGTGTGTGTTGTGTGTGTGTGTGCTATAATCTTTCTCGCAAAAATGACTATGTCTAATTTTATGTCTAATGTCTAATTTTGTGAGTCCAACAGAAGTTCCTGTAAAGTTACCCTCATTTTAGCCATTTTATTTATTTATTTACATGGATATCAAATTCAACATAATAGCCTCCTCGTTCAGATGATGCCAGTTCTGTAGTTTAACATCCAATAACATGATCACAAATCAAATTAGAAACACAAGAAAATTAGGCCTATACCTCAAAATTCGTTTTCTTTCTTAATTCCATTATATTTTTACAGAGGCTTATAACTTCTGCTCTCACTTCAGGAGGGTGGTGCTCAGTGATTTCACCCTCTGTGTAGTTCATTTCTAACTGGTGATGGTGCCACAATTCACCTCACTCCTCTTACACCCTTATCAAGACTTTGTAGACTTCGTTTCATTAACAAAATACATACTTAACATAATATAATTTAGATTTTTAATTTAACCTTAATGTAAAATGCATTGTTGTTTATGATTCTTACTTGTCGATCTTTAAAGCAACTGTATTTGATCTGTTCTCTACTTTTTTTCCTCAGCCAACATGCTTGTTTCCGCTCCGTTAAAACAAAAATGTCGAGTTTAAAAAAATCAGTCCCAGAGTTTGATCTTGAGACTGACAGCACTGAGCTCGCATCGCTCAACAGGATCCAAATGTGAAGGAGGAGAAGTATTTTGGGTAGGCTATCAGATTGCGCCATGGAAACGTTACTGAGAGTATTTGATAGAACCTGTTGAACTTTACTCTGGGGGGACTATACGCTATTTCCAGAACTTTAATGCTGCTTGGAACATTAACTCATGAACAGTGTTGGGGAAAGTTACTTTTAAAAGTAATGCATTACAATATTGCGTTACTCCATAAAAAAGTAACTAATTCCGTTACTTGGTTACTTTTTATGGAAAGTAATGCGTTACGTTACTCTTGCATTACTTTTTAAATCTGGACAGGGCTTGCTTGTTTGATTTTAAAATAAAAAAGTTCCATTTTTGGCAAATATAAAAGCCTTTTCACACCAAAAGTGAAATGAATAAGCCTCAGGCTTAAGGGAAAGTAAATTTACATCCATACAGTAGAATACAGAAGAAAAAATTTCAACACACTTCAGCAATAAAAAAAACACACAAATGTTTGTCTAGAGTCATTTTTGCTTGGAGATATTTGAAATATCCTTATTATAAAAAGGATATTTGTGTTGTTTAACATTTAATTATTGCAGGTTTGCGTCATATTCTGAGTTGCATTCTT
This sequence comes from Sinocyclocheilus anshuiensis, assembly GCF_001515605.1. Taxonomy (NCBI): domain Eukaryota; kingdom Metazoa; phylum Chordata; class Actinopteri; order Cypriniformes; family Cyprinidae; genus Sinocyclocheilus; species Sinocyclocheilus anshuiensis. The sequence continues at coordinate 101,772 of NW_015551039.1, forward strand.
TTTATTCATTTTGAGGAATACTGAATCTGTGTTTTTTTTTGTGTGTGAGTGAGATGAATTAATGCATATTCATATTTATTTTGAACTACAGTAACATCTGATTTCTCTCAACATGGGGACAGGAGAGCTGTCAATCAATAAATTGAAAAAAAAAGTAACTTGCGTTACTTATTTGAAAAAGTAACTCAGATATTCTCTTGTAAATTAAAAAGTAATGCGTTACTTTACTAGTTACTTGAAAAAAGTAATCTGATTACGTAACTCGCATTACTTGTAATATATTACCCACAACACTGCTCATGAAGTCCTTTAACTTTGGATTGGAGATTCACAGTTTTAAAAGATCAAATGCTTCCATTTCTTACTAAGCACACCGAGATGTCCTGCTGTTAAAGGGGCATTTTTGAGCTACCGCTTAACCAAGATGCTCAGATTTTGCTTTCATTAATCTCTTTATTCTCATTGTGTCCTTATACCCATTTCAAGTGCGCGGATGCAGGACTGACGCTTAATGAACGTGTTACGCTATCCGAATCCGAGTCTTTACCAAGTGACACTGATGTGGTGTGTCACCTACTGTTCTAACCCGAGTAAATGCGACAGGGTATCTATCGCGCCTGTTCTGCCACACTGTGCTCAGGTGTTTTAAAGTCGCACTTTTCCATACTCGGTTTGGGTTGACAAAAATGACATTCAGGCTTTAAGAGTTCCGTTGTCAATGTAGCGCTTAAAAGTTCTCTGGGAGTGTGATTTCACCCGCTTTGATGTAAAGGCCCCCAGAGAGCAGGTTTCAGCGTTCTGCTCCACCTCCATTCCTCTGACTGCTAATGAACTCCTTTTGTGACATCTTATTTCCCTGCTCGGTTCATAATAAGTTTTTATACTGTATTGTTTTGTTTAGTTTTTAGTTGTAGTTTTATTTTATTTTACACGATATATATAGCCGATATAGAATAGTCGTTCATGCTATAATTAGTTTGGTTAAAAAAATGATGCTGTTTTTGTTTCTATTAGCCTGCTGTCCAGATGTGCAAACTACTGAATCATGGAGCAATCATGGGCTGTCTGAGTGATTGTAGATTATATCATTATTCGTACTAATTTTATAGGGGAAAAGGTGGTGTGAATAAATATATTTAAAATCTATATTTAAAATGTGCTTTGTGAAATGTGAATACAGCATTGTTGATTTAGTTCAAATATGCGTTTCAAATATATGAAAGGCCTGTGGAAAATAATAATGTAATCCTTTGTTATTGTATCAACAAGAAATGTGTCTTGCGCTCTCCCACAGCGCAGCTCACCTGTGCAACCTGCGCCGCGTCTATAACCTCTCTCCTGGACACCTGCATTAGTGTAGATTAAATGAGGACATTTCATTTTCTAATGAAAATAGTGTGAAATAATTGTGTGTGTGTGTGGGGGGGGCTATTTATATGAAAAATGAATTCTCCCATTGTGCAATTAAAGTATGTGCAATAACCTTATACTTATTTATCACCCTAAATCCTAGTACATCCCTACAACTTTATTTATACAGTATGTATAGAATCAGGAAAAAAGAACGTTATGCGATTTGGATTTTTTTTAAACAATTGTAAAAATAAATAAATATAAAAATATATTTATATTATATTTATTAAATTATATATATATATATATATATATATATATATATATATATATATATATATATATGTTTTATATATTTTAGTTATGAACACATTTAAGTTGATGTCTTTATAAAACCAAAATAATAATAATGATAATAATAATTGCTTTTAGTTGTTTGTTTATAATCAATGTAATATTTAGTTTTGTTTGTTTTTACTTTTTTCTTTTCTTCTTCTTCTTCTTCTTTTTAATTGTCATGTGTTTGATGCAATTAAGGTTTGGAGAGTAAATAAACTTAAGTGAGTGTCGTGTATAATTTATGTCAATGGGTGAATGGCCATTAGTAAATATAAAACAATGCACATCTTTATTTAAATCTTTAGTTTTACTTAATTGCATTATTTGTGAGTGCATCTGAATTGTTCCTTATGAAATTGCTTTTCAATTTCTAAAAACGTAATAGCTTTGTTGATCATCTTTTTTGTAAAAGTGTTCAACTGCTTTTGAAACTGTGACAAGGCAAATAAATAATCGGTCCATGGTGACAATATTGTTATACTTTACCTCCCAAAGACAATAAGTAAAAAAAAAAAAATCCAGTGAAATAAAGAGGAAAAACATCAATAATTTAGCTTTAGGCTTTAATATAAAGTAAAATTTCAGTCGGACAAGGCTACATGTTTTAATTTCCTGACACCGGACATGTGAGAACTTAGTAACTTATACCTGGCTACAGTGATTTGATAAATAAAAATACTCCGAAATACTATAGATTCTCATTATTAGAGTTTAAAGATAGAATAGTGACGAAAATGTAATAATATAAAATAATCATGTTTGAAATGTTCTTGCTTTTATTCTAGTCACAGATCACGTTGAAAGTTACTTGGCATTACATGTTATTATGTTTATTTAATATCCTGTAATTTTCCCACGGCACTAAAATATTTCTTTGGCACACAGTGAGAAGTGATGCCGATCAGGTCAAACTGCTTAAGAGCAAACCAAAAAAAAAAAAAAAAAGTCTTCTGTCAACGTATAATTGACCGTTTCGATTTAATGAGATGCTCCAATTCGGTAGGACATAAAAGGCAAGGCCCTCCTTTACACCATGTCAACACAGCCCTATGCATTGTGTAAATTACTTGGATTATCTCGCCTTTGTGAGCAGAACAGTGGACCCTCCATATACACACTTAATTCACGTCTTCTCCCAGGCCACTCAAGCTTAACTTCTAACACCAAATTTAAGGACATGTCACACACATTCATTACTCAGACAACACTGAATTATACAGACGGAAAAAGATTGTTACTTGATTATTTGTTAGTGTCAGATCAGCTGCTTGCAGGGTAAATTAGCAGCTTTATTAAGTAAATATTTTACTTTATTTGTCATGAATCTTGGATACATCCACAACATCCCTTTCTGCTTATCATTCAAGATTATTTCATATAATATTTATTTCATTTGTATTTACCCCAGTGGCATTGTTACTAAGCTACTGAAAAGCACAGTAAAGTTGTTTACACTGATAGCACACTGACAACTGACAAACATTTGCTGTACGAATTGAATAGCTCAAAAGTTTCACGTTGTTTAATTAAATTTCCCTCGGGTTCCAAGCAACCGAAATCCGGGTATGATTGCAAATCTCTTCTGATAATAAAATACATCTTTATTGGTTTGTCAAATTCTGTCTTACTGTGTTAGTTTGAAATCAATTTGAGGAATAATTTCGATGACTGTTTGTCTGGCGCAAAAGCATAATCACAAGAATCCAGTCGCATAAAAAAGTTCTTTAAGACTTACATTTAAAGAAATACGACAAAATGTGAAGTTGTTTCAGAGATCCGGTAAAAAGGGGATTCGGTGGTTTGTTGACGTTCAAAAACATAATAATGCGCCACAGTTGTGTCTGTTCGAATTATTTTTTCCTTAAGAAATCGAATATTACCAATACATACAAATACGTGTTCGAGTTCATTGCAGTAGTATAGGATATAGCTGAACATCGCATGCACTTCTAAACACCTGTTTCACAGTTTATTCCTATCAATAAATGATACCTTGTACAGCCCACAAACTAAAGAAATGATAGGATGAAATAAAGAGGATTTACATATATTTTTAATTCTACCCTGCTTTGTAATTCATTCTCGTTTGATATGGTCAGTGAAATGTAAACTAAGTAAATGAATGAGAATCCAGTCCGCAGGTGTTGTTCCTGAATTAGACAGGGTACTGAACACAACTTGAAGGGGACGTGCACGGATCTGTCAGGGTCCGCCATAAACACTCGATTGAAGTCCAAGAAGGTCCGCTAATTAGTAGCCTGTCTCTCTGGAGGATTTACACGTTCTGCGTTGCCAAATGTCTGTTTTGTATGTGTAGTTGTGGGCCTGCATCAATTCGGGGAACATTTGAAATGGCCACAAAAAGACTGTCCTTTAATGGCTTAACGCAGGAACATGCCTACATCACAACCCACTGAAATGATTAAAGTAGTCTAAATCTAGGATAGTATTGCATTATTGACCAATGTTTGTGCCCATGAATCATCATTCTGATTCATGGGAACAAACACTCTAAATATGTGGACCTTTCCTTTGATGTTTACTGGAAGTATGTGTACTGTACAGGTTTGGGATCCAGAGGGATGAAAGTAGTCTTTTTATTAATAAAGGAATAATAAAAAGGCCTGTGTGAACTAACACGGTGTGTTTGTTGTTTCTGCTCATTATTTGCATGGACTTTCAGTGCCTCCCTTAGCCATAACTTTCCGTTTTTTGGTAAAAGTCTGTAAGCTGTCTGAGGTATACTTACAACTTTGAAGTAGAGCATGCATTAAATTGTGGTGTATGTTTACTAGATCCCGCATCCTAGTTGCTCCTAGGTGCATAAATACACATTTTCAAAGAGTTTGTCAACAAATGTGCTGCTTTAAGAGGATTGTGACAGGATGTTCTCAATATAAGTCTCTATAGAATTTACAGTAGTTTAACACTTCTGATATGAACATAAACCATTTATGTAATTAACTTACCTCTGAGCATGGATATAGACTACTGTTCCCCATTGCTGTAGAACTGTGTGATATCTGCTGTTCCTCTTCCCAGATCTTTCTGTTATCATTGGCAGTCTTTGAAGTCTCTGGTGTTTTCTGGGTGTTTTGGATAAGATTTTTCATGTAGGACTCATTCTCATAAAGAGTAAGTGTTATTGTCAGGGTGAAAATATTAAGAATTCATCAAAAAGAAATATTAAATAAAATAAAAAAATGATTGCTGGACTTATAGACTTGTGGGCAGTCCTGGCTCCTGGTTCTTTCCCAATCATGTTAGGTTAAATTCATTCTTGTTTCTCCTCTACTTCCTCACTGCGTCCTTTCTCTTTTACTAACTGATAAAGTAAAAAAGAAGTCACCGTTGACTGAAAAACTCAACACAGCCCGCTATATCCTCTTTCTTATCCCCTAATCATTCTTTTGAGTCAGACTTTTTCAATGAATTGAATGATATGACTTGCAAAACCAAGCTGACTGAGCCATTCACAAATCCACCTGACCTTTTCCACTCACTGACTAGTTAAGAGCCCACCAGAGGGGAACAATTAATTCTAAATAACAAACTTTTGTGTATTTTTTACACACAGCTAGAAGGAATATAGTGTGAATGGACTATTTTTTATGATACTTTATGTTTATGTACTTTATGATATTTTGTGTCCTTGTGGAAATTAAAGCTCAAGTTCTCATTCACCAATTATTGCAATTGTAAAAAAAATAAAAATAACAACTGTTTAATTCTTCAAATTTTCTCCTTTCTTGTTATTTAAATGCAGATTCGGAACAACATGAGGGTGAGTAAATGATGATGGAATTTTTGCAGTGAAGGGTCAGGTCACTGTTAATTTTACCCAAGCATAAATTTATGCATTTCAAAATGCAGTACTGAGTTGATTATCAAAAGTGTAATGAAGCACTTGGGTCTTGCTCTTTTTCAGTCATGAATAAGGTTACATTAATAAGGTTACTAGCTTTATTTTCATATTAAGTTCTAATGTTTGTTTGAATATATGTGTGTGCATGTGTGTGTGTGTTGTCTCTGGCCCCATTAGTTGGGTTTAAAGGTTTAACCTCTATGTCAGGGGGCCAGATCCTCACTCACACCAGGCCTCATTCCTCCTATGGCACGTTAGTGTTTCATTTCCCCTCCCACACATTTGTCCTAAGAGGGCAATTAAGAAAACAAACGTTTTTCCCCAGATTAGGCAGCTGCCAGCTTTGCATACTAATGTAATGCCAAGTGGTAACAAATGGTGAATGCTCTTAATTACAGGCACTATTTTCAATCAGAAAGTGCTCAGTTTCCAAGGATGAGGTCACCGTGGCAGGGGGGAAAAAACCCTATAACCTGAAAGAGTACAGAGACAGTCATCTTTATATGTGTGTGTGGGTGTATGTTTCATAGAGAGGGACAGTGGGGGAGAGAGAGAGATGGTGATAGATGAAAAAGATGGAAGGGGGAAGGGAGCAGATTGAGACAGAGAGAAAGAACGTGTATGAGAGCGATATAGTTGGAGTGTGAGTGAAAAACAGAAGGGTTAAAGATAGAGAGAGAGCTCAAATAACATATGCAGATGCAAACCCTTTTATCGTCCCCGGCCTTCATTGTGTGAGTACAGAATGTGATGTGTAGCACTACAATTACCTTTCAATCACTGACCAACTGCTTAATGTATGACATATATTCAACATGGCATTCCACATCCAGCTGGAGATCAAAAGCTGCCTCCAGTCAAGTAATTTAACACAATTACAGTTGTGTAAAATTACTTGACTGGTTCTGCTACCATCTATAATGCAACGGAAATCAGTAAAGCAATACCCAGACCACCATAAACCATAATAGCGCAAGAAAGCTTACCACTGCTAACCACATATATCTTCCTCCATTATAAGAGATTAAATAATAATGAGCGTTAAAGAGATTTGTGCTGTAGTCTGTGAATGCGAGCGGTGATTGATGGATATGTGGTGGGGTTTTAGCTGCAGAATCGGAAAAGAGGTTAATACAGTAACATAAGCTTTATTATTTCAGAATCCAGGATCCATCCATATATTATTACACACATATATTACACATGTATTACAGGCGGTTCAAAGAGGATGCACAGCCATTGTCTCATAACATCTGGACATAAAAAATGCAGTCATGAAAAAGATCTCTTGGTCTGAGTTAATGATTTGGACCTTCAAATTAAACATGATGTTGTGAAACTGATGTTGTGATCACTTACTTTCTTCTGGTACACACATGAGATGTTTTGCAGAAGTCAAACAGGTTTGGAATAACATAAGGGTGAGTAAATTATATAAATTTTTGGGTGAACAACTACTTTTTTGCATAATGTTGCTTCAAAGGTGATGATCCTCATTTTCAATACAACGCTCTCACTGATAACTGTGGATCAGTGAAACAGATACAATGGGAGATACATTTTTACAGTACATTTTCCCTGCATATCCACCAGCCCACAACAGAAAGGAAAAGAGTAATGACAGATAAAATCACTCGCAGTAGGAAGGCATAAAAATTACTTCAAAGATGGATTTGCACAGATTGTTCTTTTTATTATCATTAACAGTAATGTGATACACATGCCTCCGGTGACCTTTTCACAGTATTACATATTCCCAGCTGACTCATTCATTAGTATGGCAGTGCAAACAGAAGGCAGAACTCAGTCATCCATCTAGAGTGAGCGAGAGAGATAGAGAACCAGCGAGAGAGGAAAAGCGTGGTGTGCGTGAGTGTGTGTGTGTGTGTGTGTGCGCATGTCATGCAAGAGCTCTTAGCCCTGGAGGTTGGAGGGAGAGGCACTAAAGCATTTCATTTGTGATTTGGCACATCTGACAAGATTCATCCGTGGCTGATCATATGCCTTCAATGAATACATTTTCCAGAATCAATGGGAGAGTACTGTAGAGCGCAATCAAAGGCACATTAATTGTCTGCTACCAAGAGCTCCATTTGGAAAAAAAAGAAGCCCATCTGTGCCTTTTGCATCTGGCTGACAGGAGGAACACATGGTCATTTTATATGTCAACAGTTATTAGTGGTACATTTCAGCTAATTGACAAATAAAATATAGCAACAGGTTAAAATAAAGCTTAGCTGCTTCATAAAACTACAGTGAGGCACAGAACAGAAGCTTGGTTGGCTGATAAACCATATGAGACGCATATAAATTACTGTATATGCCAAGCAGATCAACTTTATATACTTTTATTTTAGAGGCGCCAATTAAAAAGACGTACAACTTCAGTCCAAACTGGCGGGGACTAACTGGCAGCAAACTTATCAGGAGCACAGGCTAATGTGGTGGCTAGCGTGACTAACTGCAAAGCTCATTTCTTCTGCCGCGAATGGATTGTACGCACTTTGTTTCCATGCCTTGGCCCCATGTTTACTCAATGAGATTTTACACTTGAATGGCACTTGGTCTCCTTCTCTCCACTGCAATTTTTACAGTCATGGCCCCATGTTCTCTCTTCCCCAACTCCCAAAGCGTCCTATTATAACAAGCCAATAAACTCCGGAACGGGTGACATACTAATAAAAATGTAAACTTCTGGATAGGTTACGGGTGACTGACAGTGTGTGAATGTATGTGTGCGTGTGTGTGTGTGTGTGAAAGAGGGAGAGAGAGAGTGAGAAAATGTGTGTGTGTGGCTCTATCATGGTCAGATGCTTCATTTCGAGAGCAGTGGAACATACTCCTGAGCCTCCTGGTTGGATTTGTTGGAATGTGTGAGAGGGAGGATTTTAGCGCCATGAGCCCAACGCCAAAGAGATGCAGACTTCACGCCATCTGTCTCCCCCTTCACTCCTCTACTTGCCAAACTTGCCTTTTTTCTCTCTTTCTCTCTGTTTCTCTCATTGCGTCCCCTTTCATCCCTCATCACACAAGTAAGGGACATAGAAGGATCAAGTCGCCGACTTCAGGGCTCCGGCAGTTGAAGCGTTTCACAGCGATATTAAAAACCCCTCTGAGTTGTTCATTTTCATTAGTGGCCCAAGAAATGACATTTAATTAGACTGTATTAGCCTGTTCAGAGTATTGACAGCTGCATGAAAATAATTGCCTGTTCTATCACCATATGACCAACATTTTGCTGAAGGGAGCCACAGTGTTCATATGGGAAACGTTGTATGAATAAATATATGTTCCACAATAATTGGCTATCTACTGTCTGCTGAAATTAATCATTTTAAAAACTCACAGAATTATAGTCATTTGGATTAAAGGGATAGTTCACCCAAAAATGACAATTTTGTCATCACGTTCCAAATTTGTAAGACTTTCTTTCTTCGGCTGAACAAAAAAGAAGGTAATTTAAAGAATGCATTTTACACCACTTAAGAGATCTTTTTAAAGTGAAAACTATGTGCATATTTAACATGCATTTGACACAATATTTTAATTTTGGTATTAAAATATACCTATAAACAGCTAAGACGCTTCCACTGCATCCAATGACTGGAAGGAAAATCACAGCATGTCTAGTACAATCCACATATTAGGCCTGCTGACAGGCGTAAAGCGATGTGGTATCAGCATTGCCTCATTAAAACCAGACCAGATCCTCTCATCAGATGAAGCAAAGTGCTCTGATGGGCTTGACCTCTGGCCCTCTCCCCATGTGGGCGGCTGGGCCAGGGCAGAGCCAACTCATACCCTGTCCGGGTCCCAGTCAGCATACCCTGCCCAGCTGAAGGGAAGAGGAGGCAGTGGTGGCCCAGGCGGCCCATGACCCTCGCTGAACTCCAGGTGGCAGCGAGACAAGCGGGGGGCCTTTGATGCCGACCTCCGGTCATTCTGCTCGAATGGATCTTACCATTGATCTGGCCTGCCATGGTAGGGAGGGGTGCCAGGTGCCCCCGGTGCGGTAGAGGATGAAGCACAAGCTGGAGTAATGCTGGAGGTGTGCTGACCTCACGGTTCAGCGAGGCCAGCTTTCAGCAGCCAAACTGGAACGCCTGCCTCATGGCAGACAGACACAGAAGAGCTGGTGGATGAAGAGGGGTAAAATGATTAATCTCTACTGCAACTAGTGCTGCTGCTCTGCAATTTTACGTTATACCTACTTTACACAGGTACTAAAGATGACAATGAACTTTAAGCAATCAAAGGGGGAAATATTGTAATTTAAAGGGTTAGTTCACCCCAAAATGAAAACTCTGTCTTCATTTACTCACATAAAATTACTTGTTGTTCCAAATTTATATTCTTCAAAACATTCTTCAAAAATATCTTCTTTTGTGTTCTGCATAAGAAAGTAAGTCATACAGGTTTGGAACTACATGCGGCTGAGGGAATTGCAACATTTTTAATTTTTTTGGAAAGAAGATATTTTGAAGAATTTTGGTAACCAAACAACTGACGGTAGCCATTGACTTCCATAATACTTCTTTTTTTCATACTATGGAAGTCAACGGCTTTTTTCCATACTATAAAAGTCAATACCAACATTCTTCAAAATATCTTCTTTTGTGCTCAACAGAAGAAAGACACTTGTACAGGTTTGGAACAACTTAAGGGTTAGCTTATCATGAGAGTTTTCATTTTTGGATGAGCTATCCCTTTAATGCAATGTGATTTTATATGTTTAAATAGAAAGTTTATCCTTTCACATCTAAATACAAAAGACACATCTGATCTGCATTGAGACACAAAAGAAAAAACATGCAGAGACAAAACAGTTATCTAAAGTAAAACAAACAGTAAAGAAAACAATAAAAGTGCATGCAAATATTTCACCCCATGCTACATCTATGTTTACACACCCATCAGTTCATAAGCACATATTCTGAACAAGGTGTAAAATCCTACCATTCCCCCTGGTGCTGCTATAAAATTGGGAAAAAGCAGATTTTTAAAAATGCGAGAGATATCACAAGACATGTCACCTGCGTTCTTGAGCCCCTTTTTGCCCCCTCATCTAGTAGTTTATGTGCCCTCTAATCACCAGTCCATAAACACAGCCCTGAAGACCCGCATTAAAGACTGAGAAGAGAGTGAAGGAAAACAGCATCCAAAGAGTCAGAGGTAGCCTGTGTGGTATTATTAATAAGGCATTAAAAAAGAGAGCACTTCAAAGCATACAGGAGCCATGCTATCGTACATGAAAGTAACATAGTATGGCTTAATGTCTCCTAAGGCGTCTTATGGTGATGCGGCTTTGATTTGAAATGCATTGTGTGGCAAATGGATTTGCACTAGTGGAGAGTGAGGATGCTGTGTGGGAACACACCATAATTTAAAACCTGACCTCAAGGAGAAGCTGAATTGTAGTTTATGAGGATAATGGTAAGCATGAGGAGATCATTAAGAATTTTAGCTGTTAACAGGCAGATATATTGCATCCTCAGCCAAAATCATTAACCACCCAAAATCAAACCTCTGCCTTAGCCTTAGTCTTAGCAGAATAGAAAGGCTCTGGGATGCTACAGCACAGCATGCTGTTCTGACAGAGGATGTCTTAATCACTGAGGATAATCAGGCTTATTTAGCCACTGAGAATTACAGGCAGAAATTTTAAATGATAAGCAAATGAGGCCGTTGAAAAGCTATGTCAAGGAGGTGGTGCAGCCGATTAGCCTACTAGCGCTTTTCGGCACAGACAACGCCCTGGAGTATAGGGTCATTCTTCCAATAGGACTTGACTGCTGGTTGACAATACTAAATGTTCCTTACTAAAGATGCTTACAGACGGATTGGGGGTGGGAATTCTGTCTCATGTTTGCTTCCCCTGGCAAATGACACACTTCACGGTTAAAAAATGTTGGGTCCCTGAACAGACTTCACAGTTATATAAATAAAACGTGTGGCATTGGGACAAAAATGGTCATATTTAATCCCACTTTGAACCCCATTTAGAGAATTGATGAAAGCCTTCCCACCCCCATGCCTCCTGTATCATAATTGTTTTCTCTTTCTTAAAATGTTATGTACACTAGTCACGTACATAAAACACCGCAAATGACCTTTTGAATATTTGTTCATGAAAAATTATAGGACTCAGGATGGCCTCACACAACCCCAAAGTACATCACCTCAAACAACACAATAAGAAAATAAAAACAGTACCATTCACTGACAGAATGAGAAATGTGACTCGCTCAAATGCATGGGGTTTATCGGGTCTGTATGGCTTTGTCAAGACCTAAAAAGACAAATTAAATTCTCAGACAATAAATAGTAACAGATTCAGACATCACACTAACCACAAAGATCAAGAGCGACATTAAAGCAACTTAAATGACTGTCTCTGTCATAAATAGAAACTCAGTTACAGCAAATTACACCAAAACAATGAAGAGTTTGTATTGATTTTTTCCTCTTCGTCCCGTATATTGTGATTCCATTATTTTTATTTTTCCTATAGTAATCTTAACTCTGTGGGATGTTATAATATTCTATAGCCTACAGATATTGTTCTTGATATCCCTGATTTTGTTTACTTACATTGTCAGAACACACTATTTTTTTTTTCACACCACAGGACATACCAGCAAAGCATTATTTCTCTGTGAGCATTAACTTCAAAAATGTTTTCAATACACATTTCACTTTATGTAAAATTCTAAATAAGACAGCTCTGTGGGTGCCCCATGACCCTGAAATCCACTGCAGCTCTATTATTTGTCTAGCGAGCTGCGGGCATCCCAAGTTTCTCAGGAGATAAGCAGTCCTAGCTCTATCAAAAAATACAAAGCTTAATGTGTCAGAGAAGGATAAGAAAAAAAGCAAAATGTGGAGATTTGCACAAATCAAACTGACTAAGACAGAGAAATGAGGTAGAAAAACAGGATAAAAAGAAGACGGTATGCTTGCAAGTAACCCCAATAACACCATGTTTAGTTGTAGGGTAAAATATACCATCCTGTGTATCCAAAGCAATAAAATAATTTCTTTGTGCACTTCACTCAACCTAATACTTTTTAAAGCATATTGTCAAACCTGACCAAAAAACAATGTGCTGATTCAATGAAAAGCTTGTACATGGGCGATTAAAAGGGGTGCTAGCTTTTCAGTGCAGATGAAAATTGGGGTATTTCGAGGGCTTTGGGAACAGGGAGGGCAATAGGAGGAGGGGGAAATGAAAGGAAAATGCCAGTAGTGCCCACTCAGCTATTTTCCCAGTCAAGATCAAAGACAGCGCTGGACTGGCCGCACCGCGGGAAACTTGAAATGTGCCCTGCCTTTGTTTGCTGTTGCTAGGAGACTTCGAGACAGCCAAAAGTGTTTTCAGAAAGCTACAGGATTTTAAGACTATCATGATTTAGACTGAGTATTGCAATTTACTAAGGCATTCAATAAGCACAATAAATACTGATTCATCTACATAACATATATTGATCATATTTTTAAAAAGCCATTCTCTTTTTTCCCCCACTTTTAGTATGAGAAAAAGCTGGGAAAATGACATTGGAAGTTCAGTTTTTCCTTCCTTTCCAAGCAGTCCTGAACTACAATATACAGTAATACCTACAGAGCTACACTATAGTTTTATGTGGTTTTGTGTGCGAGAGAGAGCAAGAGCGAAAGGGAGAGATTAATCATCAGAGCATGTATATTTCCTCCACTTAAGCAACAATTCCATTAATGGGTGTCTTGAGTGCGTGTTACTGGGAGCTCATTAGCCATTATTAGTCTAACACTCAAATAAATGTCAGAATGTGCTGAGCAAGAGCTGCTGGTAATAGGCCCTGGGTATTATCAAGACTGCTCATTTAGAAATGTGTGTCATATCTGATAAAGAAAAATGTGAACTGCAGTGTGGTGATCATAAACCCCTTTTATATTTACTGTACATGGAGTAATTAAAGCAAAGATGTGCAGGTTCAGTCTGACGCCATCTTGAGTGTGGCACGCTAAGTGCTCAAGGGCCATTGAAATAACTAGACTGGCTGATGAAGAATAAATAGCCAAATAAGCGTATATGTCTAAATCCTTGCAGTTACTTAACCCGAATACAATATATGAGCATGCTGAGCCCAGACTTGAACAAGCGGGAAGGAATTCTATTCTGTCACTGGACCGCATCCATGCCCTTGAGTGAGGCAGTGTACTTGGGACACAGCTCACCAATCCTCTTGCACAACATCACGCCCCACCCCAACTGAACTTGAACTTACTTCACTCACTACAAATCAGCAGTATTAAAACTGATGGCTTGCTTTATGCTGTCAGGTAACACAATAATAACACACATAAACTTTGCATTTTATCAATAACAATTCTCATACATACGTGCTGAGGGCATATTTAGGGATCCAAGCAGCCAGTGCCAAATTACAATTTTTTTAAGCTCGGGGCGTTTTTTGGTATTTTCGCCTAAATTTGACATACTCAAATTCAAATGTTTGCCCTACACACATACAATGGAGGAAATTTTAAAAAAATGGTTTCATTGTAAAGAAAACCCTTTGAACTACAAAATATGAGTGTAATTCTTTATAAATAACATTATATATTTTTCAAATATTACAATAAACACAAAAAAAACATTATGTAAATGAAGCATAAACATTTTTAACGTGATTTTAACCGCAGAGTTTAACTGGTTTTAAAACTGAAAGTACAAGGGGGGGAAAATTAATTGGAGAAATGTGAAATATGGACCAAAAAGGCCAAAATGTAGATTGCTACTCAGGAAAAAGAAGGTGCTTCGAAGCAGCGGCGTCTGCAGGTGTACGGCTGTACGCACTGTGCGTAGCCTACCATGAGCGCTCAGACTGACCTGAGATTTTCCCCGCAAACATTTCAGCAGTTATTATAGGCCTGTGTGTGCCGTATTTCTGTCGACTGAATCAGCCATGCCATTAATTATGAATTTATCAGTCTTTTAAATGCCAAAGTCAATTTCTGCATAGAAATATTACACAAAATAGAAGCAGAAAATCGTGCTATACGCACTTTCATGAGATCGGGTTAGCATACAACAAGTAGGCAATTTTACAAATGGGAATACAACGAATTCATGACAATGTTTTACATTCAAGCTACCCGTAAATAGTGAAAAGTACTTTAAAAGCATCTGGAATGCAATAAAGTATTTTTTAAAAGCTGTTTTAAAGCATTTGCTGCATGGATAAAAAAAGGCTAATAAATAATTCACATATCAGACAAAATTGCATTGCAGCAAATCCTTTAAATTTGAAGGTATTCAGAACAGAGCAACATAAAAAATCTGAAAATATAAACAGCTTTACAATTATAGGACAAAGTTTTACATATATGCCATTATAATTTGTGTTTTATTTTTTAATTGTTCGGGCCTGTTTTAGGCTTTTCCTTATTTTTATATTTTAGACATCCATCAATTATGGTGATGAATAAAATGACTCGCCATGTCCTCATTGGTTGTGTCTTTAGAGAGAAATGCATCTTTAGGGATTACATAATGAAAGAGTCTCTATTTTCGATTTGAATTATTTACTTTTAAAGTAGTAATTTAAAGCTTTCTATATATTTTTATCATGTCTGTGAGGAAATTCGTTGAGTTTAGGTTCATCATTGTAAAGCGCTCCTGTTCAAGCCGAGATGACAGAAAGCGTTTGTTTTTTTTATTTTATAAAAGCACAACGTTTTGTTGATATTGTGAGTGCACACAAATAAAAGTAGACACATTGCAGTTCCGAATCATGTATTAGCTTCCACTCTCCACACAAACGATTGGATATGCGTCGAATAGCGCACATTTATCTAGGGTAAACATTTAAACTAACATTGTGATATGCTTGAACTGATATTTTATATCTATAGATTTTATTTTAGGCAAGTCGTGATGATTTGAGAAGGCTAAATTGATCAAACATAGGCTATGAACAACTCACTGTCTGCCACTGGCCGCTAAAAAATACAAACAAACAAAAAACATTAAAGGAAACAAAAAATGCTCCAAACGTTTTTTTAAATTAACTTTATAAAAAGGCAACGAAACGAAATATAATCACTTTTCCATTACATACAAAACTGAACTATTTTAATAGCTGAAACAGTAGTATAAGCTGTTTTGGGAGAATGGGAAAAAAGACTGGCTATAGGGCCTATATTTGAGGCCCGTGCAGGGCTCTAATGTAAGAACTGTTTTGTTCTCTGTTGTTTTCATCTGTGAGCATGCTCTTGATATATGTATTTTACCATTTTGTTGAGTTTAAAACGTGTGACATTCTTTCTGCTTTCATTTATCTACTCTCGAAGTCTCCTCACTGGTTATTTGAGTGTACTAAATACTTTTGATTAAATTTGCTAGACCAGGGGTCGGCAACCTACGGCACACGTGCCAACAGTGGCACGCAGAGGGATAATCGCTGGCACGCGAGCAATAGGGAAAACTGACGTACATTTTGAGGTAATAACTTCTCATAGTCACACAGCCTGTTAGGAGCTATAAATACTAGTAAAGTGTGGGAATTAACTTGCGCTAGTCTACGGATGCGCGCGCGACCGCTGCACATGATACAAGGCGTTTCAGGCGTTATCATGACTGAGATGGCCAATCAAATCAAAGTAGACGGGTTTACTGTTCACAGAAGCAGAGCGCGAAGCGTCAGTTTAACGTTAAAGAGAGCGAGGTAATGAAGCTGCAAATAATTTAATATTTGTCAACTTTTAACGATACGTTTTACGATAGAAATGTTAAATGACCGACAGCTATATCCAGTGATGCTAACTAGCAGCGCGATCTCAGATCACTGTATGCGAGTGGTGTGTGTGTGTGTGCGCGCGCGTATCAATTAAAGCAGCGCATTAATACCGAACTGTGATTAAACTGAACGCATTTTAATGCATTGGCCTTGTCTCACACACACACTAGTGATGCGCGGATGGCGGTTATATCAGCGGGCGCTGCGGATAATCCGCAGATCGGGTGGGTCGGGTAATAAAAAAATGAATTCTGATTATAGTAACGAATGGCTTAAAAAGACGTGAAAATAATACATTTTTGAGACGATGCAACGATGATCGATTAGGCACCTGACAATTCTGTCAACTGTCCCGAAACGCGAGCTAAAGTCTTCTATCGCAGCGTGCAGCAGCTCTAGATGCGTCGAT
>NW_015551039.1:118528-140520 GCF_001515605.1 Sinocyclocheilus anshuiensis
CAGCTGAATCACTCACGCTGTTTTCATCTGATGGTTTGTGTGGATTTATTTACTCATCTAACCTACACGCTATATTGAATAAAGGTTTTGCAGTAATTTCCCTCATTTTAAAGTCGAAAGCTGCGGGAATGAGTAATGCGATGTATGTGCAATCCCGCAACGAAATTCAGGATCTGATTAAACATAATTCTATTATACAGAGAATTGTGAAATAGATTTTCATGACTTTTCAAAAACTTTTTGAGTTTATTTATTTTTACAAAACTTTCTAGGCCTGGAAATTGCTGTTCAATGACTTTTCCAGGTTTTTTATGACCGTACGAACCCTAATGTGATGATCGGTTGCGGGTCGGGTGCGGTTATCTAAATCAGACAAAAATACAGGTGCGGGCGGTTGGCGGGTGGATAATTTATTTGAAGCTGCGGATTCGGGTGACGTTCTCATCCGCGCATCACTAACACACACACACACACACACACACACACAGTGGTGTTCACGTTCAGTACGGTCACACTGTATATCTGTTATTCAAGAAACTTTTGAAAAGTTTAAAAAACAATTTATGAAAAAATCTTCAGAAACTATTTGCATGAAAATCAAATAGGCCTATTGTTATTTTTTTTTTTTTTTTATCGTATCATTTAAAAATGATACTGTGTTATTGGCACAGTGGTTAACCAGAAAAAAAATGGCACGTCATGCCGAAAAGGTTGCCGACCCCTGTGCTAGACTATGTAAAGCGTCACCATGAGGGAGACTCTAATACATCTGGAGGGCTCACGCAGTTGGTGGCGCAATTTATTTATTTTTTAATCTTAAAATTATTCTTTTTTTCTTCTTCTTTCTTTCCCTCTGTATAGTGCTTTTCACTATACACATTGCTTCAAAGCAGCTTTACAATAATGTGTTGTTGTTGTTTTTTTAATGGCTGCCATCATGCAATGAGATTTCAGCGGCTGAATAAGAAGAATGCTCGGTTTCCTCCCGCTTGGACAGAAGGTGGCGATATAACAGTGAAATAAAATGTAAATATAAATAAAACAATACGTTTACTGTTTTAGGCAATGTATTATGAAGGACTAAATGGATTATACAATATAGTTGCAATATTATTGTAAATGGACCCCGATAATTTTTGTTTGCAGTGAAATCTGTTATTGTTCACATGAGCGCAGTTGATGTATTAAGGTTATAGAATCGACGTTTTACTTAATGGAAGAAACAACAGTTTGAGCGCCATGAGAGTCCAGGCAAGAGTGACCTTCATGTCTGGAACGATTAAGATTAGAATCGTGCAGAGTCTGCCTCTTGTTTTCCAGAACTTGAGCCAACTGGCACAGGCCGAGTGTTCTCTCCCAGCTCTCCGTCTGCCGCAGCGACAATGACAACCAGTTACCGCATGGCGTGCAAAGATGACAAAAATACTTTCACGCCAAGGGATTTTATTCTGTCCAGGCAAACATCACGCGATTGCCGAGAGCCTTCCACTCGTTTAAAATAATTGTTTCTAAGGTTTAATAACGATGTAAGGTTTTGATCTGAGAGGTTTTTTTGTTGATCTTTGATTTTACAACGTAAAAAAAAATGTAATGAGCGCGAGTAAGCTATATGTGTACTGATTTCAGATCATCGAAACTTTCAACGTCCAGAGCATTTGTATGTGAACTGCAGAAGTTTTTTAATATGCTGCAACTGTCGTCCGATGTGTATGCTGTTGCCACCGGCGCTGAAATCTCAGTGGAGAACATCTTACTGAAAAGCAAAAGCTATGCTCCGTTTGTTTACTACCTACATTTTTTTCTCAGCATCATTTCATGGCTGTCTCTTTCTTCGCAGCGTTTAGCCTCAATAGGATAGAGCCTGTTCTGCTTCGCGCACTTTAGTCTGGATCCTCCCCAGTGTGACATCATCTGTTGTACTTTAAGGGTTTCTAGTGCCACCTCTCAACAGCAACATCACTCAACTGAAACACGCCAAGAGACGTTCAGAAAGCACTGGTACTCTGGTAACAGTATAATAAACCATTCAAAATAAAATGAGAGCAAGATATATGTTTTTGTTTCTGTAAATCGAACTATTCTATTCAATGGTTTGTTTACTTGTAAATGGTTTTGAGAACTTGGCATGCTACACTCTAAAGCTGATGATACACGGGGCAACTATTTTAGAATGAATTTGCTAACTATTTATAATTGTTATGTAGATTAATTTGGCTCAAATTAATTGAGATGTGGAATATCGGTAGGCTACATTAAAAAAATGTCTAGCAAAAAAAAAAAAAAGAAGTAAAATCAAACTATTATTAAGGCCACAACGGAGAAAAACGTAAGAAATATTGACTGTTATAGGACCTATTCTTCACTTTCCTTTTGGAAGTTAATGTTATTATAACTATTTTTTTTTATTACGAATTTTTTAAGTCCATATACCATATATAAGTGCAGCTACCCAGGTATACAGGCTATGACATATACCAAAGAAAACGCCTTTTTAGAGAAAACTAGACATTTTTGCATGTTCCCTCATATAGCCTATACATTAATTATTATATTATATTATATTATAAACAATAAACACTTGACAATTAACAACTAAACAATTAGCTATTATTTCTAATCAGTAAACAATAAATACAACAGGTCAACAATTGACTTTATCCCTTCCATCACATATGCGACAGGCCATATGAAAAACTGAATAAATTGAAAAACACGTGTGTAATTTAAAGACGAAGTGCTGTTTGATTAGTAATATCACAGAAAAAAAAACTTTAGTGTTTTTTTTTTTCTTTGGCACCGAGCACAACTCTTATTTATTTTATTTTTTTTTCAGCATGGGACCGCTGTCTGAACCCTGAACCCCGTGGTGACAATAAAATGTCTCGGTTCTTCGGAATTCCATAAAAGCTCAAACGTTTATAACGTTGCGAGGCAAAAGGTGGTGGAAGAGAGAAAGATTTAGTAATGGTAATTAAGAGATGGGATTCTTGACTGAAAGGTCACTGAGGCCAGAGTTAGTTCAACTCAGGGCACAGTCGTGGGTTAATCATTGGAGCTTGTATGACCTGTGGGCAACATGAACGCAGAAAAATAAACGCTGTGTATTTACGTGAGTGTTTTATTGAACGACGTCACGATGGCGATAACCCTCGTGATAAGAGAGCGTGAGTGAGCAATGTTTAATATATAAAAACAAAAGTCCAGTAGCCTAACAACCTTGGCATCTGGTTAAAAAAAAAAAGTAGATATATTTAGAATTTTTTTTTAATGTAGCTAATGTGTTCGGTCTATTGACCTCCAATCAGTTCTTATGTGTGAGATTGTTTTCTTCTTAATATAAAGGTATAGAGGCGTAAAGCTTTGTAGACGTACGCTCTAAAAATGCTGGGTTAAATACAACCCAGTGCTGGGTAAAATAGGGACAAACCCAGCAATTGGGTTGTTTTGACCCAGCGGTTGGGTTAAATGTTTAACCCAACATTCTGCGTAGTAACCCAACCCCTGGGTCAAAACAACCCAATTGCTGGGTTTGTCCCTATTTTACCCAGCACTGGGTTGTATTTAACCCAGCATTTTTTAGAGTGTAAGAGTGCTGCTGACGTCACAGCCTGAGAGTCACCCGCCGTGTGTACGCGTCTCTAAGTAAGGACTCATCTACAAAAAAAGTTCTGGCTTACAATGTGGGTGGACAGGGCGTGAAACTACTATCATCATCAGTTTTGAATGAAAGAAAGAAAACATATATACAACAAAAAGGGAGGCTCATTCCAATTCAGCTGCGTTGTTAGGACAACGAGAACCATCCCTCAGATGATTAGTTCCACTTCAAAAGAATTTACTTTCCGGCGGTGAAAACGTCCCCCTTTTGTGTCTGCACACAGAGTTTTCACTCGCAAAAAGACGACGACTAGTATGTTTAGTCAGTCTGTTTATTTTTTCTTCTGTTCACGGTACAATTGTATTAAATAAATAAAGGAGTCACCACAATGGTCGAGAAGTTCATAAACATGTATGGAAGATTTAGCATTCTTTTGTAATCAAAAGCACAAAGCACTGGTCACATTCAAGTTGGGATGGGGATGTAATAATAATAGTTAGAGCAGTGAGTATTCAATGTACAAAAGTTTGGCCTTCAAGAATTTATATACAGGACCTGTGGAAGCCAATCCAATAATTAATCAATACTTATAAAAGATGAGGACTTTTCGACAGGCCTATATGAAAATGCATGAAAGATATAAAACACAGCAAAACAGATCAATAGAGCTTCAGTCAGGTTTGCTTTCATCTCAAAGCTATGTCAATAGCAGCTGAAGTTTGTGTGTGCAAACTACAGAAACAAGCCATTTGACTCTGAAATAGACTGCAGAGCGAGGCAAAGGTTGATATCACGATAGAATTACAGGTCACTGTCCTCACTGAATCCTCTTTAAAGCTATATCACACCTTGCATCCCTGTCATGATATCATTTGACACTGCTCATTTGCCCGGTGACCCACATCGAAGTGCACTTCCCTCAGTAAATATATCCACTTAACTAAGTTTAGCCGTCTCTCTCTCAGCTTGGAGTACAGCAAGTTGAGAGGACAGTATAGAGGCATTTGAGTGAGGTGCCAACAGGGGGTCTTCATATCTATAAGTTTGCATTAAACATATCAACATACCATTCAGCTCTGAATGTCTCTGTGTGTATATAGGTAACTAATGTGTTTTATTTCCACTCTGAACTCATAACTTAATACCACATTTTCCTGTCTGTAATCCAAATCCTTTTACACAATATCTTAGCCAAAGGTTTTTCTTTTTTCTTTTTCTTTTTTGTAAAACATATTCAGCAAGTTTTAGCCTATGGGTTTGTGTATACACTTTTAATAAAGAGTATGCAGAGCTTGCAGAGTATGCAGTATCCTCTCCGAATAAACAACCAAAACCTAGACTGGAATATACTGGTTAATAAACAATTTTAATGTTTAATTTTACAGCATTCACATATTTAATATTTTCCACACTGGGCAGGTCAAATGGCAATTAACTCCCTCCAAATTAATATTTTTATAGAATACAGTTGGGAAAACTGGTCATATTCGTGAGATGTAATTAAATCACTTGACCTCGCTTATGTTATGAATCCACATAAAAAAAATGACAGTTTATTATCATATAATCATTATCATTATTTACAATTAATTCTGCTTCATTTCAAAGCTTTTGATTCATGTATATGTATGGTTTTATTTTGGTGTTACATACAAATGTGCTTCTAGGCAAAGAGGTCTTGTTTATCATTAGCTGCTTTATGATAAGTCCAATAATAGAACATTATGTTTACATTG
Source organism: Sinocyclocheilus anshuiensis (assembly GCF_001515605.1). Classification (NCBI taxonomy): domain Eukaryota; kingdom Metazoa; phylum Chordata; class Actinopteri; order Cypriniformes; family Cyprinidae; genus Sinocyclocheilus; species Sinocyclocheilus anshuiensis. Next base: position 123,863 of record NW_015551039.1, read on the forward strand.
ACATTTACTCACAAATACGCAAGAAATCCAAGAACAAAAAAGAGTGAAGTGCATATAAATAAATATAATTAATTACATTTCAATGAGTGTAAAGAAAAAAAATCAAAGCATATTAGAGACATACATCTTTCCTTACCCATTATGGAAGGAAGGTCTGACATATGAAAGAAAACATTCTTGACTTAAGCTCAGCTTCTTTCATCTATCCAATTAAAGGCTGAAATTTAAATAGTATTGTGCATTTTGAGATCTCATCATATGCGCTTGCCTTCTAATCAACACAGAATAATATGTTCATTGCACATTAATTCTTAGCTTGAATATCAGCACCTTGCTACTTTGGTTATTGATTCCAAACAGCTTCTCAAGGTATTGGGTTCCTCACATGGCTTAGAGGACAAGTTGACATGTATGAAAAACCAGAAGGACAACATAAAGCTCCCAACAAGATCCTCCTTACCAGCGTGTGGTAGATTCAGAGAGGATGCTTTTTAGGATGTAAAATGATAAATGGCATTTAGCATAAATCAAATTCTGATACGTGTAAAATATAGAAAGAAAGATCATTGCTCTCTCTTGTTTTGGTATCTCAGAGGGCAACTAGGCCTATTGGTGATAAAATATGAGATAAGCAAAATGATTCATTTGGGAAATATACAGCCAGGGCTAAAAGGAGAGCACCTCAAGTGAAACTAATAATAGTGTCTAGTACTGTATGTGTAGCAGCCTTCCTTAAAAAAAATAAAAGAGGTGCATTTCACATTGTAAATCTAATATATGGGTCACTAGGATTTCAGAGAGGGGGGAAAACAAACAAAACTGGAAATAAAAATAAAGAGAAAATATGCAGTGCTGAGAAAAGATCTAAGGAACCCAGTTGCTATTAAGGAAATTATTTGGGGAAAATAACTGCTCTGAAGATTAATTAACAGTTATTTTCAACTGATTGAAAGGGAATATGGCCCCGCACAAGCAGGCCTAATTATATCCAGCTCTTATTTGTCTTATTAGGCATTGTAAACAAAAATGCCAGTGACTTGTTCAGAAGGCAGTGTAAAATTAGAAACAAACCTATTATAGAGTTTATCAATATACTTAGTTTCCAGAATCACTGGGTATTTTAATTAGAAAGATAATTCAAATAATGATATCCAATTGGAACATGCATATGCAAATGTTATAGATATATAAAATGTATTTAGATTTTACATAATGGCTACAAGGCTAATAGTTAAATTGACTTAAAATATCTCTTGACCTTTAACTCACTGGAGGTGAGTGGTGGTGAGTATGGAGTCCTAACGAGCAGTAATTGTACGATAAAAGCCATGCAGCGAAAATCATGCAGCACTTAAATACTGTACTCACATGGGTAAAGGTTCACCAAAGCCCACCTTTATTCACTCTGGGCCCCTCCCTCCAGAAACTGCTCCACCAATCCCAATGTGAGACTGCAGTGACCTGATATCTTACAAGCCAAAGGGGATTTGTGCTGCCTTCACATCACAGCATACATTTTCATGAGACATTACTTTTTTTTATTCTTTTAGCAGACTGAAAATATATGTTGAACCCCTTCAGATATAAAATGAAATTACATAACGTACACTTACATAAAAGTAAAAAAAATAAATTGTTACATTTACAATAGCTGTAATGCACGTTTATGCTAATGCAGAAGATATGGAGGATAAGCCAGTGATGGATGTGTTAATTACCTCGTTTCTATCCCTTTCTAATGTAGGGCTAAAGAATTCTAAGAAATACATTCGATCCTTTCATGTGCACAAATTTGTTGTTCCCCAAGCCAATAAATAAATCTAAACTGTGAATTATTTAGCTTTATCCAGTGAATGATAGTAACTCTACGTCTTTCTTAGTCTTTTTAAAAATAGTCCATGATTCAAGACCCAGTGTGAAATGACCTTCATGCATAAAGCTGTCAGTGCAATTTGTGCATGTTGAAAAGGGAAAACCATCATCTGACCAATACTAAAAATCAAAGCCACAAGTCCTGCAAAGCCAATATGATAAGCCTAAGTGAGACTCAGCTAATGAGGATTTAAAATGACATACACATTTATGTGTTTTGGTAAGCTAAATGTATGTTACAGTCTGTAAAGTGAAAGTGAAAAAGTGAAAGTGACGTGACATGTGGCCAAGTATGGTGACCCATACTCGGAATTAGTGCTCTGCATTTATCCCATCCAAAGTGCACACACACAGCAGTGAACACACACACACCGTGAACACACACCCGGAGCAGTGGGCAGCCATTTTTTGCTGCGGCGCCCGGGCAGCAGTTGGGGGTTCGGTGCCTTGCTCAAGGGCACCTCAGTCGTGGTATTGAAGGTGGGAGAGAGTAACCCCTTGTGGACTGATCAGTCAAACATTTTGGTCTATAATATCTATCTATGTTTACAACATTTTGGTTTACAATATCTATATCTATCCTTAGCGGTGCTATTGTACCACATTGGGAAAGCATATTTTGTAGCAGAGGTAGGTTGAAGTAAATCTCTTTTTTTTTTTTACCGTCTCACTCTTCCATCTAGTTCTGCACCCTAGAGTGGCGGGTCAGCACCAAACCAAATCCGATTTGTCCCAACCATTAATGTCATGGCCTTTAAGCTACATATCATCACAGAGAGTACGCTTCCTCAATCTGTAATTGAAATGGCTTGGGGAGAAACGCTGAGCCCGGTTGGCCCCCTGAGCCTGCTTTATCCACTCCATCATCCATCACTGTTCACTATGGCCTCAAGGTGCTGGTGTAATGCTGTGAGGTTAACAGTGAGATCAACTTAAGACGTGCACGTGCTCGTTTCCTTTTACCTGGCCCACAGGCCCAAGCATGTGCACATGTGACATACACATCAGCTAAAAATACATATAGTAAAGGAAGCTTTGTCAGGTATCAGTTTAGCTCTTATGCTATTTTGAAAGCAATGATAGTTGAAGGCTCAGAGGATGGCTGAACTTCAGTTGGGGAAGTGATCAGAAGGCCCATCTCTCCTTTAGATGTTGAGTTCACAGGATTGATTACACAGACCCCTTGTGATGCATCCTTCTACAGCTGAAATTAAACACCCACTATTACACACTACTTTGAAACAGCTTGGACCCTGATCAATGTGATTGCAGATTCAAAAGCACACTATAAAAGACAATGCTTTTCATTAAAAATTCAATTGCGATATTTTGAGACAGTCCACTAATGAAAAGTGATGGTGCTGAGGGAACCAAAAAGACAACGTTCACTCTAGGTCTGTGGGTCTCTTAAATCCAAAGGAAGCTGCTGCTCAACCAGCTCCGATCAAAGCCGCTTTTTTACAAGCATTCCAGATGGATTCTGTATTGCAGGTGGAAGCAGTAAAAAATAAAAACTAATTTGGATTTTAAAAATGTATGAGAAATTAAAACTCTCTTTGTTAAGGCTATGACACTGCAAGAGTGGATAAACAAGCTCCAGTGTGTCTTTTTAAGCATGTTCAGCTGGCCTCACATACATGAAGTCTGCCAAAAATGCCCTTGCCAAGACGTGGAGGACACAGTACGTGCTCTCCAAGTTGATCTTTACCAGCAAAGGGATCTGGAAGCGAGATCAGAGGAATTGGGTGATGGCCATGGTCAACCTTCTGAAAGCATAGCACTGGTGCTCAGAGTCAGGAGCATCCTCAAAGTCACCCCCTTTCAAAATGAGCAAATCCACAACACTTGTTAAAGTGGATTTAGTAACTAATGATAAGAGAATGGTTCTCTTTGTTCTTCACCCACTGGAACACATGGGTCGCTGTGACCATGACAACTGACACATGAGCTATTATTGCATACTGCCATGAGATATCCCAACGCAAGCCACACCTGCAAGCTGATTGGCTGAGCGAAGACCTTTACTGTCTTCCTTGCTGCCCTAAGATGCCATCATCAGAGAAATGTCTTATGTAAGCCATGGATAATGGATGAAAAAGAGGGTGCAAAAAATACTTTTTAAAGAAACGTCCATTGGGGCAAATTGCAATCCTAAAAATGCATCAAAAGACAGAAACGCATCAGATATTTTGTGCTGGGTGGAGTTTCCTCCCACTCCCAAACCGCAGCTATGCTGAATGGAAAAGCCCCATAGCAAAAGCCCCGCACTAGCCTCATTTTGGTGGACTTGCTGAGGTTTGACAAGAGAACGGAATGCCCGGCAAGTTAATAGATGGGTATTTAATAAGCTGTGGTACCAGCTGAGCTACACAGGGGGCTGGCACCACCACCACTGATGCGAGAATACTGCACTGCGGATGAAGATGGAAAGGAAAGCCAACCAATTAACTGACTGCACCACTAGCAAATCTACAAGCTCAAATGTGATTTTTTTTTTTTATGCAAAAATTTACCATATTTTACACAAGAATTCTCCTACAATTAAAGGGATGGTTCACTCAAAAATGAAAATGTCTCAGTGTTTTTTGTCCATGTCATCAAAGTCAGTTCACGTTCAGTCTTTTGAAACCAGTGACTTTAAATGAATGAACAAATAAATAAATAAATAAATAAATCTTCTTTTGTGTTCCACATGTGAAATACTGTCTTGGAATGACATGAGGACAAGTCCATGATGACAGAATTTTCAATTTTAGGTGAACTATCCCATTTTCTGAACACATGGTAATTGTCAAGTTAGCACTTTAGCATATCTAAATTAAAACGGGAAAACAAATTAGACAAATTATCTCACAGAAATCCACAGGAAGCTTGACAACTGAAAACACGACACTATCTCTGAGTTCCCCGTCTTGTACGACTCTCACGTTTCATGTTTTTGATAGCCTCATTACAGCCTCACCTCTAAAATCAATTTGCCTGTGTCTGTAGCATCGCTCTCATTATACACTGGGTAAGCCGGAAGAGCGCACGTGTGCGTTTGTGCGCACGTGCTAAAACCCTCAAAGCCTAACACACCCGGTTTGGAAAGAGATAAATGAAAGCAAGACTAAGAAGAAAACACAGGATGGCCAAAAAAGGCGGCAGAGTATGAGTGGACGATGGTGATTCTGTAAACGATCTGAAGGATGGAAGATCAAATAAGTGAGTTTTGTGATTTGAGGTTCATAAAACACTGTGGCACCCACCTGCCACAGGACCACACTGCTGCACAGATTAAGGGGCCGGTTTAAGGGAGTCGTGGGAGAAAAGGGTAGCCAGGAGCACAGGCAGAGCAGCAGATGAGAGAGTGGAAAAGTGGGCTGCTATATACAGGAGGGGGTTGGGATGAAAAGAAGCCCAAGTCAGGGAGCACCAACACCACTGGCTTGACCTGGGGACGACTGGAAAAGGCAGGAATCCAATTAAAATCACACCCCATCGGCCTGCACAGCCACCACCCCCTCACCAAGCTGACACAACTTCACACTGCTCCTGCTATATGTGTCATTTTGAGCAGGTGGAACGCAGCAGACACTGAGATCATATAGTCCTGGTCACACTTTGAGGATGCTATGGCGAAATAGTCTATGATACACTTTCTGTACAAGTATAGAATAGAGTGTGTAAAAAAGTTATAAAGAATATATTATAATAAATTGTCATATTATAAACAAAAATGCAAACTAACCTTCACCATACATCCTTGTTGCTGGGCAGAACACTCAGTGACCAGTATTAAAGAGAGACAGTGAGATATCACCTCGTTCACAGTAAAATAACCATATTAAAAATCAGCTAAAGTGTGTGGTCATCCAGATATTCATGAAGAAATGTCATTTTTCTATATTATACTACTGGCAATGTGAAGTCATAATATTTTCAGCAAAGAAAAAACAACAGGCATTAAAAGGAGTTTAGGAAAGAGATCTAAATTCTACCTGATCAAAATGCACACCACCACTGCACTTGCAAAACAGAGTAAATACGGAATAGTCTAAACAAAAAAAGACACCTATTCAGGGATATTTTTATATATAAATCCTCCTGAAGGTTGCTTTCAGAGAGTAAATCTATGATACAGCAAATCAAGGAGTTCACAAAAAAAACAAAACATACAAATATAAACTTGCCTGTCTTGATGCAACAATACAGTAAAACTAAATTAGGATTTAAAATGTATGCATTTAAAAAGACTTTCACTATAAATTTAGAAAGTAGATTGAATGTATGCTTATAGGATTTTATGGATGTAAAAATGAAGCATAACAGCTTTACAACAGTCCACTAAAAATATTGTTATCCCATTACCAACATAGGATTTCAATCTAAAGAGATACACATTAAAACTCCACAAAAACAATACCGTAAGCACTGTACAATCAAAGGATTTCTAAGGAGGTCAGTATCTGCTAATAAAATGAGGTTACCAAGCAATTGTACGATAGTATCCAATGAGTCTTCACATACGATTTTGTCATTTGATTTCAATCACAGGCTAGTTTGAGGAACAAAGATATCAAAACGGCCAAATTGTAGTCTGTCATGTAATTTTCTATTACAAGCAACACTAGACACAAATATAATCATTCTGACAGAAATAAAAAAAACTGTTTGATCAATAATGTTCAGTTCTATTGTTTTATATATGTAACAACTAGAAAACAACTGAAACATACATTCTAATGTTTTTTTCCTATTGTTTTCAGGTAGATCTCTTGCCTATTTTTGTTGCCGTTTTGTTAATGACAATATATTTTTTTATATTTTAAAATCATACACACTACACATTATTTGTGCTGGAAACAAGTGAGATTCCAAATACAAGGCGAGCATGGAAAATATTTTCTTTCGATTGCATTTTACTCCGAACAAGATTTAACATATTAGCATTTTGAGTGGTATCATATTTTTATAGAAGAAAAATTCACAGTAGAGATACCTTAAGAAATACGACAGGATCAGTTTGATATATGTAACAACTAGAAAACAACTGAAACATACATTTTAATGTTTTTTTTTCTATTGTTTTCAGGTAGATCTCTTGCCTGTTTTTGTTGCCGTTTTGTTAATGACAATATATTTTTTTATATTTTAAAATCATACACACTACACATTATTTGTGCTGGAAACAAGTGAGATTCCAAATACAAGGCGAGCATGGAAAATATTTTCTTTCGATTGCATTTTACTCCGAACAAGATTTAACATATTAGCATTTTGAGTGGTATCATATTTTTATAGAAGAAAAATTCACAGTAGAGATACCTTAAGAAATACGACAGGATCAGTTTGGATTAATTATGACAACTGCATTTTTATATTTTTAGCATTTAGCCTAACACACCACATTAATGCAAGTATCTCTATGTGTTAAATATCCTTGCTAATGAATATACAATTATATATAAAACAAACTGTTCAACTTCAAAGAACAGAAACACAGGATTTCTATTGCAAATTTGTAAATATTTCTTCAAAACAAGATACAAACATGTTTGCCTAGCATCAGACTGTCACAAATAAACTTCCTGTGCTCTTTTTTTCAATTTCCTGCTGCTCAGTGATCCAGCAGCATTTAAGATAGAAATTAGGAATTTCTTGCAAATTTCACGTTTACAGCAACTTGCTTTGAACATATCGCATCAGTCCAGCACTGATGGTGTGAGGTTTCTGTGAGGAGAGAAATGTACTTTTGCCATATGACCTTTCTAAGGTTATTCACGATAGCTAAATAGACAAACTGAAAGATATGTTAGAAGCCCCACATTGCCAAAAGGCCTTGATAGCCACTTTTTCAGTTAAAGGTCTCTTTTTCTAAAGCCTTAAATAGTCCAAAAAATACAGAGGTTCACTGTATTGCTTGGTCACCGATTTTTCGCCAGTTTGTCTCTATAAGTAGAGGTTGTGATGATTGGTGCCTGAGGCACCATCCTTGACAGTGAGACCTGGGCTCTTAAACTATGAATGAAATGCATTATTGTAATAACCAACAAGGAAAGAAATGAGTCTTTTAAAATGCTATGCATCCTGGTCATTAGTGTTAGCTGCTTCACAGCACAGAGGTGTTAGAAAGGCAAGTTACTCGCATTACAAATTGAGAAACACTACCCTACAATGCCCTACCATTTCACAACACCACACACACACACACACACACACACTAAAAGAAATCTTGGCAAAACTGGACTATAAAACTCTTAGCAAACTTATATATAACAAGACAGTTGCAACATTAGATTCAACTACCAAATGCTCCAAACATCGTTTTTCAGTCTTTACAATCACTGAGGTCAGCGTTCAGATTTTTCAAAATATCAAGTCAATTCCAAACATGCGGAAAGAAACAAACTAATGAGACTGAAGACAAAACTGAAAATATGCAATAGCAATTTGATTATGCAACTGTTGTACTGAACGAGCTGTGGACCACAGGCTGACAATTTAGGACTCATTGTGTGGTACTTTCTGCATTAACCTAACATTTCATTCATCACCACAAGTTATTTGCTTCATTTTCAGTTGTAGGCTGTCATTTGGTTGATGACAGAGGTGAGATTACAGTCGACTTGTACTTGACTTAACATGATTTGAGTTCATTGTCAGTTCTTGTACGATAATAAAATGCTCCATCACACTGAAAATGAGTGAGAAGTCTACCGAAACCGAATGAAAACCCACACATTCACATATTAAGCAACTTAAGTGAGCGTTTCGCTGCTCAGTGCGCTCATATGTATAAAGGCCTGTATGCGTTATTTGCTTCATTTTCAGTTGTAGGCTGTCATTTGGTTGATGACAGAGGTGAGATTACAGTCGACTTGTACTTGACAACATGATTTGAGTTCATTGTCAGTTCTTGTACGATAATAAAATGCTCCATCACACTGAAAATGAGTGAGAAGTCTACCGAAACCGAATGAAAACCCACACATTCACATATTAAGCAACTTAAGTGAGCGTTTCGCTGCTCAGTGCGCTCATATGTATAAAGGCCTGTATGCTCGTTTATACCTTTATTTATGCTGTGCCACAATGCATTGCAGTTTATATAGCAATAAACTTAATAGCAAACAAAATTCTCATAACAGAGTTGACATTCAAGAATCCAGACACGACAGGTTAAACTGAAAAGAAAATGACGATAAATTTGGAACCTGCTGGAGTTCATTTGTGGTGAGGCTACTTCGGCTGTAAAATCACCTTCACGGAAAACAATTTCATGATTTCAGTTTGAACTTAAACTTAAAATTAATTGTTTTAGACACTGCACACAAGTCTGAAAGTCACTAAAAGTAGGTATATATAGTTTCTTCTTTTGAAATGTAATTCCAAAAAAAAAAAAAACCTAAACACGCATATGCATTCAAGAATCCAGACACGACAGGTTAAACTGAAAAGAACATGACGATAAATTTGGAACCTGCTGGAGTTCATTTGGGGTGAGGCTACTTCGGCTGTAAAATCGCCTTAACGGAAAACAATTTCATGATTTAAGTTTGAACTTAAACTTAAAATTAATTGTTTAAACACTGCACACAAGTCTGAAAGTCACTAAAAGTAGGTATATATAGTTTCTTCTTTTGAAATGTAATTCCAAAAAAAAAAAAACCTAAATGCATGTAAAATCAACGTTGTAATTTACAAAAAAGATTCACGTTATTAACTTTTATTATCACTATATACGGAGGCTCTGCCTCTACAGAACCTCAAAATAATACGCCATTTACTTCCTGTGCAGAAATAACTTACTTTTTTTATTTCGACCTTTATATTTTACTCCATCTGTGGGCATCTTTTTTGTATTAATTTTATATATCTATATATGAATTATAGGCTAATTTGGCAACTTGTCTTTACCTTTTCTTTTTCTTTTTTTTTAATAAATATTTTGGCAAGGTTAAGTAAGATATTTACAGATTAGGAATAGTCACCGACGTCTCACCAATACAAGATCATGAGGTACAACAGATAAAGCTCACAATTTTAGCCTTGCATGCAAAACTTGATCAATCCAAATCCCTCTTTTTCCTATCATTCTTAAAAATAGTGGTGTTTTTCCACTCAGTTGTTTCTATGCAATTGCTGCTGCTATCAATTTAATGATTCACACGAGCTAAATCAAATTTAGCCTAACTTATTAATGAACCGCAAATGCATAGGGCCTATTTCTCAAATGTATTTCAGAGTTACTAAATAACTATGGAATTGTGTCAGTGATTGATTTTTAATTTTTCAATTTCATTTTAAACTTTTCAGTGAAAAATAACATTTTCTAATATGCGCACACATTTTTGTTAGTCTACCTAATTCATATTTTTATATGCGTCCTGAGCCAAAGGTTAATTCCTAGTTTAACTAATTTCTAGTTAGAGAAAATAATGTAACTGTGGATTTAATAATTACAGTAATCTAAATATTTATATATAGGCTATATAAATAATTTCTTATGGTTAAATAATTAAAATGTATTTAACCATAAGAATTAACCATTTATATAGATCATAACATTCTAAGGATTCATATGACGTCAGTTTCAAGTGTAGTGGACTCGAAGCTTGCAGTGCGTGGCACGAGTGGGTGCACTCTACTATAGCAGAGAATTCAGCTGTGCCTTGCGTAAACGCTACGTCACAGCTCTCCGGCGCCCCGGAATTTATTTACTTATTTTCACTGCATGAATGAGAGGCACCCAAACAACTGGCCTGTGGACTGATTTTCACCAGCACGAAAGATTTTGAAAACAAAATAATAATAATAATAATAATAAATCATCCCGCTAATACGAACAACAAACGATAGGCTACATTTGATATAAATAAAGGCTTTAATCGCCGTCCAAATTAAAATCTCACGTAGGCTGAAGGAAGTTAAATTCTATTGTGTGCAAAATTCTACATTCATTTATATGATGAAAGATTTTGAAAATGAATTCATCTTGATGGACCCCAGTGTCAAAATCAGTGTTTGTGTACAGCAAACAATGAAATATAATGAAAACATCAGGCTACGGTAGAATATTTTATAACGTTACTTTTGGCACAAATAATCAAACCGTACGATTTATCGAGTTATTCTGTCCTGACAATTCTAACATGAACTGATTTTGTGTTTGAACAAAATTAAGCAAAACACTCCGGAAAAGGTTCAGAGACTATTTCGTATGTTTGAATCCTGTCATTATTACTATCATCATCATCATTATTATTATTATTTGTATTAATTATTATTAACTAACCTGTATGCGTTCTCTTGTGTATCTTCAGGTTCTCGGATCTGGCAAAAACTTTTTCACATCCATGAAAAGGGCAGGGAAAGGGCTTTTCTCCAGTGTGCACTCTTACGTGGTTGGCGAGCTTGTATTTGGCTTTGAAAGGCTTTCTGTCTCTTGAGCAGTTCTCCCAGTGACAAACGTAGTCGGAGTGCTCCGGTCCTCCGACATGCTCAACCGTCACATGGGTGACGAGTTCATACATGGTCCCAAAACTCCTGGCGCAGGGCGGCTTGCCAGTGCCTTCTTGGCCGTCACTCCACTTGCACACCAGCTCGTGCTTTGGGTTCTGCCTGGAGCACCTGAGGAAGGCGTCACCCCCTCCTCGCTGCATGGCCATATTCAGAGGCTTATAGAACTCCAAGAACTGGGTGACTAGCTGCTGGCTGTTGGCCCTGGGGCCATTGACCGACTGCCCATACGGGTGCGTTCGTGAGAGAAGATCTCCTGGAAGACCCAACATCATTTGGCTGCTGAGATCTCTGGTTGCGTCTGACGAGCCATGGGCCTGCTCTTGATACGTGTTGAAGAACACGTGGCCCCTGCCATCCCTATAGCTGTGGAGGTCACGGTACCTTCCAATATTGCCATGCTGGTTAGGTCTTGGAGCCAGCTGATCAGTTACTGGTGGCATGCCTGCTGCTGACAGATTTGTCCCAATGATAATGCCCCTAGGACTGGGTTCTAAGCGATGACTGGTGTATCCAGTGTCTGGAAAATGGGTAACCGAGTGGTCAACATATGCACTGGCCCTCGTCTCGTGGTAGTCTCGCAAATTTTGCGAGGGGCAGAGTTTTAAGGAACTGCCAGTGGGGTGCCCCGTGTGCTCCTCTGCCAAAGGTGGCAGCACCATGCTGGGTTCAGTATTTCTCTCCCCAGGGTTGACGCAAGAAAGAGGGCAGCCACTAAACCGCGACAGGCTTGTCATGTTTTGTTGCAAGCTTGGCTGAGGGCTGGTCAAATCAACCAACCTTTAACGTTTACGATTTACCTACAAAACTCGTCCCCATTTCCCCCGCTGTATCATCTGCATGTGCAGTTATTGCCTGTAAACCTCTCAGACGCAGGAATCGGACCCAGGTTCGTTAAGATTGGTGTGAGTCCCATGCCGTTCACTTTTCCCTCTTGATTTGTGGCAATAACCGTGGTAGTAAAATGCTCCGAACCAGGCCATACTGCAATATAAAAGCACAGCAGGCAAACCAGCATTTAAAAAACGGTGCTTTGGGATTGGTCGGAACGCGCGATGATTGACAGTCCCTGGATTTGTTTTAAAAGGGACACGCAGGCGTTCACCACACGACTCCGTTTTCAAATATCTCAGTGAAAATGCTTTGATATGTGCCGCTAGCGCACTGCCAGATATGGGCTGTTCTGTGACTTTAGAGTGCCGAATGCGATACTGTTGGCTAAAATATCGAAGTGTTTAAGTGTCATGTATATGAATTATTAGAAAGTCTGTTCTATGAATGCTGTGCAACAGTGTGATTTCAACATCGAATAGAAATAACCGGAGTTAAGCAACGAAATCAAGATTCTCTTTCAAGCCACAAGTCTGTCGCATTCAGGCAACTCTGAACTCTGAATGTGAATGTTTCACTATTTATTATTGTGGTTTAACTTTAATTCAACTGAATATATTTTGGTGATACTCGGCCCAGTATAATGGTGTTGTTGGTAAACACATTTTTTATTTTTATTTATTTGTTTAATTAAATTTATTTTGGTGTTTAACCACCAAAATATACTACAGCCTAAATATAATATAACCAGTGGAACGCATGTAATTTGAGTTGCAAGCTAAGTTACATATTACACTTATTTTGCTAAAGTTTAACGTGACAGAACCTTTTGCTTCACTGTGTTTGATATTTCTCATGCAAACAGTTAGGAAAATATTATTTGTTATTATTTATATAAATTACATAATATTTGCTATAAAACACTAAAGAACATGGAAATTCGGGGGCACTGCTTGATTATAATGCACTTAGAAAATATCCCATCTTGTAAAGTATCCTTCCGCATGTGTTGGTCGGTTAGTTAGTTTGTTTGGTAAAGGTGACATTAATTTTATTGGATATGCTTAGGCGTGCATTTTTATCAAATATTTTTATTGAGTTGCAAATCGGAGATAAAATAAACAATAATTTTATTCAATTTCCAAAATGAATATGTAAATTAAATACATTCATAAAAATATCTAATTAATAAATATAAAATACATATACAAAAATGAGCCACAATAAAAGATTACCGAGTTACCTCAATATCGCATAATTGCTAAATATAACGTTATTTGGACATGGAATATTCAAGGGTTAATAGACTTCTGACTTTCGAGGTTACAAGAATGATAGCAAGTTTCACACATTTAACCTTTACAATCCTATGATGACCTGGTGTCAATTTAGAAAATGTATTTACTTGTTTTGAATTATTTTGCACCTGTCGATATTAAACGGACAAACATTAAAACAGGTTTGTGGTGTAATCTCGCCACTGTCACTGGTCACTGTAAAAAGTGTGACACAGCATCATAGTGTGGACAGTCAAATTTAATACCTGTTTTTTTTTTAAAGGGCCAATTCAAACGTTTAAATAACCACACAAAATGTTGACATATTAAGAACAGAATATAATTATGTGAATTATGTTTTAGAAACTAAAAAACAACTTGCACAACTTTTATACCAGGAATATTGATCACTTACAGCAATTTGAATTTAAGAAAGTGATTAATGTATTTCTTCTGAAGACTGTCTCCCCCCATTGGGTGGGCACAAACTTGGGCTATTTAATAATATAATTCTTCCCACACATGAAGTTCTTGGATAGAGCAAACATTACAAGAAAATATTTACTGAGGTTACAGTAACTGTATTCCCAATAGTCATAATTAACAGTCAAAAAGCACCATTCTCACTACATTAACAGTCATATCAAACATACTATAAGAAAAAAGAAACCAGAAGTGGCAAAGAATAAATACTTTTATATATAAGTCGCAATGCAGTTTTCAGATAAATCTCCCTGACCACGATATCCAACACCATAACAGAGAATACAGAACAATCAGTGGCAGATAATATTTTGTAAAACAAAAGTCTCTTCTCCCACACCACACAGCAAATCTTCCTGATTCATTTCTTTCTTCTTTATTTCTTCAGTACTGGAAAAGACGAAAGGCATTTCTACACATATTCTGTTAATATACAACTTACAATATTAAAGATTGCCAATAAATGGGTTGGTACAATAATAATTAGAGAGAGAGAGAGAGAGAGAGAGAGAGAGAGCACAAATGTATGATATAGGACACTGAATATGTCTTTTTGTGTTATATCAATTCAAGTAATGGTCACTAAAAATATCTAATGACATATCTATAGTTCACAAATGTCACAGACTTGTCTTTGGGACCTACAGTGCACAGACTAAATAATGTCAACAGAGACTAATATAAATTCAATTCATATACAGTCAAAGTGGTACCACAGTGGTTTGAAGATTTCTTAAGATAACTTAATTGAAAGGTAAAATTATATATGCTCTATACTAGGGCTGCACGATTAATCGCATGCGATATTTAACGCGCATTTCTAAATATACCGTAAGCCAAAATGTAAACTGCCTCTCATTCTTGCATACCTGCATTATGCTAACGTTGTACAATTACAAATTCAGTGTAGTCCTATCTTCATTTCCATCCAATATTTCCATATCAAGACAACAATAAAGCCATACATTGCTTGTGAGCATGTCAAAATTAAATTAAATTAAATTAAATTTGGTAATAAATTCTGGCTGAATATATTTGGTCTAATATATTAGGCTGAAAACTACAGAAAAACTTTTCTTCATTGCAGTGAACTTAGCGGGCGTTCACTTTACAAGTTAAGGGCTAAATGTCGGTAAATTTAAATGAGCAAACTAAATGGAAAATAAAGAAAAACTGAGTGAGATATAAGCAGGAAAAAAGCACCAAACACAAGGACTCTACACTCCTTTTTAGCACTCGGCAGAGCACAATAGTCTATCCTGGCAACAGCAGTTTGCATTCACTAATAGGCAGATGCGTAACGCCTCGACAAATTTAATTTCCAGTAATTTATGCTAAACATAGTTAACAAATTTTATATAGACACATGTTAATTGAAGGTGCCACAGTTATCTCATTACTCAATACTGATTAAGTGTTTGAGATAAACAGACCCACTCCTTGACCAAGCTGGTAGAAAGCAGGCTAAATACTTTTGAATGTTTAAGAGATACGTAAACAGATATAAAGCCATGTGTCTGGATAAATACACAGAAAGGAAAGATACAGCTAATAACTCAAGAGAATAATCCTATAAAACTAAAGCTTAAAATACTACCCATAATATAATCTTCCCTAAATGAAAGAATGCCGAAGCGGTAAGTAATCGGAGTCCATCTGTTGTTTCAAGCGAACGCAGCGAATGAGTTCATTTTTATTGTGTAGACCTATTTAAGCATGAATTAAATTAATTTAATGTGAGATTGACAACTGGAAAACGAATAAACAGGACATGATCTATAGCAATACCTAGATAATTATCAACGATTCTATGCTACTATGAACGATGCTACACTACTGAGCTTGATAACTGTGTATTAGCCCGAATCATCATCTTCAAGAGTTCAGTGTTAAGCAGGTACTGCTCTGACTAAAAATATGAAGGCTTAGTCTAAGGGGGCGGGAGCTAGAGCTCATCGCATTATTCTGACGAAACATTATTTGACTAACTCAAATAATCGGTCAAAAATATAGCTCTGGTCATTGCAATTATAGGCCTTTAGGTCCATTCAACTTTCTGTGGTCCAAAGTTAAATGACGACCCCCTTGAATTACAAAACGTCTCTTGCCCTCATTTGCCCTTTGGCCGGCATGAGTTGTAGTGCAGTAAAGAAGTTAAGTGAAATAACCGAACAATTGCACAGGAAAAGCAAAGAACGTCCTTAAAGGGTTAGTTCACCCAAAAATGAAAATTCTGTCATTAATTACTCACCCTCATGTCGTTTCAAACCCGTAAAACCTTCGTTCATCTTCGGAACACAAATTAAGATATGTTTACAGATCTCCTTGCCACGTTTCTGGACTTGGGAACATTTCAGTTGCGTTGTCTTAGCCACGCCTGGAAATTAATGTCACAAAATATATTAAGCGCGTTCACATTTAAACAGACAAACAATAGGCCTAGAGTGGAAAGTAAAGAAACCGTAGCCTGTCTGACTGCCGACTGTGAAACCTAAAAAAAATCGTAAATCTGTCCGGCGGTACAGCATACTCACTCACATGTGTGCTCGTGTACGAAAGGGAGAGTAAGAGAGAGAGGCAGAAAGAAAGAAAGACGAAGCAGAAAGGAGGGGGGATAAAGCTTGCAGAAAGAAATAACTGGAAATCTATATTGCTAGCAGTAAAACTTGTGATTTTTAAATGCGTTTTATACAT
>NW_015551039.1:140651-178498 GCF_001515605.1 Sinocyclocheilus anshuiensis
GTGTGTAAGCGAAATGCATATAGGCTACTATTATAAGTCAATTAACCGTTTAACATTTACTACTACATTCTATTACAGTGTATTTATTAGAAAAAAATCAACATTTTCATTTTTTTTGTATTAAAGGTCTTAAGTTAGCCTACACGAATACAACAAGCAACTGATCAACAGAGCACTTTTATAATACATCTACTGAAAAATAAATTACCTTAAAACTATTAGACTAGGTCCCTACTTGCTTTTTTTCTCGTAGAAAATGTGCTGAAAGTGAAAGCCTGAAAGCTGAGGACTAGACCAGAATGAGGGGCTGATTTAAAGATTTTTGTTTTTAATGTCTAAAATATAAAAGGTAGCTCCTTTCGAGGAGAGACTGAGGGGGAGAGGAACGTGAAATGGCTTGGAGGTATAAAAAGCGTTGCTTGAAACACTCAAAGCGTTTCTGAACTTTTTCTGATTTTATGTGTCCTGCAGCGAGTCACCACCAGCAACCCTGTGAAACTTCCTCAATAGCAAGAATTTTTGTCGCCGTGAAAAAAAAAATCTTAGGGATATTATAATTACCACCATATTTATTTATCTCTTATTTTTGGGTTCTACATTCTATAGTGCGATTTATGTGTTATACCATTTTACGGCTTCACTCTAAAAAGTGATTTCATTAAAAGAAAAATTACGGACGCATATGTGTTCATGTAGAATACTATTAGATAGATAGATAGATAGATAGATAGATAGATAGATAGATAGATATTTACAAATGATCTTAATTTCCAATAAATAAAAATTTCACCAAGTCGCTTTTGCCATTTTTCTGATCTTCTTAGCTTTTTAAGAGGCTCGGCGAAAGTGTATTTTGAGAAATTAATTGTCAAGCAACTCCTGAAAGTTTATGTAACTTTGGGAACAGCTGACGTGCTAAGCAAGGGAAATAAACAAGCCTTTCTTACTCAACCGAAATAAAGTCCCGTTGCTTTACCTGCAAATAATGCCCAACAGCATCCAATCAAATCTACTCACTGAAAGTAACTGCCATTTTCAATATTAAACCATGCCAATCAACGAACACGCAGCCAATTAGCACCCTTCCTAGCGGTCACGTGACTATGAAAGCGCTGTGCTTTCATTGGACAGTGTAGAGCTGCCTCCCGAGCTCATTTATGTGCAAGGAGTGAGTGATTGACTTTATCAGTCCAAGGACATCATTCGCCTGGAAAGGGGGGGAAGTTTGATCCTCTTTCTCACGGATCCCAGTTACGGGAGTTTTCCTCCCGTTTACGGAGACCCGGGATTATCATTTCGTTTTTCAATTCAAGATTTCTTTATTGAAGCTTACGTGAAATTGTGCTCAGTTTACCGTTACCCACTTCACTCCACTAAACTGGGGTTTCTCATATTTTTTTTTTCACTTGCTTTTTCTCGATTGAGCCCAATGACTATGCTCCTTGATAGCGCTCCTCAGTTCCCTTCACTAGGAGTAGGGGGGTTCGGAACGCATAGACACCATGAGTTGGGAAACCGAGACCCCGGGCTGGGGCTCAGTCCCTTCGCAGATTCATCTCACTCGGCTGCCTTCAAGATAAGTCCCGTTACTCACGATATCGCCTCCAGCCAGTCATCGGCGTTCACCCAGCAAGCTACTGGATACGCAGCCGCGCTCGGTCACCACCACGGAGGACAAGTTGGTTCTTACGCCGGTGGAGCATTCAATTCGACCAGGGACTTTCTCTTCAGAAACAGGGGCGCATGCATCGGAGAGACCGCACCGCCGAGTGCCCAGCATGGAATCTTTGCCACTTCTGCGGGGAGTCTACACGGGCCCCCCGGAATTTCGGACAACCCGGGACATCTGTTGTTTCCTGGACTTCACGACCAGAGCGTGAGCCACACTTCACCGGGAGGACATGTTGTAAACAGTCAAATGCACCTGGGTTTACGCGGGGACATTTTTGGCCGTCCAGATCCGTACCGACCTGTGGCAAGCCCTCGTACGGACCCTTACGGCACCGCTCAGCTCCATAACTACAGCCATCCCATCAATATGAACATGGGGATGAACGTACCCACACACCACGGTCCGGGGGCCTTCTTCAGATACATGCGGCAACCTATTAAGCAAGAATTGTATTGTAAGTGGATAGAAGAGAATCAGATGAACAGACCTAAAAAGACTTGTGACAGAACTTTCAGCACAATGCATGAAATGGTGACACATGTTTCAATCGAACACGTTGGCGGGCCAGAACAGAGTAATCATATTTGCTTCTGGGAGGATTGCCCGAGAGAGCGGAAATCCTTTAAGGCCAAATACAAACTCGTGAACCACATCCGAGTGCACACGGGAGAGAAACCGTTCCCTTGTCCGTTCCCTGGTTGTGGGAAAATCTTTGCAAGATCAGAAAATCTTAAAATTCACAAAAGAACTCACACAGGTAAGGCATTCGTATTTTCCCCTTTTTTGATTACCCACTGGTTTTGGAAAAATAAATATTAATTTAATGATATTCCAGCGGGGTTATTTATACGCAAATTGCAGTTCTTTTAAAAATGTCAATAAACAAGTGCATTTTC
This sequence comes from Sinocyclocheilus anshuiensis, assembly GCF_001515605.1. NCBI lineage: Eukaryota > Metazoa > Chordata > Actinopteri > Cypriniformes > Cyprinidae > Sinocyclocheilus > Sinocyclocheilus anshuiensis. Next base: position 143,220 of record NW_015551039.1, read on the forward strand.
TTTTAAATTAATTTAAAAGTAAATGTAATAAAGAGGAAACCATGCAGGAAAATCGCCACAACTACTTTAACTACACTTTAGGTTTGGGGAAATTAAATACATTTCTCAAATGTTTGGGAAGATTAATTTATTATGATCACATGACTGTTATTAAGAAATTTAGTTTCTTTTACTTTTTCTGTAGAGCAAAATATGTTTTTGTTTAAATGTATATATTGCATCTCTTTAAAGAGATGAATAACACAGAAACATTTAAATGCAAAGCTGCATGCGTTGTTGTGGAGCGGATTTGTGAATGGACTGTCCTCTTGCATTTGTGAAGCTATTCCTGATGATTGTGGCTATAAAGTTATAGAAATAGCATGGGATTTGTGTATTATGGATGTATGAATAAAATGCTACACATTGGTCTGGGAAAGTATGAAGTAGTCGAAGTGCATTTAGTCTGATGGCTGGATTTGTGCCTAAATAATTGACCCCTTTGAGATCCACATGAAATGTAAAGCAAGCTGTTGAACAGTCTATATTGTTACACTTGGCAGACAAGAAACGTGTGCAAAAATTGTTCAACAATTGCTACACAGTTTACACGACAATGCATGGCGTGTTGGTTTGCTAAAACGTATATAAAGATTCTTGGGAAGTAAAATAAAGGATAACAGCAAAGACCTCTCAAAGAGCGTGATATGTGGGCAACCAAACCATCTAGTGTGAGCGCAACATGGCCTGTTCATTTCGAAAGGCGTATTACATAACTGAAAGTTGTACTGCACATCCGCTCTATTAAAAAAAGTTATATTACTAAAACTTCAGTGTTTGCTCTCACTTGCAGGTGAGAAGCCATTTAAATGCGATTTCGACGGCTGCGACAGGCGCTTTGCGAACAGCAGCGACAGGAAAAAGCACATGCACGTGCACACATCTGACAAGCCATATATCTGCAAAGTGTGTGACAAGTCCTATACACACCCCAGCTCTCTCAGGAAACACATGAAGGTAAGGGACATTTTCTGATTTTGCAATCACGCAAATAAATATATATAAAAAAATGTTGTAGCTAACCCCTTAGATAAACGTACTATGCATTATACGGACAATGCGTTTACATTCATTTTAAGCAGGCCTGATATTGTTCTGTATTTTGGTTCACTATGTATAACAGAGATCAGAAATCCTAGACATAGCATAAAGTTTAACCGTGTACAAGCGTGTTATTTCCTCGTCCTGTCTGTATGTCATACATCTATTTACGTTATAATTTAAGGTACACGAATCACAAGGCTCAGAGTCGTCTCCAGCTGCTAGCTCTGGATACGAGTCCTCCACGCCGCCAGTGCTGGTTTCTGCGAACAGTGAAGACCCGACAAAAACACCCACGTCTGCAGTGCAAAATGCATCTGCACACAGCGATGGACTACCGCCTAATTTTAACGAATGGTACGTTTGAAGCTCCAAGCAGACTCTCAAATGGTGGACCAAAAGGTTGAAGTAACCTTTTAAAAAAACTATTTACGCCATGGCGTTCAAAATGGCATTGAAATAACAGGAAAAGATGAGAGTTCGCCAGCAGGCCTCGTCCATTCTCAGGATTCGAAATTTGACTTTATTCCGGGTTCGAAGAAAACTATCAAGACATAAAATAACAAAATAACACTTTGTAAGAATAAACGGTTTTCTCCTTTAGTTTTCAGATTTCAGATGATTATTTTATTTTTCATTTTATGTATTTTCTGAAAAAAAAAAAAAGTTAAAAATAATGGCAAAGAAATAATATTTCACGGTGTTTTATATTAAGGTGACACTCGCATCACCTTTTAGTTGATTGTTAAAACTTCAGACAGTCTTAAGAAACGTGCCAAAGTCTTTGTCTTGAACTTGAACAAAAAATAATAAATCATAAATAAGTATATAGCCTACTCGTGAATGTATTTCCTTGTTTGATGGAGTCAAATCTGTTGTCCAAGTCCGTTTTCAGGTGGAGAAATGTGGTATTAGCTTACGATTGTTACCTTTGAATATAACGTTGCCTTTGTTAATGATGTATATACATATCCATGATGCCATATTTATCAATTTGTAATTTAATTATCGGCGAAAGCGCCGACTTTTAAATGATATTTATGGAAATGTTTTCTAACAAGACTGTACAGTTTTGAGTCAATAACCAGTTTTAACGATGAAAAGGGAGTCAGTTCTAAAGTTCCCACGATACGATTGTATCTTTTTTTTTTTACCAATACATGTGTCTTATCTGGGTCTTAAAGTATTAATTATATTAATATTATGACATGACATGATCTATAGTTTCAAGTATGCATTTTCCAACGTAAGTTCATGTGAGGACCTGTATAAAAAGAAATAAAAAAAAAACGATTTTTCCCTTTAAATCACTGATGAATCAGCCACGTGAGCTTATTATCAAAATGACTTATTTTGTATTTTTTTATTTTCTTTACTCTTAGCATCAGAGTATAGACTACATCTCTAAGGTAGATCTATAAAGATCACTTAAAAATTCAAGAGGCCCACTGACCAGTGTTTTCATCGACACGCCACTTTTTGATCAGATACACCATGCAATAGCATAGCTCTCATTCGTGCATCAACTTTGAACTCGTGTGACAGTGTTAAAGACATTATATTCTTGGGTTTGAGGTACAGCCATTTGAATCAGTATGGTATTCCATTTTTGATGGTTCCAGAACTGTCTTTGTGGATGGAAATCTGTGTTTAATGTGTCAAAGAGGAGCAATGATCTGTCACAACAGTAATCTCAAAATAAAACTTTTTGTCTGTCAGTTTGCATTGCTTTAAATGTAGTTCTTCTGTGAATATAGCGTGTTGTTTGTTATGAGTACTGTGGTATAACATATAGAAAACTTTGATTACACATTTGCTTGTTTTATGTGAATAACTTTTCCAGATGTGGAACTGTATGTGTGAATGAAATTTAGTATTAAGATTACTAGAACTTTTTAAGGTGGAAAAGGGAGGGAAAATATGTGTTCAGTGACACCAAGAGTTACAGCGTTGTATTGTTACATATTTTTAAGAGACTAAAATTATGCATATGAATATATTGTGCTTATGAACATGATTTCAAACCACCAGCACTACTTTTGAAAACAAACGTAAAAAATACAGTACCTCGTAAGTAACGTGATATATAAATACGTTTATTTAAATAATTTAATGAATATATGTTTTATATACTATTTTCTATACGTTAAGTTAAAAGAAAGATTTATTTCAGCCACCTTCGATGTATCTTCAGCCCTGGTCTCATACAGATCTGATGTACAAATTGAGCTTGAATGTGATTCTGTGACATTTCTCGTGGAAATGGGTCACGCATCAAGTTATTCCTGAAAAGCACGTTTAACTGATGAACTGTGTCACTGTGCCATTTTCGAGGCAAATGATGTTACTTCAACATACCTATTAAAAATTCAGCAAAATCTTGTACTTTCTTTCGAGGTAGGGTTATTGTTTGTTGGTTTGTTTAACAAACTATTTATGACAAAATGTGAACAAGTTTTTGACTGGAATTAAAACAAATTCTGAAATGTCACAAATGAAGACCTCAGTTTTTCTTTTTCATTTCTTTCTTTTGCTATTTTCCTCTGGTTCTAACTGTGAACTTAAAGCATACGCCCTACTCCAGGCGTACGATGCAGCAACACACTTGAACTTGACAGTAAGATGCCGCCATCTTAGCATCCTGTTTCTTTGAGGGACGAAAAAGTTCAAAATTGTGTAGCGTTAACGGAGCTTAACAGCCGTATTAGCGCAAGATTATTTCAGGACTTGGGACCTTGGGGAGTACACATACAAGAACGCTGCTGAGTTTAAGTTTAAAAACTTTCTACCGAGATACGCTAAGCCATTCTCTCGATTTCAATTATGTAGGCTGGGTTTGGCAGACATTCATTCAGAACGTGTAGTAAAAACAAGAGAGACTGCACCAGTGGGCGACTGTATATTTTATCATCCCACTGCATTACACAGAGACTTATTATATATTTTAAATTAAATTATTGAAATATATTGCCTAACAGTGCATCACCAATTCAGACATTGCTGCAAAATTTAAAATAAATTATAGAAACAGTATGCAAAAATATATTTAATAGCCTTATATTTAAAAAAAAATAAATAAATAGCAATAATAAAACGAACCAGCTATTTAGAAACACGAATCAATAAATACGCGGTGAAAAGCAAAATATTTTTTCACTGAGTCAAGTTTACGATTTAAAGGCTATGTAGGCAAACATTATTTTTGGAGGACCTGCCTGGCTCTTTCCTCCTTCCTCGCTTGCTGTATTTTGGCCTAACCCCCAAGACTCCACCCTCATATCAAACCCACCCCACCTTCAAAAATAAACAGTTTTACAAATTCATTTAAACTGAATCTTTTCTGATTTCTGCGCAAGTGCAGTTTTTTCCATTTCACACATTTTTCTCCTCACGCTATCTGACATACGCGGTGACGTCACAACATGGCGCTGGCTGTTTTGCTGAGGCACCCCGACCTACCAGCTGAGCTTGACTAATGGGCACACTCGACTTTTTTCGTCCCGTCTAATTTTTTTTAAGCTGTCGTGAACAACAAACTATAGTAGCGTTAATACAAGAGAAGGCTTGGTCCTCGAACAATACCTGTCTTAAGAATGCCTGGCTGTTTATAACGAAGTCTGAAAAGGATTAGAAAACACTTCAGCATTGCAGTCACGTGGAAGGAGTTTGAAAAGTAGCGGTTGTTGGCTGGCTGAAGTAAAACGGCGAATTTCAGATCTGCTGTAAATTAAATGCTGGACAGGCAGATATGAGAAATGTGAGGTATGGTATTGGTTAATTAACCTGTAGTGAAAATGTTATCAAATAATCTGTAGTGAAAATGTTATCAAATAGGTTTACATACATTTTACTTAACCTATACATTAAAATACACGGTAACGTTAGAAGTATTCAAGTGTTTATGGGTTGGATGAGCGTTCTGGCTAATTCTAAATTAGGGTCCTTTCCCTAGTCCTCCCTGAAGCCACATTCAATCTCATAGCTTTGCTGGCTAAGCGGGGTGGCACTGTCTAAGAGGATAAACCGACACGAGCAGGTTCCAAACGGTTTTTGTCACGCAACTGCGTGCGCGATCATAAACTCAGGAGTTGCCTTGAACGTGGCGGGATGCTGTCAGCACTACATGTTACCGTGAGCTATTTTCCGAGTTATACTTTACTTTTTAAACATTAGAAACATCCAATAGGTCATCGCCACACATGTATAACACACTACAGCTCCGCGATGCAGACAAGAATTCAAACCCGTCAAACAAGTGAAGGCACTTTATAGGGGATCCTTTAGTAGTCAAGGTAAACTAATTCCGCTGTAACGTTAAAAACACAAAAAGTGCCGTAATATATTTAGGCTATTCGTTCCCCCATATTGTAAAAGAAAAAGATTGTAGACTAGAAGTTATGGCATTACTTGTAGATAAAATAATAATAAATAGCCTAATAAAGTAATATATACAATTTTGACTGTATAATGTATTTATACAGGGAAAAAATGCTGAATGTGAAAATCTCTAACTCCAAAGCTTATGTAGGCCTAGCTACAGTACGCTATAACATAAGTGAATTTGGCTGTATTTGTCTTTAATTCGCTATTTACCAAACAATACAAGAGTGATGTGGAAGGTAGAGACCATTTGCACGTCAATTAACCCTTTTCAGTGCGCTCTACCGATGCTTAGTCACCTGCAGGAAAAGCGATGAATATGCAAAGGTGCTCAATATGACTGTTAATCCAGGATGTGTCCGTTCAGAATCTACTTTGGATGTGCTGCAAAGCCCATTGTAATGTTAAAGCAAGGCAAATGGACCAGTCATTTACCTTGACAGTTCGTAAAGTTTGCGTTTAAATTGATTTGCCCATCACATTTCTACTAGAATTAACTAAGGGCTTTTTTTTTCTGGTACTTTAAATAAGACAAATTCGTAAAGTTTGCGTTTAAATTGATTTGCCCATCACATTTCTACTAGAATGAACTAAGGGCTTTTTTTTTCTGGTACTTTAAATAAGACAAGACGATTTTAACTGCCATAAGTCCAACAAGTGTCAACTGCTTTTTTTATTTATAAGCACGTCTGTAACTTGTTCCTTCCTCGTCAGTTTTGTTATGTGAGTGAACATTTTATCTCCAGTATCGCCATATTTGCAGCGAGTTGTTAGCACACAGATTCAGATGGAAAATAGCGTCTTAAAATTAAAATTAGCGTCATATTAACCGCTTTTGTCCGATATTTAAGACGATAGATAGATAGATAGATAGATAGATAGATAGATAGATAGATTTTTAGTTTAAACATTTTATTAACATGTACTGGAAATTACTTGCTTGCGAAAAAACGTGTAGATTAAAACACATAGAGGGATAATTATTATTTTTAATTTCAGTGAGCACAGGCCCATTTTAACAAGGAAGCATAAAGAAACATAATAACCTAATAAAAATGAACGTCATCAAAGTCGGCGCCTATGAAAACTGCTTAAGTTTGGAACGCCTTCACTGAAATGCATATCCATGCGATGAGAGCAGACGGTAATGCACAGGGGAAATTTAGGTGTAACACTTTATTACATATAAAAAGAGTTATGGGGGCTTATAGGACGAAACCTCTTATGATGACGAAAAGTAGTTATTATACCGAGACGTCATTATCTATATTATCATAACGTGCGAAGTAAAAGGGTAGGATGAATTCCCAGACCCAAATATTTGCCACACTTCAGAAATAATTTCAAGTACTATTCGCGGGTCTACGTGGATGTTTAAATAAGAATGCTGCGAATCAATTTGCACCTTAAAAGAGAGCGAGTTCCCAATAGTTTTTTGTAACACCGCACGTTCTCTGTCACACTGAAGGCACTCGTCCTTCCAACGTTTGTATGTACAAACTTTGCAAGAAGTATATATATTTAAAATTATGTAGGCTACCAGGGACGCCATGTCAGCACAATTATTTCCATATTAATTATGGTATGCGTTTCTCTCTTTTTTCCCCAATTCAAAGGGGTGCACCAATGGCCATTTTAATAATATTAGATATTAATAATAATGCATTAATTATTGATCACTAGAAGTTGGTGTCCACTGGTTTGTCATCATGAGTAACTTATCAAATTAATAGAGGACTCAGAGAGCTATATGGCCATCATTGCATCAGTAACACCTGCAAACAAGGGTCAGGGGCTGCAGGGGGCGAGAGAGCAGGTGCTTGTGGTTGGAAGCCTAAATAAATACCTAAATAAAGACTTAAGCAACAATATGTAAATGGCATAATCATTGAGACAGAAAGTATCACTTCTGCTATAGCTGACATAACATGGCATGTATTTGACTCTTCAAAAAAAGTTAGTCCTTAAATAAAAAAAATCTAATGAAAGATGCAAACATACACTTTAATGAACTGGCCAAGTCATATATATTTTTTATTTCTCATAATGTACTGTTTTTATAATTTTCCGTTTATATTTTAGTAATTTAACATACAAGATGCAAGCAGTTCTATACTGAAGATTCACACTGTATCATGCAGGTAATTATTTCCTGAGCTTATACTTCCAAATAGTTGTGTACTCACCGTTTAGTTTTTTTTTTTTTTTTTTTTTTTTTTTGGCGGCCAGGTGCTGTTGGAAATTGCTTGGCTATTGCCAAAGAGACCTCATGCCAGGATAATGCAAGGTCCAAAGGTGCACCAGAGTCAATCCAACCCCTCATGCTGATTACCTCTCAATACCCCAGGGCCAATCTCCTGTGTAATTGTTTTTTCCAGTTTCATCTGTACATTTTAAGGGGCATTACAGAAAACGGATCACATACTTTATCCCCACTCACTTTTTTTTTCTAAAACCATGGTTTCCTTTGCAAAGGAACATAGCACAAGTTCCTGTGAATTAATGTATTTCTTAACCATGCTGCCTTTGTGTCACACAAACACTAATTGCAATCACAATATCGAATATTGACCATCATAACTTGGTAAAAAAAATTCTTGAGGCCACAGGACACTGCAATGGTGTTTAATATAAATCTATATAAATGTATAGATTTTAAACTGCAAATCAAATGGATGTTTTCTCATTTAGTAACAAATTATGACGATGACCAATAAGTTAAGTTCACTGGCTGTCAAATTCAAATCAAGTTAGCGTATTTGAAAGACATCAGCGAAAATCAATTAATTTCCAAGCTCAAAGAGAACAAAACTTTACCTTAACCACCTTTTTCTTCAACGCGGAAGTAAGCCTATGGGCGAGACTTCCGGATCATTAACCGCTATAGGTAAATAACGACAAGAATAACAACGTGCAGTAAACGGTAAAACTGTTTGCACTACAAACCAGTGTGTTCATAATTAAGATAATACATTAAAACAATATGGTAAGACACACCAATTTTCAATATCAAGCAGCAAAACGAACTGTTTTGTACAGCTAATAATAGCTGGACGCAGATGAGACCGGAAGCTAGACCCATAGAATTTACAAATGGCCGCGCCCATTTTTACGGCAAGAAAAAGGTGGGTACAGCAGGCTGGTGTAGACTCCAGCGGCAATTTTTCAAACGCAAACATTTTTTGCAAGAATATTATCCTATTTTTATTTAGTTTTTAAGTCACGCCATACTTTGTCAATGTTTGTCATAAATGTCAAAGGCAGCCTGGCTTAACCTTGTAATTCTCACAAAAATAAAAGTCGGAGCATAAGAGTTATTAACAATTCACTTGGCAAGTCCTTGAGCAACTCACTCGAAATGAATGTCAAAGAAACTTCAATCATGCACTATAGGTCAAACTGCTGCAATTTCCTTGTCTCAGAAAACTCGAGAGTGTTCTGCTTTATTGGTAGCCTAAGTGAAAACATGAGGAAGGAGTAAAATTCATATGTTTAAAGCGTTCGGATGAAAAGTTTATAGTCGTCAGAGTTTAATCATGGCCAAATGAAACATTCATTTACCTGCGGGCGTTTTGATTTTTGTCTTTCTTACATTAGGCGATATATTGAGATATTAGAACACTTAAAACAGATTTAAACTCTTAAAAACGGGGAAATCTGCATGATATGACTGTTTTTTTCTCAGGTTATTAATAATACATTATGTCACCAGTCTGGTTGTTTCATTTAATATGCCGCCATTCATGCATTAGACGCCTGATTGCATCATAAATTAACATGAACGTGGAGTAAACCGCTCATGTAAAACGCCATGTCTTAACTTTTAAGCATGCTAAAGTGCAGAAAGGAAGCAATATGGTATGTTTTCCGACAAATATATTATGAATATTTATATACTCAAAGCTCACTTTATGTGAAATATATGATGAGTTAATATAGGCTATATGAATTGAGTAACTATTTCACATGAAGTCAGCTTTAAGTTCGAGTAGAAAAATAAGAAATTTCGTTTCGAATATACGAAATTCGTAATATAGGCCTACATATTGCTTTCAGATATCAGCATGTTTTGTGATAAAATTGTATTCCTTCTCAGAAACGATGTCTGTGTCTGTGCTTTTTGTTTAATTTTGCCAAATGTGCCTGCGTCCTGAATGATTTTTGGTACATCACCTAAATAAGGTGAAATCTGGGGCATTTGGGCTCAAGTAGACTGGTTGTCGGAGTCGGTGAAGTGTAAAATTGCAACCCCAGACAGCCAGCATAATAGCTCAGAAGGGGGCTAATGTTCATGCTACATTCACAGAACATTTTTATAATTTCTAAATTAAAAAGCGCTATATATGTATACAGTGATGTATAAAGTCTGACGCTTTTCAACCTCTCAGACATGCATTTCATTTTTTAATATGTCATCTACAAGTCTCGATACTATTTTTGAAGTGTCAACACTGCCCTCTGCTTTAACAGAAACTTCAGGGTTCCTTCTCCATCCTCTTAAAACACTGAATGTCACAACTTAATGTTTCAGAAGATATCATTAACAAAGCATAGCAAACAGACCAAGTTTAATTTATGCTCTTTAAATGCCCACAATTTAATAAATAACTTCTAAAATGATAACTTAACTAATCATAATCAATACTGAGAGGCATAGCCAGAAAGAGATCTTGGAACCAAAACATGTTTCACCTCTAAAATTTAAAAGCTTCTACACTGTATAAACACCTTATACACTGGGTGGGATTTGTAATACTGAGTCATGGACAGTTCAGCAGACAGACTACTGTCTGCACATAGGACATAGACAGACAGACAGAACATGTAGATTAAGGATTAATTCATGTCAATTATTAATCCATGTTTAATTCCTGCTTCCCCCTGAGAGTGGGAGTGCGACCCTATTAAAAAAAAATACTCAGACCATTCATTGTAAGAGCCGGCTGAAGGAAAGCGGATGTACATCCTCTTGTCCACTACACATCCATCAGACCACTCATCAAAATAAATAAAAAATAAATCCAACATCAACAAATTAAACTTCAAGGGAGGAGTCAAAATAACTTTTTTTTTTGCTAGGGTACATCTATAGACAAAAAAAAAAGGGGTGGAACACGCACCTCACAGTGTCACAAATAGTCACACATAGTCTTTATGGATTATCTCACACCAGCCAAGTCTGTAAAATAGATTAAAAAAAATGAAATATCAAATGTTTAAATTCTTACATCCACTGCATTCAAAAACAGAAATATGCATTTGTTCGATAAAGCCTCATTTCGTCCTGATGCACTCTACAATTCCGCATTTGGCTATGCAGAAACATTTTCTCTCTCGATGGTCTCTTAATAAGAAACATTAAGAGTTACCCATCACCCCCAATTGCAAGACTACAGGAAAAATTACTATACCCTTTAATAACATACATTAACAGCAGCTGCAGTCTGAATAGCTTCAGTTCTCACTGCATGGTCTGCATGTCACATGCACTAGGCAACAACCAGACTCCCACGGGGGTTCCAAATGTCGAAATAGTGACTGATCATATATCTTCATCTAGAATATAGAAGTAATACTTCTATATTCATCCTTGGGTTATTTGAAATGTTACTCTGGGTGGTGGGAGTAATTAGATATAGCATGAACGTAAAAGATTGAGAAGTAAAAATGTTTAGTGCTTTTAAGATGTGACAGAAACTAGCATTAGGTTAAAGATGTTACACACCGGATGGACAAGACTGAATAGCCTCTACTCTGACATGGTTGCCTCTTATTGTGCACGTTTCAGTCATTCTGACATGCATTCATATCTTTCTATTCCTGCTTGACACATTTTCTTTTCAATTAACCATTAGACCTGTCATCTCCTTTACTGCACACACATACTCTGTTTTTTTGCATAGAAAATTGCTCTCCAATTAAAAGTAATCAAAGGCTTTTGAGTAAAAAGCCTGGCTATTTTCATGCTTTTATTTATTTATATAATTTTTAAAGCGATTTCCTCTATACCAGATGATTTTTGATGGCCAGCAGTTTGGCAGAACAAAGAAATTGTTGTGTGGAGTTACTAATTATTTAAATTAATTTATTATTTATTTTAATGTCAACTCAACAAGTTGCTGAATCCCAAATGGACGGGTGGGTTGAAAAATTAACCCCACACAAACTCCAAAACTTTGTGTCCAAAAACACCACAGATATTAAATGGCATCCTGCATAACATCATTTCAGTGTAAAAAGTTTGACCGCAAACCTCAAAACGAGTGACTTGATATGCTTTTAATTAATATGGAATGACATGCTTTCCATTGAGACTACCTTGGGACCTGAAGAAGAGGCAGGGACAGCTGTGTAATTACTACTCTCACATGTACAGAAAGTAAATAATTTATCGCCTAGCAGTGTTGGGAAGGTTACTTTGGAAATGTAATATGTTACAGATTACAAGTTACCCTACTTAAAATGTAATAAGTAGTGTAATTTTTCAATTACTTTTTTAAAGTAATGTAACTGATTACATTTGATTACTTCTTTTCTAAATTTGTAATGTTTTCAACTGTTTATCATTTTCAAACATGTAAACCAGGCAGGATAAACCTTGCAGTAGTACTCAACACTGATTACTGTCACACTTTTGAAATCCTTCATCACTTGAATTAAGATTATATTTCAATTTTAAAGTAGACATTGGATGCAAAATTCACTTTTACATGGTGTTTGCATATAAATGTATCTAAGCAGTGTGTATACAACCACCCAACAATGATAAAAATCCATTCACTCCTTTTTTTTAATCCCCCAAAATCCCAAACAGTCTCAATTATCAAGCCGTTTTGATTTTCTGAGCAGTATGATGTCATATTGTTCAGGCCCCGCCCACAACCGCCACTTAGGACGCAGTGTATTAGTTTTGTTTTTAATGGTAATGCTCCACTGAATACACCTAAATTCGTTTATGTCTGCGCAAATAATTTTACTCCAGACTGCTTTCTGAACGAGGGACAATTCAAGGCACCTAAAGAATCATATCAACTTGTGGAAGATCAATGTCCCCCTTTGAAGCACAGCCACCACAAAATCAGACTTTTTTGAGATAATTCTGAGGTTAAATACATATTGTTATGATTTTAAATACGTATTTTATTAGCCATGATACTGTTTTTGGAATCAATTCTTTACATAGCTATGACAGTAAACACTGGAATCTAACAATGCCTTGGAAAAAAAACAGTTAATCTTTAAAAAATAATAAGTAACTGTAATTTAATTACACATTTTTTCTCAGTAACTGTAACTGATTACAATTACTTTTATTTTGTAATTAAATTACGTAATTCCGTTACATGTAACTTGTTACTCCCCAACACTGTCGCCTAGCCATTAACTGAAAAAACACAATTACCCAGCAATACCTTAAGTCTGTTGAAGACACAAACTTTTTACATTCTGCTGAATCGGGAAGATTATTTGGTTAAGGCAACTTACTCTTACCAAGCGTTTAGAAAAAAATTTACAATATGAAATTAGTTTCTCAAAAAAAAAAAAAAAATGTATGTATATAAAACACATTTCAAATTCACATATATTCTGGATCTGTTTCTAGCCGTCAAAAACATGGTGGTAGGAGGCAAACCACCAAAAATGCATTAATGGCTGCCAAGATGCTCTAAAACTGAAACATTTATGACCTCCAATAATAACATTATATGTTCCTGTAATAACATTTTGAAAGCAATTTCTCTCTGGTGATTTACAATGGATTTCAGCCTTTAGCCTGTAAATCAAATATTGGCCATACCCACACAATTATTAGCTTGTAGTCAAAGACTGTTTTCAGCAGCATAAATGGCTTAATGTCAATTTTAATTTGTACTGGCTGAGTTTAAAATCCCTACATATACAGTACACAGCAAATCAACAACAGCCCACTGATATGTTGCTGTAACTACATAAGCGCAGCATCCAGACTTCCCGCACACAATTATGCCTCATGGCATCTGTCTCTGGAGACATTATGGGGGACATCCTGAAGACAGGAGCTGGAGAGCAGGCCTACCTCATATGTCAGCAGTCTGAGTGCATAGATCATGCCACCTCCATTTATTTTCAAAGAGAGCGCGCTGTGTGCGTATAAACTTGAAAGTACCTAATAGATCTGTTAAGAGTTTTAACTACAAAAGAAGACCATCATGCAGAGCATAACTGTTCACACATTTGCATCTGACCGGCTCTTGTACGGGTCCTGGGAACAGTAGAGAGGTGTGTACAATCTGAAGTTTACATGATATCACAGGGTCTTTTAGCCTTGCCCCGACCACATGTGGAGTTATGAGATCTCTAGAAAGTGTAAACTCAGCAAGGAGTCTGAAATACGACTGTACGAGTGCAGAGAGGTTCTCTACAGTTACATCCACACATTTTTTAATGCCTCAAAACGTAATGTGCTAAATCCTGAAGAGAAACTAAAGCTTCTGTGAAAAGTGTGAATATAAAATGCAAGATCTTTTATATATATATAAATGGATATAAATTAATATATACTTCAAACAGTAAAACAATTATATTGTAGTCATATATAATATATTTGAATATATTTTCAAATGTAATTATTCCTGAGATGGCTAAGCTGAATTTTCAGCATCATTACTCCATTCTTCAGTGTCACAACATCCTTCAGAAATCATTCTAATATGCTGATTTGGTGCTCAAGAAATATTTCTTATAAATGTTTCTTTAAAAAAAAAAAAAAAAAGTTATGCTGCTTAATATTTTTTCAGAAATTGTCCCCTATTTTTTTCAGGGTTCTTCAATGAATAGAAAGTTCAAAAGACCAGCATTTATTTGAAGTATAAATTTGTATGCAGCATCAACATCTTTACTGTCAATTTTGATCAATTCAATGCATCCTTATATCCTTATTATGTTTGTTTGTTATTCAAAAAAATCTCTTACTGACCCCAAAAGTTTGAACTTTAATTTTTAGATTATATACATGCCATTGTAGCAAGGTTAAAGAATACCGTACAGTAGAGCTCAAATTGCAGACTGTACAACAAGATAGTCTAGCACTTGCATCACTTCAACCATGCAACAAGGTCTGTCCAATATTTGCAACGTGTGCTTGTCTTCACTCAGTGAGAGCTCGGTCTGTCCTGCCTTCCTTTGTTACAGCCCCCGTGCTTTGTGCCGTGTGTCCTGCATTTGGTCTCCCGCCTTTGCTGGGGCCACGAAGAACGCTCCAAGTTTCCATTCATGCTTCTCATTACTGGGGCATGTTGAGATTTTATGGAGCCTTGTAAACCCTTGAATTACTGCACTTTAAAATAGATTTTGACACTATTATGTGACTGTGCTTATGGTGAAGCCTTTCATTGCTAGACGGAGGACTCATAATGGTGGAAGACAAAAGAGCATAACTTGTTAATTATTTTTAACTGCCGGATAAAATGATTATGAACTAGGTAAAAATGCACAAAGGGCCTGTAAGGGGGTGAGACACGTAGTGATGTTTTGTCAAAAACATGATGGTCATGAACAAATGTATAAGCTAAGCTTCTTCATAATCAAAAAAAAAAAAAAAGTAAAAGATTAGTTTATAATATTTTTTAATATAAAAGTACAAGAACTGAGACAGAATATGAATTCAAAATTAAACTAGAAAAAAATGAAATTAAGATAAGTCTATGAGACTGTGACATAACCTAACAATACTGTTTGTTTGCTGAGTAGGAGTCTTGTGACTATCTGTCTGTGCATTTCTCCTCCCAGGCTTCTTTGAGACGGGAGCCGTCTGCTGGGTGGCAGAGTGGTCAGAATAGAAGGTGGCAGCCAGTCAAAACACTGCCTGTTATTCCAGCCAGGGCCCAAGTGCCAGTGAAGAGCTTCTTTTCATGCGCCCTTAATGTGGTAAAGTGATCTGCTGCACAATAGGGACACTCAAGGAGGCCATCCCCAGCAAACAGGCCAAAACAAACAGCTCACCCTAGGCCTGGCTGCCTCACCCGAGGCCCCCCGAACACATCCCAGCACCTCTCAGGTCCACTTCAGTGGGCATGCAAACAGAAATACTCTCAAAGATACTGTACACATCCATTCCCATGCACACACAGTTACTGGATATGTACACAAATAACATCCACAAACAAATAAAACACGAACACATGCTGCGACAAATAACGCGCATACCACATGCAACAACACATACTCCGAAAAAATATGCTGAGCTCACACCCTCATTCGGGGTATCAAAATAAGCAACAGCTCCAAAATCACAATGAAGAAAAATGCCTCATTAAAGGAAAAAAAAAATCTCGAAAAGATGAAAAAGTATTTTGGCTCCATCTTTTCTTATGATTTCGAACAAAAATAACAAAATTGCCTCACTGCTAATTAAAACACTTTTGTCTGCAAAATGAAAGCCATGTGTGGGACCAACAAAATCATGTGGCTCGACCAACAGACTGAAAAAAAATAAAAATAAAACAGGAAATTATATCATATACTGGACCCCTGCAGACCATCATAGCTATGTTTGAAGGTGAAAAGATCTTTTTATGATATGGTGAGGATAGCTCACGTTATAGAATGTAATGTATGATTCCATCAAAAACAGTGAAAATTCTGAATTTATCATTTATGATTTTGCCTTGAAAAATATATATTCAAACTTTTTGAAAACAATGATCAATGTACACTCATATATTTGTTAGAAAAGTTAGGTGCTAGGAAAATGTTATTACTTTTTACTAAATGGTTGCATCACATTTTTAGAGTCATTAAATTTAAACATTTCTTGAAAATTATTCTTTCTTGAAAAAAAAAACATGAATACAGAGTACATTTTTATAGAATTTATTTTATAGAATTTTATAGATTTTTTTTAAGAGCTCTCCTTTTCTTTATTGTGGACACTCTTACATGTCATTGATCCAAATTTCAACTAAACTAAAATGCCAATTTCATTCATATGGCTTTCAGGAGCTACAATTGGAGAGTCGTATATGTTAGTATACTGAGAGCGCTGTGGCTGTGGCTGTGGCTTTGACTTTGTGTGGGAGCACTTTCAATATTGACCACAGCGAGCATTTATGCAGAGGCCCAGCTGGATCAGAGACAATTTGGCTGACAATGACAAAAGAATTAGCACTTACTTTTACAAGCTCAGCCTCAAATTACTTCTCTAGCACTCCGCACTAGCTTTAGTAAATGAGACAAGGCAAAATCAAAAAGAAACTTTACATGCGGCCGCCCCATGTCTGTAACAAGCCTTCTCTTCCGATCCAAAGACATAATCGCGACAATAAAAGTCCAGGCGTTTACCACACACCAAAGATCTTGAGAATTATACAAGAACTACAACAGCTCCTGGAATGGGCCTTTTTCTAGTGTGCAGTGTGTGAGGGAGAATGAAAGGCAAATGCTTTTCCCTCTTCTCCTCTTTCTTCACCCTTTTCTTCTCCCCTCTCTTCCTTCTTGTCTGTTGAAACATGTGGTCACCTGTTGTGCTTCCATGTGGTCAGATGATCAAAGGCAGAGCGGGATAGTAATTGTCCCCTGCTGAAGCGCAGCTCGGCCTGGGATCAGGGTCCCAGCAGGTGGGGGGACAGCCATGAGAACGGCCGGAGAAGCCGGAGGCCACTCTCAATCCTTGGAAGAAGCGGGAGGAAAGGGCCAGCGGGGGATATTGGGCTGTGTGGACAAATGATTTTGAGGTAGCAGAGCAAATAAAATGGATTAAGGGGAACCTTTTCACAGATACCCCCAAAACTAGTTTGGCACTTCTTAGCCGAGGCCCTGATAAGTGCAGAGATGGACCAATCCAGTTGCAGAAATAACAAAAAGAGTCTTCAGCAAACAGAACGAAACAAACATTTCCACCACGCCTGAAAAAACCGACACTTCAAAGACAGGGTTTCAGGTTCCACATATATGTATTTTGATGGGTATATTGTAAGAACACGAACAAATTTCTTTTCAGAGCCTATTCTGAAGCTCATAGGTGTTCATTTAACATATAGAGTAGCACCTCCAATCATCAGAGCAGAACACAAGGCGGTCTGACACCTACATAAGACTATCATTGCAACAAAACATATTCATCAAATCCATTCGAACACAGCAGGTCTCTTTCTACAACACCACAAAGGCCCTCGGTTCCTTCAAAGTGGAAAATGGACAGGAAACTCTGTGATTTCATCATCACAAAATATTTCTGTTGCAACCCGAACCTGAAGCCAACAGGCCTGCAGACATTAAGGAGGCTGCATGATTGACTGGAATGGGGTAAATAGACCTGTCAGTCTTTTCACAGTCCCGACAGAAATGCCTGCGGTTTGAGTGATGGAAGATGTCCCTCTTGCACAATCCCATACATTACAAACTCATTCATATTTTGGCGCAGACCTCCTTGTAATATCTGACAATGCTTCAGGGATTAGAGGTTCATGATTCAAGGCTGAGCCTTTTGTCTTTGCAACCAATTCAGATTCATCTCCAGTCTCTCATGATGGCTGATGCACTTCAATGGTCATTTCAAAATAGCACAAAATAACCCATTTGATGCTTTTCCAACATCAGCCAAATCAAATGCAAAACAATGACTCCATACGTACCCGAAACTAAATGTCAGAGCAAGAAAGGACTGACATTTGACTTCCTGATGGATGTCATTATGTCACTAGGCAACATAGCATGAATGTCCTGCCTGAATAAAAAGAGCTATTGTTGGACTGCAATCAATAAAAGAGAGCTAGTTTTTTTTGCAAATAATGCACATGAAAAACAAATGGCACATACTAATCAGCCTTTTTTGTTGTAGAATAGCGGTAAAAATCCCTTTTGAGCTTACTGTTTGCATTTTGTCTTTTCAAAAACCCTTTTGGCAGTGTAGCAGGTAGCTATTTGTAACAGCCAAAACGAACAATTATTTTATAAAGGTTTAAACAGACACACAGGCCAATTTTATAATGGGTCTACATGCATTTAGAATCATATCAAGGTGATTTGTTTGGTTTGGAAAATACAAAAAAAGCAGAAAGATCAGAGCTGAATCTTACGTCACCGGATTAGATCTGTGACATTGGCCCTTCCCTTCACATCAGGTCACAGGCTCCATGTCACATGGCACCAGGGCTCTGACCCCTCTGTGGTGACATGTTACTCTAAGGTCAGTCGGGTCGCTCAATTAGCAAAAGAGACAAAGACCTGGGCATAAAGGAGGCGAGAGACCAGCCGTCCCTTCCAAACCACAGTGCTCTCTGTCACCCGTGTGTGTCTGCTTGTCTGGCCAAGCCCTCATTTAGCGGTTCACTGACTGGAGATGTGCCCGCTGCTCTTCACGGAGCGTGCGGTGACAGCCAAGAGTCACTAAAGTGCTGAAGAGTCACTCCTGTGCCACATGGCGGGACTGTCGGCGAGACTATGATCTTACATTGACGAGTCAAAAGTCTGGTCTTGAATTGACTGGCACAAGCATTAGTGTCAGAAAGAGTCTGATGTCAGACAAACTGGCATCGACGGACGCACATGCTGGGAGAGGAAATAAAGCTGCTCTTTGGTTTAGTTACAGAACATGCAGGGGAATGTATGCAAGCATATGTGTTTATGCAGTATAGCTTATGCTGTTACACAAACATCAAGGCGTTCATTCATATGTCTTCGGCATCCCGTGCACACACCCTCTGACACTAGACGCCCATCTCTTTTCCATCTTGCCATCCCTCTCATAGACACTCATCCAGAGGGAATGAAACAGAGGAAGATTTCAGCTGAGAGCATGATTGTAGTTGGAGGTATTTTTAGGTGAACCTCATTCAGATAGAGGTGTCTAGAGGGCTCAATCAGAGTTTAAACCCTCCTCTATTCACAGAGCGATCTGGTATGTACTTAGTATCGTTTTCATCCTGCAGCAACAACCACACATATTGCCCGTGTACTTTGATGATGAAGACAACTTGCTGTCAGAACAGATTGTTCCCTGTGCTTCATCTACAGCTCTCATAAATCTAGAATATGCTTCGAAACGTTGAGCAAACTTATCGCAAAAAGATTTATGGTACACTGCTGTAATCCTTGTCCATCGGCCTTTTACCACTCGAGCCCCGTTATGAAAGATTAATTCTACTTGCAAACTTGCAAGCGCTTAACTACAGTAAGTACAGCACAACAGCTGGTCCTGTAATTTCCATAAGAATACAAACCACCGCAGCTGCGCTCACCAGCATCTGCTGAACTGTTTATGAAAATAAACAGTGCCGATTCCCATAAACATCCTCATAAAGTCATTAACTATCTCCGAAATTTACAGCACTGAAAAATGCATTAGGCCCTGCCTTGATTTGATAGCACTAAATTTCTCGGCTCATAAATATATTTATATAGTCTATTCACAGAGCGCACCAATTACAAGGCGAGCAGGGAAATTGTCAAACAATGTTTCGACATGTTTAATAACATTGGGGTATGATTTGTCAAGGCAGTGCACCAAACATAGCCGCTAATGAGTAGCAATGTAACACAGAGGCTGCCTGGCCAAATCACGGGGCCTTGGAGGACTATTCAACCATTGTCAACAATTTCACTCTCAGTCCTCACGCAAAACGACAGAGACCACCGTTAGTGGATAGCACTTAGCTAATGGCTCCCTTTTGGCAGCCGTAATTACACAATGATTAGCTTTACCCACTTCAAACTTTCACACTTCACCTTGTGTTCCTGTAATCTGCAGTGAGCAGGTCTGGGAACAGCTATGCAGACCGGCCAGAGCCAGACTTGTTCAAAACGGCACCTTCACGTTGTGGATTCTACGTGTGGAGATATATTTAGTTAGTGCTAATCCAAGTGAATCCAATGCTTCCTGTCAGGCAAGGTACTGGCAGACTACATAAACACATTAGTGGACCTATATGTTTAGAAACCTTCACTACTGTAATCTAGAGTTTATTGAGGTCCAGACGAAATTAATGATTAGCATGCTTCTGTCGAATGAACAATACCTTAAGTCAACCTGCATGAAGACCAAGTATGTGTCTGTTGGAGTGGTATCAAGGTTTGTCATACAAACAGTATGCAGTATTTGGTATATGATGAGAAGCATTTTTATACTGAAGAACTGAAAAATAAATTCGTAAATTTGAAATAGTCAAAACAAGTCTATGAAACATGTCTTTTGAAAAAGCATTCATAAAACTTTTACATGTATTCAACATGTCTTGAAGGAAGTTCAACAGCAATGAATGAATAGTAGACAGACAGACAGACAGACAGACAGATAGACAGATAGATATATAGATAGATAGATAGATTATGTCTAAATAAATGTCAAATAGAAAAATAGTTTAAAAAATACTTTTTTTTTATATTTAAATAAAATACATAAATTTATATTTTAAATACATTTACAGTACTATATACATAAAAAATAGTTACAAAGTCAGAATGTTTATCTTAAATCACTACTCTCATACTCTGTCACATCATTGGAGGGAAATTGTTGTCGATTTGAATGTCTGATGAGATGCCGCTGGTGGTCTGCCACTGGAAGTTGAACATATGGGAGGGGAGGGCTTACCGGGTGAAAGGCTCAGCCATCTTACTATTTTACAGATAGCCATGCATATGTTGGCAATAACCACAGGTTGTAAAGCATCCTTGCAGTTACAGTCGAAATATGATACTCCAGTGCTGGGTACTATGAGCCAAACTATCTGATAATTGATTAATTAATTTAACATAATTAAAGAATAATAATCTTTTTAAATACAGATACATTTCTTTCTTTTCAAATAGAAAAAAATAGGATGTATGAATTCAAATTAGTATGAAAAATTCTGCTTAACATTTTGAACAACTGAGCAATGCAATGCTTTTGTTCCTGGTACAGAGACAATAATGTAAATGAGAAACATGCTAACAAATGGGAACCCTGATGTCACAGCAAATGAACAGTTTTAGTAACAGCTGATAAAAAAATTAAAATAAAATCAATAATGGCAAAACAAACATAAGAATTAAACGAAGCTTCTTAATGACTGCATTTGGGCGCAGTTGTCAAGTTATTTTGCCCAAAACTTCCCAAGCCAAATCAATAAATATCCTCTTGTGTTGGTTTCCACCATCAATCCTCAGCAGAGCTAAAAAAGAGAAGCATACCTTCCTTTATTACAATATTACAACAGCAAGGCGAAGGGCAGGCACCTGAGACTCCTGCTTTGTAGCCAGATAGTTCTTTATTTGTTCTCTAGAGGACTTATTTACCCCAGCCTTCAGCCTAGATGCTCAAGCCACTACATTTGTGGCCTATCCACCTTGACACCCCCTTCTTCGCACATGAAGCAGCATAAGAAGTCTGATTCAAGTGATTTCTCTTTTTTTTCCAGTCAAGTTAAATGGTGCACCGTGTGTTCTACTGGATGGCAGGAATTGAAACATTTAAAAAGCCAACAGCGATAAGCCAAGCACAGACACCCCGCAGACAGACCACCTCGCCTTGGAGACACATAAGCGTCTGTGGCTTTGACAGCATTTTCATCACACCCCCTTCCCTCCTTCACCATCTGTGAATGTGCCCGGCAACATCAAACCGAGTCTGAGAATCGAAAGCCAGAGACAAACCAATCCAGGGTACTACCCTCCACTGGAAAAAAAAAAACGACTGTCACTTGTAGCAGAAAAAGAGTCACTTGGCGTCTGTTAACGTGCATTGTGCAGGTAATGTTTTTCTCCTTTTCTCTCAAAAGGAGAGGCCAGCGTCGATGCCATGTGTGTAGTTAGAGGCTGCCCTGGCAGCAAGCGCTGCTTGCACTTGCATCAATTACAGCGGATGGGCCTGACAGCTGTAATTACATACCTCAACACTGATTATGTGCGGTCTGTCATGGAGACCAGCAAGGCACCGATTTTCATGCACTCGTTTAAGCAGTCAGTTGTCAGGGCAAAGTGGCAAAGCAGGAACAGCCCTCTTCAAGAAGGAGGAAGGGAGGGAAAGTGGCGGGTTTTCATTTTTGGGTGAACTATCCCTTTAAGTGGCACAATGATACTGATATGGCTACGTTAGAGGAGGAAATGAAGGAAAGGAAACCTGGCAGTAGGGGAAAAAAATAACGTTGAGCTCAAGTGCACAGCTGATGCATTGAGCTCACTGAATCAATTCCAAGGAAAATCAAATATGCTATTAATATATAATTCACTGTCTACGCAAGTTAAATGCCTTTGGCGATCACATGGTAAAATAGTAACCATTTTTTGTTCACTAGCTAACTAACGTGAAATTAAGACTTAAAAAAAATGGCAACGGCAGCACTCCAACATATATCGCGGTTGTGTTTCAGGCAAACCGAGTTTGAGTCCTGACTCGTGGTCCTTCCTGGTCCCATCCCCCCACCTCTCTCTCTTACTTCCTGTCTGCCTTCCGTATTGTCCTGAATAAATAAAGGGAAAAACTAAAAATAAAAAAACTGTCATATTTTGGATGCATTTCAATCACTCTCGAGCACCAGTCTCTTAAAAGAATAAAAATCTCCCTGTGCCCTAGCCATGCCACCCTCGCCCTTTTCAAACCCCCCATCCCAGACATCCATATTCCAACCCCCAACGCTCGCATTAAAAGCCTGGCCAATCCAGATGTGAGTTCGGGCAAACTGCCAAACTGTCTGGCAAAAAAAATTTAAATCTCTGAAACAAATACAGTAGCTATGATTTCACCAAGCATTTGGACTATACAGAGAAACAGTCTCATCTACAGCTCATCTACAGCATTTACATAGCTGTCATTTAGTGCGTTTACATTTCTCACCCATTATAGTTACGTGTAATCTCATGTAAACATCTTAAAGTGTTCTTTTATGGGCTGAAAGTCATAAAAGGTTTAAGTAAAACCCAATCTGTACACTTAGATTTTTGCCCACACCCCCAGATTCATTCTTTCATTATTTAACATGCACATTCATTGGTATTTTAACATCAAAACTGAAAAAAAAAAAAAACTCTTTAAAAACTCACAATTTTCTTGTGCTATAACTAGCTGATTTTTGATTGTAAATGCATTCAATAATTTCATTTTAAAAGGAAAGTACAATATAGTGATCAAATCGATCAAAACAAACATTCTCAAATGTTTTATGCTGAGAATTGACCAAAAATGAAAGAAAGCTTGACAATTTGACGTCTCATTCACATACAGGTGTCTAATTGTCTATTACAAAGGAAATTAAATACAATTATTTTTTAAATAAAGTTCACCTCTACTAGGTAACTCTTGTTGGGGACATCACGATGAAAGACACAACAATGATTACAAGCACAAAAACACACACTAAAAAAAAACTTTGCTGTGGAAGAACATTAAGACTAGTTAGGCCTACCTGTCCTCCAATATTAACTTGTTAACTCCCTGGTTACATGATTTCAAAGAGACAATTGGCCCACTGAAAGACAAATGAAAAGAAAACATGTTAGAACAGAGAAGCTGAAGCCAACTGCATAAGTTTGTCATGTCTAAACATTAATGCTGAATTATTTAAGGAGGTCTGGGTGTTTATATTACTTGATTTCAGTGAGATTTTTTGGTATCTGGGCACTAGTATTTCCTTATGACCAGTTAAGATGCGTTTTCAATATATTGTATTATGCCATCACTGAATTTCTGAATTTCTGCAAACCATAATAAGCAAACGCCTGTGCTTATAAGCTCTCACTCTTCAGTCAATTCAGCAGTGTGAGGTATGAGTGCTCCCTTTTCAGTGACCTTCAATAGCATATTGATTTCTGCGATACAAATGTGGCCACTCATAGCCCAAACTCTCATGTGCACAAGTTTCATTGAACTGCAGTCGCTTTCTCCCATAAAACCTCCAAAGCCGTAATCACAAAAGTAATAAAAAGCACACTGTTTTGCGGCAACAAAAAACAAACATAAAAACACCTAAGTGAGAGTGTGCATCGCTATTTGTCCGAACGCATTATGAGGATAATGGCATTTAATCCTCACGTCAACCCCCACCCAGACTCGTTTCACACACCCCCGGCCTTACAAAGACCATCCTCCAATAATAAGCTGTCTAGTCCTTGGCTTCCAGGCTTTTGTCATATTGCCTATCGACATGTTAGATTAAATAAAATTTCACATGTCAATTAAATGAGTGTTGCCCGGGTGATTAGCAGATCCCACTAATTGTCTCCCTCCTCCTCCACCATAATTTTCCACATGGACGAACAGGAAAGAGGGCTTTGTCCAACAGGGCCCCCATCAAACATGTCGAAGATGGGTCTTTACGTCCTCCTCCACTTCTTCCCATTCTCCTGGGGAGAAGCCGACAAAGAGAGGGATGAGGTGGGGAGATGAGATTGGAAAAGGGAGGGATTGGATTCACTTTTCAGGGCGCCCCGCTCAGTTCGGGCATCATGGAGTGATGGGGTGCGATGAGAATGCAAACAGTGGGTCCTGGACTTCCCGACGCACGGCCCCATTCACACACTCCCACACGTGCACCATCACTGATAATTACCCAACTGGCCCCCAGAGACAAGACGAAAGTTCTTCAAAGACTGGGCCACTAACAGTTTTAGACAGGGGCCAAGGCACTCCCAAGGTCTTCCTTTTCCACATACTCTAATTTCTTTCTTCCCTGACATATGGTTGTTTTCCTTGCCTTAATGAACATGTTCTCTGGATATACCTCACATTTGGTCCATCACATCAAAGGGGTGATGTTAGAGCATCTGGTTAGCTTCGGTGGATCTGAGATGATGGAAAGCAGTTTGTTCTTGCTCTAAAATAATATATCTTTGCAAATATATATAGGCTAATCTATGCAATTCTGCTGTCCAGTTTCATTGCAGCATAAGGCTGGTTATTACAAACAACTTGAAGTGTGCTACTTGTAATTTTGATGTTAAAATTCTTTCTGCTGTCCCATTTTGAAGGGATAGTTTAGGCAAAAAGGAAAGCTGTCATCAAGATCTTCTCCCACTCAAATTGTTCATAACCTGTATGTATCTTCTTCTGCAGAACACAAAAGATCATTTGAAGACTGTGGTCCGAAAAACACTGGATCCCACTCACATTCAATGAAAACAAGAAAAAAAATGTTTACAGAAGAAAGAAAGTCATACAGGTTTGGAACAAAATTAGGGTGAACTACTCCTTTTAATGTGCCTTGCAACACTGACCCAAAACCAATGCCATCCGTTTGTGGCAGACAGTGGGAGTGATGTCCTGTGAAGTGAAACCTGTCTGAAAACAGTAATTGTTTTTGCAATTACATCTGAAATTCCAAATATATATATATTAAAGCTGCACTCCAGAATTTTGCCCTCTCTAGCACCTTCTGTGGCTAAAACATAAATGTGCAAGTTAATGGCAATGTTTTAATTATTATTATTTAGCTTACATATCATAAAAATATGTATGAACAAGTGTATAGTAGTATAAACAGCATAAACATACAAGGACAAATTAGGTAAACCTGAAATATCCTGTCAAATCCATCACTATTTATGTACAAATAGTTTTGTATTTTTACCTCAAAACTCTTCTGTAGTGCAGCTTTATCCTAGAAGTACAAAATACAGCACAAAATACAGTTTTAATACATAATTTTGAGGAATTCGAAAACCCAACCTGACTCAAGTTTTCAGACTTCACTCAAGTGATCACACTCTCTTTGCCTCATTCTCTCCTCTAAGTGATTAAGGAGTCTGGTCAAAGAGGACACAGCCCTGTTTGCACTGCACTTTCTCAAGTGTACACAATGGAAATTGTGTCCCATTGAGTCCAAATTTGCTGGAAGTCTCATTTAAAAGGAGTACAATGAATTGGCTATATGGTCTAGTTTTTGTGCTGAGGCAGCAGACCATAGGACTAATAATAGATGAGGGGAATCTCACATCTGAGTCTACCTCACACACTGAACGTCGACAGGAGAAACATGATGGGCATGAGTGTAACATTTATCCGTACTCTAAATTCATTCACTCAGAAATCACGCTCACTCTCCCTCCTTTACACACTGCATTTTCCCAGAGGCCCGTATTATGTTTGTGTCTGTAAGTGTGTAGGCAGTGAGTGCCAGGTTGTCGTGTGTAAGTGCTCATGCATGAGTGTGTGTGTGTGTGTGTGTGTATATGAGTACAAGAGAAGCAGCCGACACAGACAGTATCTTGAACAAATCTCAGTGGAGAGTTAAAAGACTGTCTCTGAATCTGATTATACCAATGAATTCTCTTCTCCACACATTACTTTCCACATGAACACATAAAATGAAAATATGACACCAACTACTACATTTGGCCTAAAAATGCCATCTTGTTAATGCCCTCAAATTATTCATAACACTGCTTAATCTCCAAGTATGAAGTGAATATAATTTATTCTATTAAATGTTGTTAGTCTACACTTTTTATATTTCCAACCTGTAAAATGTAAAGCATTTTAGCTATTAATCTTTAGTGATTAGTCATTTGACTTTTTGTTGATGTGATCATCTTGTGATACAATCAGATAAAATAAAAAAGTCCATCTTATTTTTGATAAACTACTAAAACAAATAAACTGTTATTTTTTAGCGATTTTAAAGACTTAATTTAGTTAATTATTTAAGAAATCTGGTAGAGCTATTTAATCAAATGTATCATTTCTTGACAAAATAAAAGAATACAATTATTTCAAACTGTTATAAATGACTTAAGTCTACCAATGCCTTGACTAATTGCTAAAATAAATACATAAAATAAAAACTTTCCATATCATTTTTGATAAACCGATAAAATAAACAAGCCAAATATTCATTTATATCAGTTTGGAAGACTTTTACTTTATCTATTTAAATAGTTTGCCAAGAAATTAGACATATCGTTAAAAAAAACTGGTCTACAAAATGTCTTGACTAACAAAATAAAAAATATATTTACATATACAATTAAATGAAATATTAAATTAAATTTAAATTTAAATTAAATACCTAAATAAATAAATTCCACCTTATTTATTAAAGTGCTAACATTTTTTGTAAAGTGGCTGAACTTAGTTTTTAATGCATCTCAAAGCAGTAAAAACTGCAACTACAGTCATTAAAGTCTGCAAAGGGCTGTGAATAAGAGTGGGAAGGCGGTGGGCGGGGATTTGAGAGGGGGGGGTTAGGTTTCTATGGCAACACTGAAGTTCAAGTCCCACCGTGTACTGGAGAAAGTAGCAGAGCTCTGGAAGTTTCCATCCATACAGCACGGATAAGCCCTTTGTTGGGGGCTGGATGGGGTAGAGTGTATGCAAGACATGTTTTGCTGGCTCAGGACTGGCCCCGTAATATTAAATAAATCATGGACATAGGCTCCTGAGGGACAGGGCTGTGTAGTGCTCGGGACAGGACCCCTAATGTCTAGAAGGGGTTGGTCTTAGACTAGCACTAATTTGACACAGCGAGGTAATCTGACAAAACTGTGGGGCTTCTCTGCTGTGTCACAATGTGTAAGGGCCCTTGTATTTAAGGATGGCTGCTTTCACAGCGGAGTTAATTAAGGTACAGTTTAACACAAATTGCTGAGGACAGAACCTAATTAATGGCCTTGAGGGTCAGAGAGCCACCTTAAGCCTTGCAATCTGAACTGTGAGTCTATAAGCTGGGCTGACATGGGAAAACTAACTTAACAGAGAAGCCATTCTGTGTTCTGCACCAATATACAGTAAATCACAGCAAACTCAGAAAATGGAAATATCTGTTGTGCCTAAGAGACTTGAGAATAGATTCCATCAATACAACAGATCAATACCGTCTCTTACCTCTCTCACAACTCTGACACACTTGATATGTCTTGGTCGGGCAAGTGCAGTGAGTCACACTCAAAAGATAACATAAAAAGAAAGTCAGCTTTCAACATCTGACAATGATTGCAAATGATGCGCCTCTTCTACAATAGGTAAAGGCTACTCCCCTTAGAATATCACTCATGAGTGGTACAGAATCTAAATTCCACCAAAGACAAACACCCCATGCCACCTGTGACAAAGAATAAAACAAGGTCAATATTTAAATCTTTTTTAAAAATTCTGTTTATCCTTCCAAAGGCAAACATTCTTAAGGCAGAAATCAGAGCACTTCCTGAATCAATGGCTTCTTGCCTATATTCAAAGAATAAGGAATGTGTCCAGGGGCTAAATTAATATTTTGGAGTTACCCATAGCCATATAGTATATACACACTACAACAAAACATACCGGGTGGACTTAGGTAATATTTTAATACAGTTTTACAATGACATTGTATTTTTGATTGATAATTTATTAAATTTTTTTACTTAAAAAAAACAAAAAAAAACCAATATAATATGAAATAATACCATAAAATATATCAAGACATATTTGGTGGGCTTGGGTAATATTTTATACAGTATTTACAACTGTATTTTTTACATTTCTTTAGTTCCTTTTTTTTTCCTTGATAAATTACAATAGATTTTTTTATTTTTGAATAAAATAAATGAATAAATAGGGATAGTTTACTCAAAATTTTGTCACCATTCACCCACCCTCAAGTTGTTCCAAACCTGTATGCATTTCTTTCTTCTGTTGAACACAAAAGAGAATATTTTGAAGAATTTTGGAAAACAAACAATTACCGGTAGCCATTGACTTCCATAATATTTTTACATACTATAGAAATCAATGGCTACCGTCAACTGTCTGGTTACCAACATTCTTTAGAATATCTCCTTTTGCATCCAAAAAATAAAGAAACTCACACAAGTTTAGAACAACTTAAGGGTCAGCAAATGATGAAAGAATATTCACTTTTGGGTGAACTATCCCTAATCTCTGAATGTATGAATGAAATAAATATGCTATCTACAAAATGCATTAACTTCAGAAAACAACGTGTTGGTACAACAGGAATTATCAGCTCATTAACATTCATGTAAGTAAGGGCTTATTAGAAACTCTGGGAAAAGAAAGGTGACTGGGCCCATGTCTAAAATGGTTGGGGGCCCAGTCTTGTCTCTGGGGACCAATTAGGTAATCACCACTGAGAGATGTCTTATTAGGAGCTCGCATCACTATTAAACTACCATTCCTTTGTTTGTTTCAACATGAACACAGGTCAGGAGATATCAGGTGTGAATTATGAGAGGCTAAAAGAACAGATTGAAAATGAAAACTGTATTGCAGCTGTCAATGGTCTGCAGCTGGCCTCGTCACTTCAGCTCTAAACGACCATACATAATCAGTTTTGGGTCACATGACTAGAAGTACACACAAATAACACTCAAAGCCCATCCAGACAGAGTCAGCATCCAATGCTGTTAGTCTTCATGATGTGGTGTGCCTTACTTGTTAAGCTGTGATTTATAAATGCAATCACAACACTGCCTGACACAAACAGACATCATAGGCCGCAGTTACACCTGATATTAACATCCGTCTCGGGTGATCTGGTCACAACGGACAACTGAGACATATTACGGTTTATCCCAGGTATTTACACTCCCAAGAAAAACAAGGTACAAAAGCTGTCACTGTAGCGGTACTATCTAGGTACTAATATGTACCATTTAGAGCAGGGGTGGGCAAACTTGGCCCTTCCAGGTCACTTTCCTTCAGAGTTTAGCTCCAACTCTAATCAAACACACCTGAACCAGCTAATCATTGTCTTCAAGACTACTAGAAAGCTACAGGCAGGTGAGTTTTATCAGGGTTGGATCAAATCTCTGCAGGAAAGTGGCCTGGAAGGGCCAAGTTTGCCCATCACTGATTTAGAGGGATAGTTCACCCAAAAATGAATATTCTGTCATCATTTACTCTCCCTTATGTTGTTCCAAACCTGTATAAATTTCTTTATGTTGAACACAAAAGAAGATATTTTGAAGTAAGTTGGTAACCAAACTGGTAGCCACTGTCTTCCATATGGGAAAAAATACCATGATAGTCAATGGCTACCAGCAACTGTTACCAAAATTACCAAGTAGAAACAGAAGAAAGAAATTCATACATGTTTGAAACAACATAAGGGAGAGTAAATGATGACAGAATTTTTGGGTGAACTAAAGTCCGTTTAAGTACTAATATGTAGGCCTAGTGACGGCTTTTGTAGCTTTTTTTCCAAAAATGTACACGTGTCTCAAATGTGACCTCTTGTTGGATCATATTTCAAGGGGAGGGTCTTTGAATTCAAAACTACATTAAAGACTTACTACATCAGTGTATCATCACATTAAATTGCTTTAAAAAGGATAGTTCATTCCAAAATGAAAATTAAATCAATATTTACTGGATGTTGTTTTTCTTCATTCAGAAAAAAAGAGGATATTTTGAAAAATGTCCCGGTGCTTTCTTTTCCATAGAATGAAAATCAGTATGGTGGTTCAATGCTGTTTTGGACATTTGGACTTTCATTACATGGAGAAAACATTTGAACCATTCTTTAAAATATCTTTGGTTTGGTTTGGAATGACATGAAGGTGAGAAATAATGACAGAATTTTTGTTTTTGGGAGAATAATTCCTATAACCCTTTAACTAAGGGTTCATTTTCAGTAATGAGTAGTCTAGAAAGTGAGATTTGCTTTGACTGCTGCGATTTAAAGAGCTTTACAGAAGAGCTTTGTCTTCAGGTGTTGAGTGTGTGAAGAACACAAACCTCCAAGTTCATCCTGGTGGATGCACTAACCTGACTGCTTGTCCTCAAAGTATGAAGCTAGTCCTGATGCAACCAAACTAAGCAAAGCAGCCATTTGCATTGCAAATGCACCATAAAAATCCTATTTGAGGACTGGAGAACCAACCGACTTTGTTGGCCTGCAGTTGTAAAGCAATGTCAGACTCAAGTTTCCCTGACCATGAGAAATAGCCCCAAACGCACCCATCCATGGAGTACCCCCCACCCTCCCTGGGGGCATCACCACCTCCTGACCTCCTCTACTAAAGGGTCAAAGGGAATTTAACACAAGGCTCCCACATTCCTCCAAGGTGATAATTGCTGTTGCTCTCTACAGGGGGCCATCAAGCAGTGGGTAAACAGGAGGATTTTAAAAAACTCACCTACTCCCCTCCCCTCACACAGCATCCCGTGGATGACACACATGAATTATGGCATCAGCCTACAGTGTGTCCACAGCGACACCAGCATAGCGTATGTTTTTTACAGCCCTCGCAAGTGTGCAGCTGTTAGCCTCAGTGTAAACAGCAGACCCACTTCACACCTTCAGTCAGACGTCTCCGAGCACCTCCTATGCTAATAAGATTTATTGAAAATTTCAAACTGAGCCCATAATAAAACAAAACATCATGGCGGCTTAATTAGTCCTCTTCATCATCTATACCCCCCACTCTGTTGTCCCTTAAGGAGAAGGCCTTGGAGGGAACTGATGGATGGACCATGTCAGGGATGAGACCTCCCTCATTAATTCAGGACTGAAGCACTGTTACTCTCTTGTGGACCTGAGCCGTGATAATGTGCAGCTAAGATCCAAAATTAACTTCATGCCACACATGCCAATGGCAGGTGAATTAAGAAACTTTATCCACTGCAGATATTTCTGACCGGCCATGAAAGTATTTATAATTATTATTATAAAAATGCATTGTCATCCCTATAAAAATGGGCTTGACAGTGAATGTCAAGAGTTACTCAAGATGCAAGGAATATTACAAATATGTTTCCACAACTTCACTTCATTACTCAAAGCTCCAAAAAAAAATAATACTTCAAATACAAAAGAAGTGATATTAAAATTCTGGCTGACCAATAAACAGATAATTATTTTCATGACAAAGGCTGTTATTAAAATTCTTTATTATTTTGTGTAAACTAGAAAATAAAACACCAAAATAAAATTCAGTCTTTTAAAATGTTATAAGTGAATTTAGGCATCACGTTATATTGTAGAGTATGAAATTACAAAATACAGTATAAAAACTGGAAGTTAATTTTGAGATTTGCTGAAGATTACACTGAACAATGTTATTAAATTATTAGTGCTTTTAAACTTTAAGTGAGAGTTAGAGGAGAGCAAATGTAATCTAAATGTAAAAATAGGCAAAATAATCATAAACAATTTAAATATCTAATACTGACTGATTTTTTTTTTAAATATCTGTTTAATGTCAGCCACTATCAAACATATAGTGACTGTTAAAAAAAATCATCATTTTTCTAGCAATGCAACCTGATTCCCCATTCAGAAGGAATAATTGTTGCCGCCTGCTGCAATGATTGTGATGACCAGTCATAGTCAAATACTTCTCTATCCTTGATTAAAAGTCTATTACTCAGATACAATTCTTTGTGACTTTTATATTTAATTAATTTTACTAATTAAAACACCCAATTCAACTCATCTGCTTGTTAGTGTGTTAAATAGGGAGACAACTAAAACATTCTGGGAAGTGGGTCCCGAGGACTGAAGTTGGGAAGCACTGACTTCAGGATGACATTTAAGATCAGCTTTCTCAACACAACCTCATGACAGATGAAAACTACAAGATGTCTAAACTTCCTAGAATAATTTGTACTACATAACTATTATAAATCTTCAACAAAAACATTCTGAGAACCAGTGTCCAACCATTCCTCCAGAACAGCATCCTATATCCCATAAACAGCAAATATAGACAGCAAAGTCTGGTTAAGAACAGCCTGCCGTTGGTGTTTGGTTAAGGCTATTACTTTTAAGGGTAAAGGAAGACATTTTCTTGTCTGCTCGACATTTTCTGGCCTGTGCCCACATGTGGTTTCCCCGAGCCACAAAGTGAGGCTTTGGGGGTAATAAAAGCAGAGGTGGTGATTAAGGAGCAGGAATAATGGCCTCCACAAAACCTGGAATGCGTTTAACTGCCACACCAACCCAGGAATCATCCAGGGCCCAGCTCCATTAGTATCTGGCATTATTCAGCTTTTCCAGGGCAGATGCATTTTTGACTTTTTAGGCTCTGCAAAATACGGTCATTAGCTTAACGGTCGTACAAAACCCTAACAGGGCATAAAAACAAAGAGAAGTTCATAATTTCCGCAACCATATAGGACAGTATCAATGTACTGTTTCACTCAACCTGATCTCATGAGAAAACTTAACTATTCTCCATTGTGGCAAACTGGTTGCAAAAAAAAAAAAAGCATGAAAGTCCACCTCTAAACTAAATGTCAGTGAAGCATAAGATCATATAAAAATGTACAAATGAGATTCTATGACTTCATACAAATTCATCATCAATTCACCAAAATGTAAAATAGTTATGAATACAAACTGCCACAAGAGCATGTTGGTTTCACTTGAAAAACATGTAATACTGTCCATTGAGGCAAGACAAGCAATTCACAGGTTGTCTAGTGCCTACTAATTTTTGTCAAGCCGTGCTTCCGTTATGCGTTGCTAACCTGCCTACTGATTTAACCTTGTTAAATTTTGTGAGTCCTCTATAAATCCTGGATTAGGGAGGACAAATGTCACAGAGACTCTCACTCAAAGACATCCTCCATGTGACTGTGTGCTCAGCAGACCCAAACCCCGTCACTTTCCTCATTACATGCACTTCATGGCTCTTTACGGCTCCAGGTTTTATCTGGGATTTCACATTTCTCCTCTTGCACTTGATATCCCTGGCCCAGTAACTCGCAATCAGGACCTGGCGCAGGGCTCTAGAGCTGCAGAGTGGCACCTTGATTTCTGCAAAGTACCAATGGTGCAGTTAAGCCCTGATAATTACAGGTCAAAAATAAACTCCCAGCCTCCACACAAAGAACACACTGACCTGAGCTAATGGTTAGAGTGTGGGAGCAACGACAAGGGTTTGCATTTTATCTGCTTGTTCAGTTGTTCTACAATGTGCCAGGATAAGAGGGTCCCCGTGTGTGTGCAACGGTCTGTGCTTTATATGTCTGTTGAGTGTGTCTAATTGAGAGCTAAGCAAAAAAAAGTTTGGTGCCTTCAGAAAGTTTCCAATAAATATCCTGCTCTTAATTTTAAACACCTGCCCATAAACCTCTGCGGAATGCTAAATAAAACCAAAGCTTTCAGAAAAAGCCTTCTGTCTGGCTCTCACACCAAGACAGCAGGATTTGTAATGGCTGTAACTAAGATTAAGCAGTTCTGGCTGGACCGGCTGTGTAAAAAAAAATGTAAATGCACTGGTACATGCTGCACAATAAGGATGTGCATAAGTAATCGACTAATGAGTCAACTGGTAAGGCCCTGTCCCAAATGACGCTTTGAGATGTTGTGTTCACAGTTTGGTGTGGCCCAAAAATGATGGATTGTGGGTGGATAGTGAACACAAAGGCAGGTGCTCATGAAGGGACACTCTAGTGCACATGTATATACAATAGCCATTGCAAGTACACAAGTGTGCAATTTGAGACAAGGCCTAAAAGCAATCTTCAAAATGTTTCATGTAAATTTATTTTCACCTAGGTTTATCCATTTGAGTCCTGGCTTCCTGTCATCATGTATAAGAAAGGCAAAAGGACAAAAATATAAAATAAAAAAATATATTTATTAAACTTATATACTTATATATTACTTATATATACAGTATATATGTGACCCTGGACCACAAAACCAGTCATAAGGGTAAATTTTTCGAAATTGAGATTTATACATCATATGAAAGCTGAATAAAATAAGCTTTCCATTGATGTATGGTTTGTTAGGATAGGACAATATTTGGCTGAGGTATAACTATTTGAAAATCTGGAATCTGAGGGTGCAAAAACATCAAAATATTGAGAAAATCGCCTTTAAAGGGGTCATATGATGTGATTTAAATTTTTACTTTCTCTTTGGAGTGTTACAAGCTCTTGGTGCATAAAGAAGATCTGTAAAGTTGCAAAGACTAAAGTC